>NC_045741.1:13032665-13050581 GCF_008692095.1 Etheostoma spectabile
TGTGTGTGTGTGTTGCCCAAGAAGAGGTACCTATACTTTTGTCAACCTCAAATGTGATGTGTGAAGCCACGTCTCCTTCATAAAATTGAGTACGCTATTTTCATTACAGGTTTTCATTATCAATGAATCTATAACTTTTTTTCTCAATTAATCAATTAATTGTCTGGTCCATAAAAAGACAATAAATCCAATGGTCCAAGGTGACGTCTTCAACATTGTTCAGTCAGACCAACAATCAAAAACCCAATAGCATCATCACAGAAGAGAAAAATAGAAAATTGAAGAGAAAAACAGAAAATACTAGTCACATTTGAGATGGGATGCAAAAGTGAAACCTATAATGAAAAGAAATTCCAGTTAAGAGAATAATATTAAAATCTAACAAATTACTTAAATCTATCTTGGAGTAGGGTATCTGTGGCCCCTGTGGTCCCCTTGACTTAAAAACTTAAACTAACAAGGTTATGGTTTCACTTTTCGTTTCAGACACTAAGTACAATGAAAGAACAAAGACGGCTATTTCTATAAAGATATTTCGTCTTCTCATCTTTCCATTTTCGAGACAGTTTGGTTTAAGGTGGACAAAGTTTAATATACTGAAATCTAATTAAATCTAGTTTGCTGCCCTGGTTTTTTTAACCAGGGCAGCAGTTTTTAGATTACATTATGTGCTTACATAATTGCATAAGGGTTGTCCAATGTTTTCTTTGTTAGTTTTTTTTTTTAAATAATATCAGATTAGTAAACAGAATGTGCCTTTGGAACATTGGAGGAATGGTTGCTGATAATGGGAAATGTAGATGTTGTATTAAAGATCACCCACCCACTCAGATCAGCTGCTATCCTGTCTATAATGGAGTGAAATGGAAATTTGTAAGTGACCCCAAACTTTTGACCGGTAGTGTGTATATATATAATTTGTTTTTAAATAGTTTTGAAACACGCACTGTCCTTCATTGAATGTGTCAAAGTGTGATAGTGTGATACAAACTGTCAAACTTTGTATACAATAGTAGGCCCTAGTTTGTAATAGCGTTGTTTTCATCGGATTGCATCACATTATACGTTATTACTAATATTTCATACACACTGTATATTTAAAACATGCTTTATTAGGCTACATTTGAATCACACTGTACACCAGCCCAGCATCTATATCCGCCTGTATTGTGCCATTGAACATAGATGGAGTGTAATTGCTATCGTGCCAAGCGGCCAGGACGTTGGTTGACGTTAGCCAGTTAACGTTAGTTACTTAGCTAGACGGTCAAGGAAAACAACGGCTGGATATTCCCCCACTTGACAACAACGGGGGGGAAGATGACAAACAAGCTGGTGTGTTAAATAGACCAGACGACTGACATTTGTCTCGGTGGGAACATTTAATAAACGGGTATTTAGCGACTCACCTCGCGAGCTTAGCCAGACAGCTGGCAAGTTACTTCCGTTTCGTTCAGTACATTAGACGCTTCAAACAAGTTGTAGCTCCTTTCTAGACGGATTTGTTTGACGGCTATTTGATTCCAAAACTTACCAAGAAAGATATCCAGTATCCAGAGGTAAAAAAACAAAAAACTATTAGGTTAAGTTAAGGGAATTTGTTGAAGAGCGGAGACGTAGCCCTCCTCTGTTCTTGCGAACCCTTCCTGACAAGTGTCGGCCCCTTTCCCGAAAACAACGCAATGGCCTGGCGAGTTCGGTAGCTTATTGGCTGTTTAGCCAGTCACTCAAGATGACGACATTAACTCTTTGCTGGGCTCTGGCTTGTGTGAGTTTACGTGGGTTGACTCTTTCAAACACAGTCCACCATGGTTCAACCCTGAAAGGATTAAATGTGTTTTCAGGATTACTCATGTTGTGGGGACGGCAATGTTATCCTAAAGTAAGGACTTACTTCTCATTTTGAAAAAAAGGTAGCCCCCGTCGTTTACCATACATTTTTTAAAAGTTTTTTATTTCATTTTTGTCAAATGCTGTTACCGAGGTCAAGAATAAAAATCACATTAGATTAGATTTAACTTTATTGTCATTGTACAGAGCACAGGTACTAACACAACGAAATACAGTTTAGCATAGAACTAGAAGTGCAAAAAGCAGTGAAGTGCAGAATAATGTACAGAGTAATATACAGAATAAAATATAAAACAAATATGGATATAAATAAACAGTAAGAGGTACAAATATGCTAAGATACGGCATGAACATAGTTGGCAGTGCAGGTAATATACTTTATATAAATGTAACCACTGGAGGTAGGATATGATTAGGGCATATAAAGCCAATATGCACAGTTTAGACAATGGTATAAATCAGTCTTAATTTTAATTCAACAAGTCTTTAAAATACACCTATATGCACTGGTAGAATGGAACTAAGTACATTTACTGAAGTACTCCACTTTAGTACAAATTTGAGATACTTATTACTATACTATATGTGAGTATTTCCACTCCAAAGTTATACTTATACTCCATAACATAGCAGAGGCAAATATTGTAATTTTTTCTCAATTAGGCTACATTTGTCTTTTCACAATTTTACATACCCTTCCAGCAGTGGAAACCATGTAGCTCCAAATTTAATTGAATGTGAATTTTTCTGATAAACTAAAAATGAAGTGTTCCTTTTTGGGTTGAGAAAATTATTCTACTTCTTAAATGTCCCATGGCATGGAAATTTCCCTTTGTGAGTTTTTTGTTAACAATAATGTGCGTTCTCCCAGCTTGACTACAGCCCCCCAGTGGCTATAAATGGTGATAGGTGAAATAGATAGGTAGAAAATGAAAGTTCAGATGCACCGATCTGGACTCTTGCCCCTTATGAGGTCATATGAGTCACATGAGACTCATGAGTCCCTCCTCCTCCTCAAAAGCTACAGACTCAGAAATGGCGTGGACTAAGGAAAGCTCATTGTGGGATTGACTCTAGTGACTGTAATTCTGCACCAAGGCTGAATTTTGGGAAAGAGACTTCAGATGGGGTATTAGGGGACCACTAAGGTCTATATAAAAGCATCTAAAGAGCACCATGTCATGGGACCTTTAAGTTAAATGAACTATTTAAATACCCTCTTGGATTAGCTGGAAGAAAATGCATTGTCACAAAACTGAAAACAGGGCTGTCTTTCCAACAACATGAAGACTTGAGTTTTTAGAGATAGGCTGTTCTCACAGAGCAGCAACACTACAAACACACAATGATCCTATAGAATAAAACGCATCGCTGTATAGAATTTACCCAATAAAGGAATTAAAATTAGCACAAACCTCAAAGATCTACAGTAAAATACATAAAAAAATTATACAATACAATAATAATTAATCAAAAAACATCATGTATTTCTTAGAGAACATTTTACTGCAGAGAAATGAACTTTGGATACTTTGCTGACAATGCTTGTATGCTTTTCCTTGAGTAGCTATAGTTTTTGATGGCAGGACTTTTGTAATGTGTGGAATGGAAGTGCGGGATTGAAACTATCACCTAAGCAAAGGATTTAAATACTTCTTCCACCAAGGTTTTTTTCACACTCATGGACTTTGCAGTTGCGCACACCTTCTGTAGCAGAGAGGGCAATCATTCATCTTTGCCATTCTGTAGGTTGCACACATATACGTAGTTCCCTCCAGGTCTACGTTTGAGCAATCTAAAACGTCTTTGTGATTGTGTTTCCAAAACCGAACAACACATAGTCAAAGCCTGGATTTGTGTCCTGGAAACTGTGTGAGCATCCCAGTGGTGAAGCACTACCAATATCCTAAATGTGTTGAGGTATGCCACACTTCATGTCTTGCATCATGCAATTATGTTGCATGTCATGCAATAGATCAGTTTCTGCTTTTAAAGGGACATTTTAACAAAGAGGAAATTAAGAACCTTGGACAAATCAGTCGAGAAAATGCGTGAAAAGATGTGACCGAGTCTCTCCTAGGAGGCAGCAGACTCTGGGAGGTTTCACAACAAAACAAATTTCCCCACTGACATGCACACTAAAGAGTAAAGAGACAAAGTTTTTATATTAACATATGTAACTTTTTTATAATTAGTTCTTTAATAAATGGCTCTGTGAATATGGAGAGAAAACAAAGTTAAGTGACATACAAAAGTTTAGGATAACACTTTAACTTTCTCTATTTAGCATTTATAAGCAGTATACAAACATTTTATAGATGGCTAAGATGACACTATAATGTGTTTGTACGCAGCTACAAGGACATTTTAAGTGTTTATTTGTGTGCAGTATTTGTCAGCAATTATAACTTCTCCATGTGGACACATTCTATGTAACTACAATAATGTTTTGCTGTATTATCTGTGTATACGCCAGGGCTATAGGAGTTACAGTACAGTTGCTGACAAATGCATTCATTATATCTTTGGAATTTTCTCACCCTTTTTTCACATTAGTCCCCGATGTGCAGTGGTCAGTGTCAAAAACAGGTTTTCTTGCTGTTGGTGGATACTTTAGTCCAAATTACATCAGCCCAGCATTTATCAATTGTAATGGCTATCGGTGGATTGTTTGTGTGGGTAAGGGAAGAGACAGGAACCTGTGTGGGGAAAAATGGAAAACTACTTCCTGCAAAAAAAGAACAAGGATGTGAAACAAAAAAAGGGGTGGTTCATTTTAAAGGAGGGACTTCCCGTGCCACATCCCAGTAAACTCATGTTGCCTTGCATTAAAGGAAGCAAGACAGAAATTCACCATAATCATGGGTTTCAGGTGGAGTTTTGTGCAATGTACAGTAGTTGGTTTTTTCACGAAATTTAGAGGATTTGAATGGCTGGTGTAATTTAGGAAATAGCTCTTTCAATAAAAATCCTCACTTGACTTTTCATATTTTATTATCAAAAACATGCTTTACCACAAAGTATCTAGCTATTGCACGGTGAGTCAAAAAAACACATGTGAATTAAGGCGAATTGAGCAGACTGAGGTTAGAGTGAGACAAAAACAAAATATGTAGCATGACTCTTTGGGGATTTCCACAGCAGCTACAGAATGTACCCTTTGAGTAAAACATTGTAAGTACAGGTGCAGTGACCTGTGGTTTATCAGACATGAGTCAAACAGTGCATGTATTATTCAAAACAGGGTTCACAGATCACAGTACAAGTATGTTTTCATCTGTGATGTATTGATATCATATATTGAACATAACACAAAAAACAATGACATGGCAATTTCTACCAAAATGTCTGTCATTGATGTGAATCACACATGGGCATACATTCAAATAGACATTTATACAGCGCTTTTCTATTCTTAATGACTACTCGAAGCGCTTTTACATAGTACAGGCATCAGTCACACACACATTCAGGGTTCAGTGTCTTGCCCAAGGACACTTTGACATGGGACTGCGGGGCAAGGGATCGAAACACAGATCCTCCAGTTGGTAGATGACTGCTCTACCACCTGAGTTGTGTTTTCAAAACTGGATTCAGCCAAGTATTTTACACTATATTTAACATGAATCATGACAAATGAGCACTACATTAACTCAGTAACAGTGGGACTATGGAACCGAACCGTAGACATTGGTATTTAGAGTACAAAGCACATCAATAATAAGTCTTTAGCTCCCTCTGTTGACAGTTATGTGGAGCAACCATTCAGGATTACCTTCTGCTTCAGCCTGCAGAGCAGTGCTCCCAGTAAGGGACAACACGGTGCGGATCTAATAGTTTGTCAGGAAAAAAACTTGAAGAACACACTGTTATTCAAAGCTTTAGATTTACATAGCGTTAGAACTTATGTTGAAATGCAAGGTTCATAGCATAGAGCCATCAGGCTAGACTGTAACAAAGAAGACACACCATGCAGGAAATTATGGCAGATGGTTTTCTTTGTCAAGTTTGCATGATGTACATCAGTTTTAATGCTAAATGGAATTATCCTTGCAACGCTATGAAGACAGCTGTCAAAAAGTACTCAATGTAACCTTAAAACTTCAGTTATGGATGGAGACTTCAGTTACTCAATAATTATTATTTTTGTAACCTTCTGTAGTAAAGATCCCAAAAACTTTCAAAACGCAGAGATGAATAAAAGAACATACACATTTGAATTAAAGAAATGTCCCTTTATTTCTTATACAGTAGTTAAGCAGAAGTTACATAAGCAGGTAAGATAATACTGAGTTACAGGTTTTGAGTTTCTAATAATTGGATGTACAAAAAAGGTCTAAAAGATTGTGACAGATTCAACAAGGGAAAACTATTTTTGTTAATAAAAACACATGGACTTCTGGATATCACGTTAACATTTTTAAAGCAACGTACCACGATATTTTTGTTTACATACTCACACTTGTCCACCTTCTCTTTGGTCCTCTGGCTCGTTGCCCGAACATGCTTTGATTCACTGCACTTGGGTCAAGTTGGCAGCCATCCTTCAGTTATCACAGTACTGTACCTTCGATGGGGACAGCATCAGCACCGTGATAACTGAACCAGGGCAGCCTGAGAAATCTAGCAGTCCGGGGCTTCGCTCCATTCATCGTCAATGATAATGTGTGATCCCAGGTCAACAGATACAAAGCAAAAAAAAGTTTTCCTTTTGTATTTTTTGCAGCACATTTGATGGTATCTCATTCCAACCATATGCTAGTTGTTTCAGCATTTCCTTTGTTTGCATAATGTATAAACACTTTTCAAACAACATACAGCAGCTAATGCAATAACATATTCATCTACAGAGTAATATAGGCATTTAATTTAACAATCCTTTTTCTGATACATTAGTCTTTTTTTTAATATCCTTCGTACTAATCACCAGCAAGAAATACGTTGCCCTCTAACCATGGGATTTAACCCTTAAAGATCCCATAACATTTTGGGGAGATGTAATACCTCTAAAAACAAATTCATAAAGACAGAGGGAAAAAGACAAAACATAAACTATATAACATAGTTTGATTGTAGGAACAGAAATATATCAGTTCAAGGCTCATAATTCTGATTATCCAGCTTTTATTTATACTACATCCCACTGCTTGGGTCAGACCAATTGTCAGAAAGGTTTGGGTAACAAAGTCTTAAAAGTTAAATGAGTAAGCTCACATATGCACATAAATCAGGACAATATTATTGTACGTGATTTATTTATTTAGGCCTTTGAGGTATGGTAGGTTTGTACCAAAAGTGGTACGGTTATTGAGTCTGCAGTGCAAATGACAGACTGTGTTGTCCCTTATATGATGAAACGTCTACCTGGGAAGGTAACCCTAACCCTAAGGACAGTTAATAATGCACAAGCTGGCACATGAAATTTGAACTCTACCTACTGGCTGTGAATCTGTGATTAAAAAACAACATTGCACAATTCTTGGAAATGGGAGGAGGAAGCTCGCTTTAAAGTCCTGCGTAGGTTATTTTAACATGGTTAGTTATTTTTCTCTTTCCATAAGAAAGTAATTATTTTTATATTATTTCCCGTTAGTTTCCATTTTGCTGGTGCACAGAGGAGGGCTCGTAAATGTTGCATCTTATAAAACATTTACAGGTAGAAAGACTTTTTTTTTTTTTTTCCAAACCTCCTTCCTGCTAGGACTTGGTCGAGACAAACTACTGTATATTATTCATACCAACCACAAGGCCGTGTGACGTCAGACTTGTTATGATTCTCCTCGCGGGCTCCGCCCCCCCCCCCCCCCCCCCCCCCCTCAGTGCAGGGCAGCCTCTCGAGCAGTCCGGTGGCGTCTCTGCCCGACGTAGCGGCTCCTCCTCCTCGTCATCCGCCCTCCGCACTTCATGTAAACAACTCCATTAGTCCCGCTGCTCAGGGCAATGGCCAAAAAAATCTTCATGTCAGAAAAGCAAAGCAACATGTGCAAAAAAAACTAAACATGGCAGAGGACCAAAAAATTGGCAAGGCGGAATGCTCCGTTTGTCTGTAACAGGAGACCCTGTGAAGAAAGCGCGTCCATATTGCATAAAACCTCAATGTAAATAACTGAGGAATGGCTTATAACCTACAACCGTGAAGGCAACATATGGGCTACAGATCAATGGCTCCAATACGCTCGAGAAAAGAAAGACAACAGCAAGCAGTCTATTGAAATAAGCGCTTGTTGCTGTTTTTTTGGACAAAAGTTGTCCAAAATCTTAACAACGTATGGCATTAGGCTCCATATCAACACGCATACCTGCTTAAAACTGAAAAGCGACTAAAGGCGAAATATAGTGCAATGTTAAATATACTGTGCAGCCAAACGTTAACGCCCAGCATTGCATACACACCCCTTTTCAAGACAAAAACGAACAGCATGTATGATTCAAATAGATTATAACCATTTATTCTTAATTACATTCCGTCCGCATTAAATATATAACATATTGGCTCACATACCTGCAATTTCCCCGTTTAGTTTCCCGTGTTTACATGAGTATTTTTAATGACGCAGCAAGACTACACAACGTGATTGTCGCCATTTTTTGTTGTTATTGAATTCTCCAAAGCCATGTGACGAAAATGATCGTGAAATTTAAAACAAGCTTCCGGGTGTGGAGACTAATACCTACTTACGCGTGGCTAAAAAAGGTTAATCTTCCGAGTTGTTTGATGGATTAGTCTGGTAACTCCACTGACTGAAGACTGAAGACTGAAGGCTGTGCGCAATTTCTGACAGCTCCGGGACGCTGCCGCCGCCGTATGGCTCGCAACAAGTACAAGTAGGCTAATCACTGGATTCCACCCGTCCGCAAACGTTGCGCGGAATGACAGCGACTCATGTGCTTTTCTGAGCCCGCTGCCAGCAGTGCTGAACCAAGAAAGATAACAACCCCATGAACAATAATGAATAATAAAAGCTCTGATTTGAGAGAAACTCTGTCAACAAGTGGTGGAGTCCAAGAACAGCCCACTTTACTAATAGTGGGATCATTTGCCTGGTATTAGTAAGTCATTAATTTAGCCTTTTTATTGCAGAACTGAGTCTTGAAATGTCAACTTTTCGTAAATAATTCAAACGCTTATTACTGTAATCATTTATATTATGCATTCCTATTGCAAACCAAATAATTTTATAAGATCAGGTAACTGACACGCCCTTTTCTGGCTTGTAAGTAATTAGTTGAATGGCAGTTTGTCTCCATACAATCTTTGTGCCAAGCCTCAACAAGAACTGAAGGTATGATTATCTGATTTCCCCTTTGCAGTTGCAAATCAACATAACAAAATCTAACTTTCCAAACAAACTGCAATAGGACATATTGGTCTCATGAGACCAACATGTTCTGCACAAAATGCACTCCCTTACTAAACTTTAGATGTGTTGCAGTGAACTGAATTTTCAATGCAATTTCATTTTTGTTTTTGTTTTCTTTTTAGAATGTTGTAGCATGAAGGAAAACATGATGGTGTATTCACCTTAAAACGCTTTCTTCTTCTTTTCCTCCTCTTTAAAGAGGAGGAGAAGGAGAAAGCGTTATATTCCCGGTGGTATCAATGTGCTTGTTAAATATAGGCCTAATCGTCACAGTTTCCCCTCTCTTAAGGGATTTAAGTTAACAGACAGTTGTTGGTGTTGTTGTTGTTGTTGTTGTTGTTGTACATCACTTGCAAATAAAAAAAACTACAGTGACCAATTTACCCCGCAATCTTCATGCGAGTCAGTCATCCGCATTTTTTCTGGATGATGCGCGCAGAAAAATAGGGCGTTGTGGAGACTCCCTCCTCATTCATTCGCAGAGAAAAGTCTTTGTCCGTAAAGACGTAGTCGGGTGTAATGTATCCTTAAGCGAACGCAAGAAAAAAGGAAAAGGGCGTTTTGACTAGATCAGAACAGGATAGCCCCAATGTGTGCTCTGTGTCCAGAACCGCCGACTCCAAAGATACGCTGAGATCTACACTGGCAACTACAACTTTCAAAGCCATTCAGTATTTGGACCACTTTGATCGCGCATGTACCCAACTAACCAGGGGTTTAAAAGAGAGGTAATTTACTTCTTTCCCTAGCGCACAAAGAGGACAAACTAACATTTGTGCATCGCAGAGGCTTTAAAGTTGCATTCTGTGCTTGAGGAAGACATGGCCAAGTTATTCCGAGCTGCTATCATGGGTCCACCAGGATCAGGAAAAGGAACGATATCCAATAGGATTGCGCAAAGCTTTGGCCTTCAATATCTGTCCAGTGGCCACTACTTACGAGAGAGCATAGCGGCAAACACAGGTAAGATCTTCCCGTGTACTTGAGCCCAAACGTCAATATTAGTGGTGTCAACAGGAAGAATCAGTATGCGGGGAAGTCTGTGGAAACTATGCTGCATGTGGATCTTCCTCTTAATATCATAATATTTGTCACAAAAAGGTAATTATAGCAGAACATGTATGCAGAATGAGATGGTGAGATGTGCGCATTTTGAGATCCACAGTTATTTTCTAAAAGATCATTTGACAGTTGGCGTAACCTTTACATTTCAATCCAAGCTATAAAACACGAGACGTTTGGATGACCACAAACTTAATTCTTAGTTATCCGATTTCAATCTAGTATAGAGAATGAGTCCAACGCCACAATGACTCATTGTTCACTTCAGGTAACAGGTTTTTCTGATTTCCCCAAACTTACACTTTAAAACCATTGATTGTCTCTCCTAAAACATTTCATTGTAGCTGCCCAACTGGAATAAATTTAAATCCAAGCATGTGGCAAGCTGATAATAAAATTGGTGTTCAGTGCAGAGAGCATAAGTAAAAACACGTGTGTTTGGTTGCCATTTCATGAAACATTTTAGTAAAGTTGTGACTTGCTGGATCAGGTAACTAACACTTTTTATTTTTTAAATTTTAAAGCAAGTTTCAGGGTTTGTAAACCAGTGAGTTCAATATGCGTGTTTGTTTAACAAATCCGCAGCAGGCCCCAGATGTTTAGTGTAATTTTGGGAGGTTACATAATTTTTAACCATTTACAAGCACTGCTCTGATAGTTACACAATAACTAGATGCTCATAAGTGGTAACAATCATGTTTTTTTTTTATATCAAGGCCTTGATAGTTTTAACAGGCCCTGTCCTGTTTTGAACTTCAGAAGCACACACACAGTTACTATGTTTACCTGTCTGTTGTGGATCAGACGCAGGTGTGCTGGTGAGGAACTACGTAGAAAGAAGCATGCTGGTGCCTGACGATGTGATGACAAGACTGATGCTGCCAAGACTGGAACACTTGATCGGTCACAGCTGGCTGCTGGATGGTATGCAAAGTTGTGTTTTTGTTTTTATATAAGAAGAGTGCAGGGTTTGTGCTTTATTTTACTGGTGTATTTCTAACACACCACCTTTATCTCACAGCAGCCTCCATTCTTTGCCTTGTTCAATTGTAGTGAGGGAATATGTTTTTCATAATGCAGCATCATGGACAGTAATGGAAACTGCCAGCCACCCCTTTAATCTGATTGGCCTACCCGGGTGCCACCCCCCATTTTTTGCATTTTCTACACCTCTGCAAGCTCAGAAACATGCCCCCCAAAAATGTCATATGCAATGTGTCTTATGTGTGATGCTGAGGAGGTAACTAAGTGGAAAAATATGCTCTGCATTATCTGATATAACTAATCTAGTACCAACAGGTCTGTACATGCTCTCGACTGTCATTCTTACAACATCCATAGAGGATTTGCATTAGGATAAAAAAAAAAAAAGCAAAGATATAAGATTTTTGCCATTAATACAGGAGAGTCCAAATGTTGCCTGTGCTGTTCTGGTCGATAATGCAAGTTTCACAATTTATTTTGTATTCACATTCAAGTGACCTTTGTTACAACAATTATTGTGTTATTTTGCTAGTTTGGTATTGTTTATTATTACTGCTTTAATGCCGTTCAATTGTTTTGTTGCTGTCTGTTATTGCTGTGTTCCTTTAATTGTAAAGTGCACTGAGACCATGTCTAATGGTGATTTTACACTCTAAATATATTTGATTGAATGATTGATTAGTTAGTCAATTAAAAAACAGTTTATATGTCTTTTACTAATGGTGGACATCAAGTCACTATAAAGTGAAAACACCCATAGCGGTGTTATTACATTCTACATGTCAATACTTTATCAATTCCAGTGTATGTGATGCATGAGGATTCACATGTTTGCCGTGCATATACAAAAGTACAGGTTCTATGGAAATGGGCTCAGAATTGTGCTATGTTAAAAAGTTGGCAACATATTTAGTTTGAGTCATTAGTAACAGATGATAATGTCCTGACTGCTGAGATGACAAACTTAGTGTCTTTTTCAAGTTAAATATTATCCACTCTCTCTAAGAGAGATGCCAAACATTGATGAAACAAACTAGTTGGTGTTACTCGTGTTTAAACCTTGAAACATGATCAGTAAACAAATGCTTTTTTTTTAGCAAACAAGTCAAGGTCATACACACACACACACACACACACACACACACACACACACACACACACACACACACACACACACACACACACACACATACTTGCCTGCATGTATTCATAAACTGAGACAAACCCCATGCCACCCTCCCCTGACAAACTTACACAGACACATCTACGCATGTGTATCTTTCCTAAATGTACCTTCTCTTTCCCTCTTGTATCCTTTGATTGATGCATTCCTGTCTCTCATTTGCATGATGCTCCAGGGGTTGGAGAGATTTAAAAGCTCTTTATTGACAAAACAATGCAACATGCAGAGAGATGGCCAACAAAAGAGAGAGAAAATGGCCTTTAAACTGAAGGACCTAAATTTACAGTAAGCTTGACATGTGAACACCCACCATGCTGAAGTATCCTTGAGCAAGGCACTGAATACCTGCCAACCCCACTGGTGCTAAGTTGCCCTGTAGAGATCACAGCAATGTAATTCAATCACAAATGTACTGTGCAAGTTTCATTACGGAAATGTTGGTCTGTCGGTCCAGGATAATCCTTCCAATTTTAGTGATCCCTTGACTTTTACTCTAGTGCCACCAAGAGGCTGAGATTAGGTGGGTACAGTTATCCATGGTCCCCAGAAGATAATATAAGCTGACCTTGACTTTTCATCCACTGCCAACAGCATGTCAAAGTTTTCACTTATCCAGTAAATAAAGATGGATTGGCACATATTCATACAGACAGTCATGGTTCCGAGACAATGACTTTTGTGATCACGTGACTCTGTGTCATCTTGTGGGTTGGAGTGAAATTTCTCAAACTATTGGATGGATTGCCATGACATTAAGTACAAACATGCATGTCTCCCTCAGGATGAATTGTAATAAAGTTGGTGATTCTCCAACCAACATTAGGTTGACAGTTTATCCAATACTTTTCATGATCAAATACCTTAACATGGCATTCCCAACAGTCCCAACTGTACTTTATTTTTAGTGCTAATTAGCACATGTCAGCATGCTAACAAGCTAAAATAAGATAGTGACCATAGTAAACATTACCAGCTAAACACCAGCATGTTAGCATTTAACTCAAAGCACCACTGTGCCTCAGCAGTACACCCTCACGGAGCGGCTAGCGTGACTGTAAACTCTTGTCTTATTATAACTGATGGTGGTGAATCAAGGTCATGTAACTAAGGGCATTGTTTTTTTTCCAGTAAGTTCATTCACATACATAATATTGTTATTATGTCATGGCTATAGGCACTCTCACTGGAAAACTGGAAACAGCTTGAGTCCATGTTTACTTGCTGCTATTAGCAAACATTGATTCAGGATATTAATGGTATACTACTCATACCATATGTACCGTATGTCTTCCTTATGTTATTGACCCACAGTGATAATCATAACTTCAAAAATACACATGCAACATTATTTTAAATGTAGTGTATTGAAAAATAAAGGTCATACACTGAACTATTCTTGGTGGCGGTGCGTCTCACACTGTATCGCTCTCTGTCTAGGTTTTCCTCGGACTCTGTCGCAGGCCCAAGCCCTGAGCAATTTGTGTCAGCTGGACCTGGTCATCAGCCTCAACATCCCCTACGAGACTCTGAGGGAGAGACTGAGCGACCGCTGGATCCATCCAGGCAGTGGCCGAGTCTACAACATGGGCTTCAACCCGCCACGAGTGCAGGTCTCAAAAGTTACAGTAGAGTTACAGTGCAAATGCAGTACAAGACAACTTGTGTCTAGTTTAACTTTTGAAATGAAAAATATTCATCTTCAGATATTAGGGATTTTTTGAATGAAAATGAAGTAATCGTAATTTTTACTTGGTAATTTAACTTTTAATGTGAAAGAACCAAATCAGACAGAAGTTTTTTCAAATTCGAGTTTTTCTATTATTATTTATCTTGCAACATGTCTGGAAACTTGTGAAAATAAGTCTATCCTGACAACAGATGCCCTCTGTCTCCATTGCCTCACTACAGGAAATCAATCACATAATAAAGTTGTTTAGGAGCACTATTCCTTTATAAAATAGAATGCAGAATTGAAAATTGATGAGGTGGGTGAGCAACAAAAGATCATGTAATCAATGAAACAATATAATGAATAGAATAAAGTAATGGATGTGTTTGATAATCCTCTGTGTTATGAGATGTCACGGCATTTTGAGTTCACCTTTGTTGCTTGTCTGACCTTATGTTGCCTTCGTCAGGGTAAGGATGACATCACTGGGGAGCCACTGATTCAACACGATGATGACAAACCAGAAGCCCTGATGGCCAGACTGAGACACTACAAAGATGTGGCCAAGCCGGTCATAAACTTATACAAGTCAGTAAATACTTAAGTCTTTACTCAGTATTATTTCTACTGGCAGCCAGCAGTGTCAGTTCTTGTGGCATATATCAGATTGACATTTTATTTAAATAGCTACTCCAGCAGATAAGTCGTCTTTAGTTTTTCTAACATTATTGCAATGTATCATAATAACAATATTATCACAGAGAATTAAGATTTGGACGCTGGAAAGAAGTGCAGTCACGTGCAATGTTGCTCATAGGCAATCAAACCCAGATGTCAAACAATACAAAAAACATAAAGGGTCGTGAAAGAGATTGTGTAAATTTGGTGGATTTCTGCATTAAATAGCTTTTAGTCAGCAGTCAATTCATAAATCTTAGTTTCATATTTTATGAATTCAGTGAAAGGAAACAATGGTCACAGAACACTCCCTTTTTTGGGAAGTCTTGGATGCTTGGCCGAGTTACATTTTGTTTAACTAAAGCATTGTTTGGCTCTAGAGGGAGCTGCATGAAGTGAATGATTAATTGACTCAAGTGATGTCACTTGAGTCGGTGTCGGCTGGGGCTGAAGACTTTTTGAAGAAGAAGTTTGAAAATGAAAAAAATATGGGGCTGTGTGGAGTTAGAAATAAGTGAGCTACCAGGTCTCTGTAACCTGCTTCTCATCTCTGCCTGACGCTAGCGGCTCAAGGCTACATTAGCCGCCACTAGCATAGCACACCCAAATCTCCACCCAAACTGTTGGAAGTTAAGTTGCATTGTGGGTGATGTAGGTCCCAGTTTTTGACAAGGAAGAACAATGTGTGGATGTATTGATTTACATCTTTTGTTATTTAACAGTCCATTAGTCTGATAATGTTATACACATGAAACGTAGTTCTCCTTTGTTTAATTTTAAGAATAAGCCAGATTCTGTAATTTAATCAAACAGTTTTACCCAGTTTTTCTTATTATTTGTTCTCTTATTTCTTCGCTCAGGTCACAGGGAATCCTGCACTCATTTTCCGGTACAGATACGGACCGAATTTGGCCTTATATTAACTCCCTCCTCAGCACCAAGATACCCATGCAGCCATCAGATTCCTTCCAAACCCAAACACCCTGACACTTTTCTGAATGAAAAGATCACAGGGACGCATCAAGAAGCAGCCAGAGGATGTGGGGTGAAGTTTCCACATGCAGCTTTTACTTTCCTTAAAAGAGAGGTTTAGGGAGACGATAAAGACACTGATCAAAACGTGCTTGTGATTCAATCACCAGGTGATTTGTGAAATCAATGGTCCATTGTAAATATTTTTTTCAGAGCTTAGTTGATTGGGTTGATTTCTGTATTATCATAGTGAAAAGTTCAAGGCAATATCAAAACTGATCTTTTTTTTTTATAAATCATAATTTTACACAAACATTCACCATCAAGAAGCAGTGTTTGTGTATTTTTAATCTGCAATAGTTCCATTTGGATTTAAATCATAGCTCAATCAGGGAAGCTGTGGTAAAACCAAAGATTAAAAGAAAAAAATATGTAGAGAAGGAAGGATTCCCTCCAGTATCAATATTTTATTTATCATTGACAACAGAAGGGTAAGGTAGAATATTAAATCAAAACCAACAACAAATATGTGCTACAAAACTTGATATAGTTATTAGGAAAACAAGAACTTTAATTAAAGCAAACTTAGCAAAGCAACTTAAATCTGTTATCTTTACATATTTGATTAATTACACTTTATAGTAGTTGTTTATAATCAAGCTAACCCTATCATGTTGTTGCCTCTATGAATATGCTCTATCATTTTGGAGTGAACCCTTTTAATTACCCTTCAATGTGCAAATAACTGGGGAGTTGCAGATCATTTTTTAAAGTCAGTCTCACCACAGCCTTAACAGGCATATATCCACTGAGGGCAAAACCGCATTGTGTCTAAATCCGAAATAAATCTTGGACAGACATTATTCGGTTCATTTTTTTCTAAAACATTGTGCAAGCGTGAGTGAACCAGTTTTTATTGAGCGCTGCATAAACAACTATTCTTTACATTTGTACTAAAACGCTATAGAATATTATGCAATTTGCAACTGATGTCACGCAGGACAATTTACTGGGCTGGGGCTGGACTTGTACAAGATTCAAGAATCCCAAACAATCACTGATTTAAGACCAATGCAGACAATATAGTGCCTTTAATGCTGTTACATTCCCAAGGTTGCCTTGAAATTTTAATCTTCAAAATGTCAAAGATTGTTGTTTATAAAATGTAATGTTTTGCAGTGGTTGATTAACTTTGAGATATTGCTGGATATAACTTTAGTAAGTCATAAGATTTGAAAGCATAGCAAGGTCGTAGATGTAAAGGTCTTATTTTGAGGTTTGTTTGAATGTAGAAAGCACTGCTGCAGGGTGAACAGCTTGTAAAATGTTAACCTTTTTGTTGTTTAGATTTTTTAGAATTTTTTTGTAAGTGATTTTTTGGGAATGTTTGATATTAGTTCCCACCTTACAAAATAGCCTCTGGTTACCTAAAGTTAAAAGAAAGGTGTCATATTTTCACCTAATGGCACAGGAGTTTGCTTTTGTCAATCACGTAAGCACACAACTTGTGCAATAAAAACCAACAACTGGGTTTTCATTGTTGTTGTTTTTCAGCTGTGCTAATGCTGGCTCTGCAGCTTTCAGACTTTACAGCAAAATGGCATTACCTGTTTTACTTATGAAGCTGACAATAAGCAAAGTACACTTATCCTCTCACATACAAAAAAAAAATATTTTACATTTCTTTTGTGAGGTCAAACTGCCTTGTATCAGTGTTTTTTTGGTGGCATTTTTGTTATCTAGGGCTTAGAAAGAGTGGGTGTTGTATGTTATACAGATTAAAGGCTTTTAAAAGATAATGACAGACCAAAGATACAAATAAAAAGACACTTTTACACAATAGTATGTTTTGCTGGAATAACAAAAGGATAAGATGTCTTGGGATGGGATGAGTCTGTATTAGCGGAATATGATTTACACTTTGGTTTCATTTTTTGGGATCAAATTTTTATTTATTTATTTAAGTTAAAAAACATAAACATTTACAAACAGTCACAAACAACACACTGGGACATAGGAACGCGTCCCAGGTCCAAAATAGATAAATAAATAAATAGCTTTTGGGGGAAAATGGGAGGGAGGGAGACAAAAAAAAAATGTAGAAGCAGACACACACACACACACACACACACACACACACACACACACACACACAC
>NC_045741.1:13050596-13065062 GCF_008692095.1 Etheostoma spectabile
GAGAAAGGGACCAAACACCTGTGCATGTTAGAGTCTGCAATGCTCTGCCAAGTGTCCAGAGTTTTTCCCAGCGCTCCATTAATTACATTACATTACAGTTCCATATACACCACATCCAAGTAGGAAAGGGTCCCCGTGCGGATAGACAGGGCATGTGGTGGTTTCCAATGGGTTGCAATCATTTTCTTTGCAGCTGTAAGTCCACACTTTGGTTTCATGTTGTTCATAGTTCAGTTCAGAGTTATTTATTGTCTGTCGAGGGGAAATTTGATTTGTTGTTGGAAGTACAAAAAACGACAAAACAACACAATGAACAAGGCATAAAACATCTTAGCAGCACACAACCAACAAACTGATTATGAACAATTTCATCACTGAACATCAGTGAAGAGTGTTATATAAAATCCCTTGAGATTGTCCGGAAAAGTGATTTCTAAAAATGTCACTGAGAAGGCCCAAGTGACAATAATAAAAACTGTGCCTTTAAGAGTTGAGCAAGTTAACATCTTGAGGGCTCCTGGGTAGCTCACCTGGTAGAGCAGGCGACCATATGCCGACCATATGACTCAATATAAGATTGGTATAACACATAGCACAATATGCCAGTCTGTGTCATTGAATGAAAGGACGGGGTGTCAAAGTGTTATGTTGTACAATATGTGACCTCACCCTACTGCTGATGTGTAAAGATGATTTTTTTCTTATTTTCAAACCATGCTGTCCAAACCTGTTACATTCTGTAAACAATAAAAAAAAAAAATATTCTCAAGGCTGCTTTCACTGTCTTTATACTTAATCTTGTACTTGCATGCAACAAAATGTACCCACCGTCCTTACTGTATCTTATTTTGTGGGAGACTCCCAGCTAATTCATACTTTGGTTGGATGCAGACAGGTTTCTTCATTTATACTTTTAAGGATTATTTCTCAGTCCAAACATACTGTAAGCAAGTGGGTGTTGTAGTCATAATCTTCAACTTTAGGCATATAAAGCTGTTTGGGTTTTAAATGAGGTTAAAATGTTGTTTTCTCAGATATGTCAAGTTTTAATTTCAGTAGTGGTCTGCCTGGTTGAAACTACACAAAACTTACTTTTACAACTCTAAAGAATCTCTGATAGCTTATTCATTTTGATATATGACTGTGACTTCTTTCTTTCTTTCCAGCACACATAAAAGTAATAGATAGGCCTTTCTTTGCTCTTTGATCTTTTATATCATGTGAAAAAACAGGAAGCAGCAGGAGGGGTGTGCTGCTAACTTGCCTTAGATTTGGAAAAGGCGTACAGAAAAACACACGCATGCGTGTGTGAAGCCTTCATAGGAGTACTGCTCACTCCTCCTCTCCTGTCTAATCCTCTCAGATCTGTAAATAAATCTGTGCGTTAGAGGTTGGTTGGGCTTCCGGTTTTACTGGATTACAGTCTCATCTGCTGTGTTTACCCTTGACAGATGGTATGCAGCTATAGCTTGTCCATGCATTAAGCATAATGCAAAGTTAGAGGAGTACCCTGTGTCCAAAGTTTGAAATGCAGCAGATGGTGTTGCATTTTAGGGTTTTTACTTTCGCCTCATGGCTACTATTCTTATGGGAGCCTTCACAAGTGTGGCCCAGCCATTCTGTGACCTGATAAAACATACCATAAGTCTTCTTGAGCCTACTGCAGCAAATTCACATACAGTCATCCTATAGTCTATTTCTATTGGCCAACTTTCAACCCGTTTCGGAGGTCCATTCCGGGTTTTACCAGCTCTGACAGCTCTGCCAGGACTCGCTGAGCGGCGCAGTTTCTACCGTACAGATTCATGAACATCCACTCTTGCTGTTTTTTTTTCGTTTACGCTCATCCACACCATCTACAGATCTACCAATCGCCATCCCTGGTTTGTTGCTCATATGCCAAAATGTGAATATGATGATGCCGTACAGGTGCTGCCTCTGCAAATGTGCTGACAGGTTAACTGGGAGATACCGGGGAATCCTTGCAGGACAGTGCGTCTCACAGGACGTTCATGCTTTTAACCTTTGACTAGCAGCGAATGACAAACCAAAGCTCGGTGTCTATGAGCTGAGCCGGGGTTTAAAGCGCATCTACACCACGGCACAACACGGCGCTCCCAGGGGGGAGAATGATAGAAAGCGCTCTGAAAGGTAAAGTCGTCTGTTTCTATTCTTTTGATGTGATTCGTGTTTTACTGGCGTAGCCTGCATCTCTCACCAGGAAAAGAGGGAGCGAGCATCTTGATCTGTGTTTGGATGTTACATAATATCAAGCTGCCTCTGGAAATTCACCCCCCCCCCACACACACACACTCCCCCATTTCTGCTCGTGAGGTTATCACCAGCATGCACTTGCTCCACAGAGAAAATAGCCTTCTCGTTTTTTTTTGCAATTTAGGCGATACATGGATCTCAAATCATAAAATCAGGGCCTCTGTTGCGAGATGCGCACGTGAGCAACACGAATGACATCATTTGGGTTATTTTTACAGTAGTGTCGTTTTTTTCACACAACCTAGTGAGTAATGTTGTTGTTTTTTTCTGCTGGCATATCATTACTGTTGCTTTATAAATGACATCCTGAGGACTAGACTGAATTAACAAGGTGAAGGCTGCCGGTTTGAGATTAGTTGGATTGTTTTTTTCTGTCAGCTGTCGGTAACGGCACTTTAGGACACCATATCCAAATGAATATAAAAAGGACCGGTGTTTTTCTTCATCGGTAGCCTATTATTGCCATTATGACCTGACTGATGTCTTTGTATGTCGATCGTCAGTATTATCCGAATCCCAATCGTCATCATCCAGGACTGGCTGAGAGGGCAGCAGCTCCTCTCCTGTCGTATTGCCGTCAGCGTCACATTCCCACCAACGTCACGCACGTCACGTGAGCAGCTTAATGCAGCTTGGTGTGGTTTCACGCTCTGATCATCAGCCATTGAGTCACCTTGTTCATTTGGCCTCTAAAAAGTAGCAATTCCATGATTTTCTTGATGATTCTATTTTGTTTTCTTATTCTGAATCTGCAAAGTAACTAAAGTTATCAAATAAATATAGATGTAGCAGAACATTTAAATACTCAAGTGTAACTTTCTTAAAATTTTACTTTAGTACAGCACATGAGTATATACACTTAGAGTCATTCAAAAATATAGACATGAACAAAAATGGGTTCATGTCTACTAAAAAAACACGTATTTAGTAAGTAAAGAGATACATAAATAAACAACATAGGATAAGGACTTGGACATGTTATTAGTTTCTTTAAAGCGTTTAAGTTCACTACCAAATGAATAGATTATTCTATTTGCGATGCCTCTGTTTATAGTGCATTTAAAAGAGCACAAATAAAAGGGGTTTAAGCCTTGGAATTAGTAAATAAGTAAACAGGTTTTTTTGCTCAGTGCCATTTCAACAGAACACACACTGTTTGGATTCTCTAACGTCGCCCTCCCGCCAGCTCAGTGGTAGTAGCAAACCAGGGCAGCATGAATGCCATTGTTATTCTATGAAGACAGGTAGCAGCCAATGCGTGTCACGTTTCAGTTTTTACCACGCAGAACAACAATCCTTGGATTACATGATCTAAAGTCTCACAGACTCAACAAGACAGACAGTGGACTTGAATCCGTGGTTAAGTGTCCTACAGCTGATCCGGCAGATTCCTGCAGTCTGCTTTAACTGTTATGAGGATAATCATTAATCCTCAATCTACCCTTGAGTGTGATGGTAAAAACCAATGAAGAGACACAAGGCCATTGTCAGTAAACTATCACGTTACAGCAATGTCATAAAATGGCACCAAGCATACATGTAAAGGCCATTTAGGAATTATTAAAAGAGGGTTTTACATGAATGCCTCAAACATCATCATAAGATTTCTATTGTTTAATACAAAAAATACATTGTGAGCCATGTTCCCATAAGCCTTTATGCAATGGTTGCCCAACACGTATAAGGGGAAAGCTAGCATCCATCATACAAAGCCTTGAAATGTTATGAATGATTTTCAAATAAAAGATGGAGGTCTGATGTTAGCCAAAATAATACCCTATATGCTTTTTATAAGTGAAAAGTGCAGTTTTTCAATATTTCTTTTCAGGGCTGATTATTTTCCCAATTCATTATTATTATTTTTTGTGTATAAAATGGCCATTATATTTTCCCAGAGCCAAAGCAAACACATTGACATTTCTTGTTTTGTCTATGCAACAGTCCTAAACCCAAAGATATTCAATTAACTATGATAAACGACAAAGAAAAGCAACTAATGTTCACATTTGAGAAGCTGGAACTGTTGAATATTTGACAAATGTTTCTGGAAATGATTCACAATTTCTGTCCATAGACTAACAATGATTATACAAATTGTTTCAGCTCTATTTATGTTTTGATTGGTTTTTTTTTGTCTCTTCATGTGTAAACCTTTGATCGTGGCAAAGTTTGTGACGTCCTTACCGCACCTGCATGCTGCATCCTAAACAGTCCCACTCATACGGGCATCAAGGGGTAAATATTGGTAGGCACGGCTGGGACAGGAAGCTCCATGCCAACAATAGAGCGGCAGCACTTTGCGTCCGGTGATGGCGGGGGTATCTTTCCTCCCTTTTGGACATTCTGTTCCCGCTTTGAATCCCCGTCTGCTCTCCGAAAAGAGTTTCCCAGGCTCATGTCCTCTTTTCAAAAACTATGCAGGGTTTTCGTTGCCAGGGGACAAGGCCAAAGAAGGAAGCATGCCATCAGTGGTCAGTGTTTTGTCCTTCATGGATCCAGGGTCATTACACAAAAACGTGGAGCTAAAATAACAAATTTGGAGTGGAAATTTCAAATCTGTTGGAGTTTAATTACATTACAAAGAGCCTATTAAGATTCAAAGCTGCAATTAGTCGAGTAGAAAAAATTCCTTTTGATGCAGAGTGAGTTTCCTTTTCCTGACAAAGTATGGTGCTGTTGTCTTGCAATGTTTTTTTTTACTATGACAAGGCCAGGGGTCCTTGTTCATTTTCAGAACAGGACTCAACTAATTATTGTTCTGTATTGTAGGCCCAGATTCATAATTCCCTCCATGTTTACACAAGAAAGCAGGTCATAGTTTTATTTTAACAATCTCAAAGTTTCTTTTATGGCTCTACACTTCCTCCCAAAGGACTTTTAATGTTATTATAATGGATGTCACACCTCTTTTTTTTAGTACATTTTAAACCATCATGACCTGTGCCTCTTGTACAGTACATGTACAGTAATGGTTGCAGCAGACACCATCCACCACTCATCTATACAGCATCTGTCTTCCATTTAAGTTGAGCAGTTAACTTGGCAACTACTTTGATAATCGACAAATCATTTGAGTTGCTTTTGAAGCAAAAATGTCAAACATTTGCAGGTACCAGTGAGTACATTTTTTATTTAACTTAGTAATTTTAACTTACTTTTTTGATTGATGGTTGGACAAAACAAGCAATTTAAAGACTTGAAATGTTGTAAGAGGCATTAGCCCAATTTTCTGAAATTTAGACATAATGAATCATTGATTAGTCAAGAAAATAATCAACTGATCAATTAATAATGAAAATAATTGTCATAGCTTTTTACGTTCTTTAAATGTTGTAGGCTAATTACGTAATGCTGGCAATATTTAGTGGAACAACTGCAGGGTAGAACAAGTGCTGTTAACATCACTACAAAGGACAATCATAACTGGCTAGAAGCCCATAGACATTAGAAACCTTTATAAGGGAAATTCACCCAGATAGGAACTGTAAAATTGGGATCCTACTTATTTTACATAGGGGCATGTGAGCAAATTTAATGACATCACACACAGTAATATTAACATAGAGATTTTAAAGTGCCATTTTAAGGCCTACTTATATTGATTTCACAATGATATTCCAAAATATACTGATGGGGAATTAGTATGTAGTGGTGCTTTAACTTCATGATATCTTCATACATTTTTAGGACCTTATTTTTTTCTTCTGTATTTTTGATTCGTCACATGAACATGTCCTTTATTGCTGAGCTTTAGGAAAAAATAAGCCTATAGGGTATTCTGATTAGAGTATGTGAATAATAGATGCAGCAATGGCATGGGAGGATTGTGCGTTGGGGCGGATTTCCCCTTTACACAGTCGGGGACTACAGCACTCAGTAGCAGCATCAGCAGCAGCTGAAGCGTCGTAGTAAAATGCGGTGCTGCCGAGAAAAGTGGAGGCGATAGACAGAAACAGAGAGAAAGAGAGAGAGAGAGAGCGAGAGCGAGAGAGAGAGAGAGAGAGCGAGAGAGAGAAAGAGCACCCGGCAGAATATTTCTTTCCCCTAGAAAACAGAGGAGACCGGTCGTCCTCTCCTCCCCGGACATGGGGTTTACCCAGCAGTAGTTGTAGCAGCAGTAGCAGCGGCGGCTGTGGTGGTGGCGGCGGCGACGTCGCAGCGTAGCCTATACGTCTTTGGAGCTTCTTTTGTCCTTTATTTCTATTTTGTGTGCGCTTCGGTAATGAGCTTGCTGGGGGCCTACAAGAAAAAGACCAGTTACGATGGCTATGAATGTTTGCAGTTGGTCGATAGCGGCGGAGATAGCTTCAGTGTCGGCAGAGGAAGCAGCGGCGGCGGCGGCGGCGGCGGCGGCGTCACACTGGCAGGCTCCAGAGCGGCCACCCTTGGACCGAAGGCAGGCCCGCTGAGAGAGGAGGACTGCAGCACCATGGACAGCTCAGGTAAGAGTACTCACCGCCTCCGGGAACTTGGATAGCGATTGCACGCCAACGTGAAGAGTGCTTGAGTATAACATGTGACGAGTTTACGCAGTAGCGTGGCCTGTAACCGTCCTGGCGAGCACAGGGGAAGCAATGGGCAACACAATGGCTAACAATAGTGAAAGTATACATCGATGCTTTGCACCTCCTGGATTCGCCTCCGGGGCTCATAGTGACTCCCGGACCCCACCTTAATGGATTTGTTGGGCTATTATATGCATTGCAGAACAGATTCAGACATGTTCTAGTGCAATTGGTTTGGTGTAACATTTTATATTATAATTGTCTGCATTATGTGTGTTCTTACATACAGTGCTAACCAGTCCTGTACATCTCTGAAACCAATAGCCTACCAAAGCATTTGACATACAGTTCAGACTAGACTTAAAGTTATTTAAATACGTGTAAAGTTGGCTATAAACATTTGCATGAATGCTCATAATAATTTGTTTACACATATTAACACACACTTTATTATAGCGTCCATAATGTATTGACATATGCAAATGTATACAAACTTATTTTCCAGCCAGTTGTCAGCAATATAAACCACATTTTATAGCGTAATTAATATTTTATATGGGCTTTTAATGTGAAATTGTTTTACACAAGTAATCTCATCTAATTAGTTAAGAGAATAAATGCTGCTTCCGTTTTAGGCAGCAGAAGCACAAAGTACTCTCAGTTGAGAAGTTTAGTCAATTGGCCATAAGTGATGGATTATAAACCTAATGTATCTAATTAAAACTAAAATCTGTTCATCATTAATCTGATGACACATTCCGTTAATGCTTTATTGATTTCATTTATGTAGGTCATTTGCTTTGACACTTTATCCTCATTGAGATCAATTTTGTCCTCTGGAAAAGAAAAATACTTTTATGATGTTACTACTGCAACCTTTGCTGCTGCCACTACTACAATTACTACTTCTATAACTGTAATACTAATACTACTTAGTTTGTGTGTGTTATGCCAAACATTTGGCCCATTATATAGGGGATCACAATATCCCATACAAGACACCACAGTTTATCAAACATCAAACTTAAACATTATTTAAACACATATTTAGTTTACCCAGATGAAGGGCTCCCCCCCTCCCCCATCTCCCAGGCTATCTCCAAGTAACTAAATTAAATGTTTCATATGTGAACAGCCAACTCAGTGTTTGTGCAATATCTACAAAATTATTTTCCTTTTTTATCCTAGAGCATCATGCCGTTTACAGTAAAAAAGGACAATGTTACTGCTAATACAATATAATGACGGTAATTATAGTATTTGCAGTAAATGCAGGCTAATAGGGAAGTCTGTTACTTTGAGTATTTACAGTAAAGTTGAAGTCTGTGTTCACCTCACTGCAGTGCTCTGTGGAGTCAGCCAGCCTCCAGGGATGAACATTAGAGTGAAACAAAAGAAGCCGGATGAGGAGGGTGGCAGGGTCAATGAAGGAAGGGGATTTGGGTTGGTGGTGATAGAGGAGGGTGGGGGTGGAGGAGGGGGCTCCAGTGTCAGATGTCTGTCTGGGCTGCCCGGTCTTACGGATGGTCTCTTTCATGTACATGTGTGCCTTTTTTCATATGTCCGTGGATCCGTCTGTCCCATTCAAACACAGCCTTATACCAAAGGGTAAAGGTTGGCACTCTAGAAGAAGGGAGAAACATTCATTGATCTTTCTGGCAACAACAAAGATTCTGTTGATGTCCGGCCCTATCTTACTGTCAGTGGCTGGGCTCTCTGCTGCTACTGTATTACCTGATGGAGCCTGTATCAGAGCCTCCCTCTGGTGTCTGTATTAGCAAGGTTTGTCACTGTATCTGGCACACCAGTCTGCACACTCCCACATCCATCTGGCCACGGGCAGAGAGGCACATATACAAGCTAACACATTAACACAGATATACAGAGACATAGATACAACATAAAATAGAGGGAAAGCACATGATTTACAGGAGAGCAGAAATGTAAGAAGCAAATTGGTTCACACTGTAATCTATTTATACAGTATCAAACTCAGGATGGGAAACCACGCAGGGAGGACATAGAAGGAGACAACATAACATAGATCCATTTGGTTATAAAGAAGTCAATAAACACACAGCTAAATAATTCTTTGATTAGAGATGATCAAATAGAGGCCAGCTATTCAAAAAGGTCCACATGTCGTCTTGTCAATCAACTGGACTGAAGGCAACATTGATTAGCAGCAATTTTGCAGTTAGCTAGAGAAGATTTCAGATTTTTACAATATTTGTCTCCAAACATGCTAGCCCTACCCTTGTAACCCTGGTTTGAAACCTTTGCTCACATGATTTAATGTAATTAATGGAGAGGAAAAATATCATGAAAATTTGGATTTTACAATCTTTACAAAGTCTTATCTTTTCGGGCCTCTAACAGTTATTCTAATAAAGCAATGTCAACAAAGCAATTCAAAGAAATATTTAACTTTTGATACCACAAGCATTTGCTGCTTCATTTTAAATGGTCCCCAGCCAAAAAGCGAACCCCTGGTCCAGACTATATATCAACTTTCTCAATGCCAGTTGTGTACTAGCTAACAAAAGGGAGTACCACTTTTGGATTCATAGCCTGTTACTGTTGAAGAAAACTGATACAAATTAGCAATTGTAGCCTATAAGCCCTGGTTCATCATCTAGCCAAGGTACTGAGAGCAAAATGAATCTTCAACATGGTCTCCAGCTCTGCTCATCTGTCAACAATATTACTTTACGTATTTTGCTGTGAATAAGGCAGGTGTCTCCCCTCTAAGTGGCCTTGTTTATATTTTGATTGATAGTAGTGAAATCAGCCTGACTCTCAATGTGATGGATTCAGTTTATCATTCAGCTATTAACATACTGCAGTTTTGCGGCACCCTGGTGGCCTACATAGGTTAGGGGGCTGAACTTGAGCCGCAACATCCCAGATTTGAGTTTGTCCGGGAGCCTTCATTGTACTTTGTTCCCCATCTCCCTCTCTCTCAACTCATTGGCTGTCATCTCGCTACTGTGTAAAGACATTTATGAGCTTGCTTGGACACTACAAGCTTAGGACACCACTTATATAAAGCAGAAATCATGGATGTCATAATTAGGTCCCTTGTTTTGCAAATAACAATGTTTAGTAATGGTTAAGATGCACAATCTATTTTGAAGAATACTTGCAAAAAAATGCTTGTAGTCTTGCTTGAGTATCCAAGGTCAATCCAGGCACGTGTTTGCCTCACCATAGTTTCAAACTAAAGGTATCAAAATAATGTGAATGTACAGAGGAAGTTTAGAATGTCAGCTCTTTCATACAACAATGTTCTTTGAGTGTTTGACCGTTAGCTTGCACCTACAGTTGCAGTCACATCTTTTAATAATGTGTCATCATGTGTTTAGCAGCCTGTAAGACCTTGCTTGTCATTCAAAGCAGTGGAATTCTCTTAGTAGATGATTAGGCAAACACATCCTTGTCTCATCAGCAGCATCTATAATTAAGCAGATTAGATATCGGGGTTGACGCCGCAGTCATTCGGGTCCAGGACACAACAAGGCCCGGCACAGTGTAGTAGTAACACTGAGATCGAGTGCAGTGCAGTGCAGAGCAGTGTGTTTGCTTGTCAAGCTTTACTGTTGTGTGCACGCATCCATCTGTGTTATACACCCCAAGCCGGACATTGAGGGATAAATGTTTGTGGCTGTAGGAGGAGGGAGGCATATTCAGACAGCCCACTGATCCCTCTAGACATAACAAGAACTGTCTTTCTCTTTTCCTCTCCCTCAGTCATCTCTCTCTCTCTCTCTCCCCCCTCTCTCTTGCTATTGGTCGACTCTGTGAAAGCAATAGGAGGCAGTTGAGAAGGGAGGAGGGGTGAGCTATTGGCCTGGTCCTATTTTTTGTGGAACAGTTCTAGTGAGATTTATTTGTAGCACATTCTTTCCTTCATCACAACAGATTCCTCTTTACCTGTGCAGGCATCTGAACATGATTGGCAGATTCAGGTTAAGATCATATAGCTCTTGATTTCAAGGCATAGCAGGATGCAGGTTTTCCTAATACACCCTGTCATGCTCACTGTCAGGCTGAAGAAAGAAGGTTAAAAATAGACCAAAATGTGCAGGTGAAATTACAGTATTGCCTGAAAAATGTAAGGGGAACATTTTAGTTTCAATGCAGTTAACATAATTAAGGAATAGTTTAACATTTTGGGAAATAGGCTTATTCTAATTCTTGTCGAGAGTTAGTTGAGAAGATTGATACTACTCTCATGTCTGTACAGTTAAGATAAAGTGACATTGCACAGCCTGTTAGCTTAGCTTAGCATTAAGACTGACAACAGGGGGACACAGCTTGCCTGGTTTGCTCTAAAGATAACAAAATCTGCCTTCAGACTTAATTTTTGTATGGATAAAACAAACAAGATCTAACATGTTTATTAGTGGGCTTTAGAGCTTTGGAGGTGATAGTAAGCGGATTTTGACCTTTTGGACAGAGCCATGCTAGCTTATTCCTCCTGTCTTTTTGCTAAGATAAGCTAAGCAGCTGCTGACTGTAGCTTCATATTAGTGTGCAGACATCAGAGAAATATTGACCTACTTATCTTACTCTCTGCAAATTAAGGTTAATTGGCTTAGCCCAGGATACAATCAACACATAAAGTGATATAGAATTACATTCAATCAACAGTATTAACAGGGTTATTCTCGATTTAGTAGACATCAAATACAAAGTACATGTTTTTTTTTATCGGGAGGCTCAGCTTTCGCTGCATGTTATCTTCCTTTTTTTTTCTCTTACAAAGTGTTGACATTTTCTGCTTTACAGATAAACCAAGATAAAAATGTCGGAAGCACAAACAAATTTTACCTCAAAAGCCAAGGACAATGCATCTGCGCAACACAGTTTCACAAGATGTAAAAAATAAAGCCTGCGGTTAGCTGAAGGTTTTCAGGTTCAAAGACACAGATGTGATAAAGTCAGTGGTGCAGTATAATAGGCTTTACTTTGTTTTAGGTATTTTTATATTGTGCTTACATGGTCATGTTTCCAACTAACAATGTCATACTGTGACTCCAGTTTTAGTGTTTTTTCGCTATTCTCTTCAGTTGACTATTTTCTTGGCTGGGGTAAAGGTCATATTGGTCACATCTTTATTTTGCAAATTTTACAAACATGTTATACAAGATTTAAATAATTTGGCATCATACATCATACAAAAAGATGTGCATTTCCATCCAGAGAACATCATAATCTTACTTGGGAAAAAAGTAAATAACTAAAATAATATATATGATACATAAACAGAAAAAAGAAGGTAGAAAACAATAATAAAATACATAAAGTACAGTAAAAAGTCAAGATGAAATGGAACGAAGGCTATATAATCATAATTCTTTAAAAGAAATCTTGCAGTAGATCATCTATATAAATAGTTTTATTATTATTATCCGTTCTGAAGTGAGTAAAAACTGGCCCTAGTAGAAAATGTCCCTTGTAGAATTAGTAGGTTGACAATCCTTTACATGTTGTGTCAAGCCCAACTTGAGACCCCGTTGACATATATATTTGTTTTGAGGTACTGTATTTAACCTTTCTTAATGCAGCAAAAAAATCAGTTACTGTGTGAATGTCTGTTCAGTTAACAGTGACATCTTGTATGTCATAGGCAAAGTTATATTTGAGTTTTGGAAGTTTCTGAGGATCATATGCTGGATGAGTTCAACAAGCAGGAGCTTTATTCTTCAGAAAAGAATCCCTGTCATTTCAGTTCTTTGAGGACAGGATGGAGTAAACCAGACAGAGAAAGAGAGAGGAATAGAGGGATAAAAAGTAGACAAGGTTTTTGAAAGAGTTTAGCAGTTTCTGTTTATGATTAATTGGGAAACACTGTCTCAGCAGCCAGCAGATTTCCTCAGAGACAGTGTTTGTGATGTCTTTGTGAGTAAGTGTGAAAGTCTGCTGTTAAAATCAATCTAAAATGTGCCCCTTCGTTGCACCACAAAATCATTAAGATTTTTATCCAAAAAAAAGCTGGCACATCTCAGAGGATTTTCTTCTGTAAAAAACTTGAAAATCACTGTGATAACATCAGCATTATACGTGTGGAGATACTATGAAGGGCACGGCCTGCCTCCACATATGTGAGACCTGAGCTTGACCCAACATTTGAATTTAGTTATTTCTTCATTAAAGAGAAGGCGATATGATTGTTTTGGACACACATACGGGCTTTCTCACATAGGAAGAACAACTCATCTGGTAGTAGAAACAGATCCACACAGAAAAAGGCACAGTGGCCCTCCAGCATGAAGCAAAATTACCTGTAATAGCCAACTAGCTAGTCCTCTTAGGTTATGTACTTAGTGGCAATAACATTAAACAAATTGCAGCTAACTTCCAGCTAATAATGACACTGTACTGTCTCATCCTATGCCTTACCTCGATGTCATGTTCAACTTGACCTCTTATTGGCTGGATGAACATCGGTGGTACACTCTCAACTTCTTTCCTAGCTGAACTAATTGTAAAACAAGAGTTACGGGCTCCCAGATAGCTCAGTGGTTAGAGCGGGTGCCCATGTATAGAGGTTTACTTCTCGACGCAGCCGGCCCGGGTTTGAATCCGGCCTGCGGCCCTTTGCTGCATGTCACTCCCCTTTCATATCCTCAACTATCCTGTTATTAAAGGCCTTAAATGCCCCAAAAAAACAAAAAAAAACAAGAGTTACTCACATTGCTGATGGTAATCTTTTTTTACAGCTGTGCATTATGAGCTAATAGTGTAGAATGAAGCCTACGCACACAGCCAATGTAGTTACGCAGTACTATGATCATCCCATGCTGACTATGGTCAGCATGGGATGAAATAGAGATTGTTGATAGTGAACACAACATGAAGCAAGTTAAATAAAGGCTATTTTCCAGTAACACACCACTTGCAAATCCATCTCAACTTTAACCTTCTGTTCACTGTGAATGTCTACGAAAGAACCTCAACACTGTGAACAGTTTCATATTCAGTCATGAAACGAGGCAGAGCTTCCCACTGTCACTCTCATAAAGTAAATGTAAGTAAACAGCTATTGATGCCAGACTACGGTTGTATTGGGCAGCTTCCAGGTATGAATGTGGAACTGTGAGAGAGAGGCTTCCTCTCAGTGAACCTTCCCTAACTAAATAAAAATTAAAAATAGGTGGTACCAAAAAAGGTACCTGGTACTTTTGCTAATGGTGATGTGAATTTTTTTCCCCCCTGATGAGTAACAAACTAAAGTGAGCTGGGCTGCTTAAACACATGATGTAGTCAGATCATGTATAATACATCTGGGGGGTGTTGCAGTGCTGCTATCAGGTGAAATCTGACCCTAAACTATTGGTCATGAATCGGCTTTAGCTTTCCAGACTTTTTTCTCCCACCATTTGACTGTAGATATCCTACTTTAAAACTTTTTGGGGATTTTTTAATGAACTATATTGTGAAATAATTAAACCCAAACTCTATCTATGCAAACAGCTGTTTATTACTGAATGGTCCAACCCAGAATGTGCGTCATGTTGAATGCCTGTACTGCCAAGTTACATCTCAAGAGAAGCCATTATAGTTGATACATGTAAGTGTGTATACATGTAGGAGAGGGACAGACAAAGAGAGAAACGAGAAAATCTCATATAACCGTAGGGGTGCTGACTAAGATGACACTTGGTTCTTTTGCAACACACAC
>NC_045741.1:13065072-13065796 GCF_008692095.1 Etheostoma spectabile
ACACACACATACAGACACACACACACACACACACACACATATACACACACCTCCAGATGGTATGCATTTTATTATGTCTTGTCTCTTGTGTCCTTGTCTATCATTCTCTCCACACCTTCCACACCTTGTGCGTGTTGTGCAGTTACTCATATGTTCATCACTGAAGTCAATCGAGAACTTCTAAACTCCAGTTTGTAATTAAAGGATCACAATTATTTATTTAATTGAGCATTGTATACATTCTTAAACAACGTTGTCGGCATAGAACAACAGCAATTATTATTCTATTGAAAAAGTAAGATAGCAGTTGTTTTTTTTAATCTGTACTTTTGCATGGAAGTGTGCCTCTCTGTTGGCTTCCTCACTGTGTGTGTATTTAGTTTCCCTGTTGATTCTGATTGACTAAAGGTTATTTGTCCCCAGAAATGGATGCCAATTATGGCGGAGGACTGTTGGATATGGTGAAGGGAGGAGCGGGAAAGTTCTTCAGCAACTTCAAGGACAATCTGAAGGACACGTTGAAAGACACCTCCACCAAGGTCATGCATCAGGTTGCCACGTAAGTTAGCGCTGCATTCATGCATGGTGTACTGTACTACTGCATAGCACCCACTGGTAACTGCATGTGTGTTGATCTCCAGCTACAACAATGACTGCTGCCATACTAAGCTTTTGTTCTGGTTTGAAAGACCAAGGTTTGGAGACGTTTTTGCACAATACGAGA
>NC_045741.1:13065806-13066254 GCF_008692095.1 Etheostoma spectabile
CCTTACTTGTGATCAAGGCATTTTGCATTAACACTTTGCATTACAGCTTCTCTTTTTTGCTGTAGATTGCTCTTGCCTGCAAAAGGCTAGGGCGGCCTCATATGTCCAGGAGAAAAAGACAGGAGCAGAGCCACGTTTGTTGTTGTGATACTACAAAACTAGGCATAGTGTGTAGAAATATTTGATTTTGCCTTTTTTAATCCCACACACAGCACTTTGTTAACATGTACCTTGCATAGTCATATTTTATTTAATTTTCCTTAAGCTTCTACATTATTATCTGATTTTGTCTTTTTTTTACATTACAGTAACAAAATCTGGTCACAAGCTCCGTTCTTTTAACCCTTTCTTTTCTTTTGATGGTGCATACATAAAAAACATATTATATAATAAACAAACAATCAATACAGAAACAAATAACACATACATACAGTACATACATACATAC
>NC_045741.1:13066264-13066679 GCF_008692095.1 Etheostoma spectabile
ACATACATACATACACACAAACATGCATGCATGCATACATCCATCCATATAGTACATACATACATACATACATACAGACATGCAGACATACATACATACATACAGTACGTATATACATAAATACATACATACATACAACTATTTAACATTGAGAAAGAAAAAAGAGGCTGTATGGTTAGTGCAGGATGTACAAAAAAGTAGAGGGATGTGCAAATAGTTCAGGAAGTATAGAATGTGCAGAGGACAGAATGTAGGATTAAGGTTCAATGTCAGTGGGGCTTCGGGGATTTGGTGGTGAAGCTTACTGCTGAGGGGAAGAAACCGTTTTTATGGTGGGAGGTTTTGGTCCTGATGGACAGAGGGGAGGGGTTCAAACAGTTTGTGTCTGGGGTAAAAAGGGAACTGCTACAATCTT
>NC_045741.1:13066699-13072037 GCF_008692095.1 Etheostoma spectabile
CTAAGGCAGGCAGGTCCTGGAGAGATGGCAGTTTAAAGCCAATCACCTTCTCAGCAGAGTGGATCATACGCTATGGTGATGGAGCTGTTGAGAATGGACTCAGTAATTGCAGTGTAGAAATGTACCATCATTGTCTTTGAGAGGTTGAACTTCTTCAGCTGCTGCAGGAAGTACACCCTCTACTGGGCTTTTTTGACTTGGAAGCTGATGTTCAGGTCCCACTTGAGGTCCTGGGAGATAATGGAGCCCAGGAAGCGGAAGGACTCCTCAATGTTGACTTTGGAGTCACCCAGGCTGATGGGAGCAGGTGGATCTTTGTCTTTCCTAAAATCCACAACCATCTCCACTGTCTTCAGAGCATTTAGCTCCAAGTTGTTCTGACTGCACCAGGTCACCAGGTGGCCAGTCACCTGTCTGTAGACGGACTCATGCCCACCAGAGTTCAGTCCAATGAGTGTAGTGTGTCGTTCATAAACACTACACTCACCTTAGAGGACAAATAACACAGTTTGAGATGGTGCAAGTGCTACAGTATCGCCTGCAATTTGGTTGTCTGTGTTTATGACGTTGCCAGTGCCACAGCTCTGTAACTAAGGAGAAAAAGACTTTAAGGGCTCTTTAAACTGTGTGAATGTTGGCTGTCTCATTGACAATTGCGAGATTAATGTTGTGAAATCTTTGGTTGTCAGATGGAAATGGTGGTCTCAGATTGCACTATGAGACAGACAGTGATGCAGCCAAGATTCAGGGAACAAACACAGCCTGCGTCAGAATCCTGACATTGAGGACCCCAATCCCACCATGTAACAGCTGCTACAACCCACATTTACAGTATGAACCAAACTATCAGAATGAAATAAGCATGAAACGACCAGAAAATACACTGTTAAGCTAGTGTAATGCAACTGCTGAAAAACATATTTACCCCAAAGTCACGTTGCATAATTGGCAAATGAGTCCCCAGATTTTTTTTGAGAGCTAGCTTTGCTACATGTTCCAAACATAAGAGCCGTGATGATGGATTACGCAAGTTGATGGCACAATGTAACATGTAATAATTACTAACTGAATGTTGGTTCAGCTGTTGACTACAATGTGAAGTGATTTTCCAAAACACTTTAGAAGAGAAACAGAGCAGTGTGGATAGAGGGAGGCAGCAGAGTCTGGCACGGCTCAGTCGTCCCAGTATGTTTGTGCACAGGCATCTGCGCTGGCCAGCACAAAGGACCCTTTGTATTGTCAGAACCACACACAGCTCCTCTCTCACTCTTGACTCAGCAAGTTTGATCGTTGTGTCTCCCCTCTTCTGCTCTTGGCAAACTACCACTCTCCTGTCCAGCCGTTCCCCTGGTGTTTTTCGCCTCTGATCTCAGCTCCACCTTTCCTCCTCTCCACTCTTTGCCATCTCCTCTCCTGGCTGAATTATTCATGTCCGATCATTGTGCCAAACGGCCAGTGTACTGTTGATACAGAAGGATTCATTTCATTGGAGCCCTGTGTGTTTGTGTGTAGACTGTAAAAGTATGTGTGAGTGGGTGGTTGGGATAATGGGGCGGTGGGAGGAAGGCTACCGTGGCAACCGGCTGAAAGCCTCAGAACGGAAAGGTAGATGGACAGAGGTACATTATTGTGTCACAGCTTAGTGCAGTACACTTTAAAGGTGCTAAGACAGATGGACAGGCTTCTTTGGTGAGCCTATGACAAGTGTCAACATGAACCATCCTGCTGTGATCTGACACGCTGGAGAGTTAATTTTGCTGTTGTATTCATAACATGTAATAGTTTTATTTACAAATGGAAGGACAGAAGAGATGACTGTGACAACACAAGTGCTTTCTCAAGGATGACGGGAGGGGGGAGGTTTATTGCCCTCATAAATAAGTCAACATCTTTAGACTGAGCTAGATGCTTGACTATCTAGTAGATCTACAGAGCACATTTCAAGCATGAATGAAGGATTGTGGATAGTATCATGATATCCTGGGTCCTGTCCATTGACTGTCATTGGCATTTTCCCTTTGTTGCTCCATGAAACTTGGGGACAGTCAGCTGTTAATAAGAGAGATACAGTATGATAAACAGCTGCAGGATCTAATGATGTGTTCTTGAGAGGTCGAAGCTCTCTTTCACCTTTCAAAAAAGGCTCACACTGGTTTTCATCAATCCTCTCACTTATTTTTATTTTTTTGTCTGCATTTCAAAACCAGCAACACTCTGCTGACATCTCTCTTTGTCTTTATGGAATTGTTTTTCCACTAAATTACATGTTTTTGTTCTTCAAATCATGACATCCATTCAAGGAAGTCAGAATATCTTATTTCAGGATGTAGGACAATTTGCTTTAGAGCATTCAACATGTTTTAAGACAGTGAATTGTAATGATATATTCATAAGCTATTTATAACATCCCAGACTTCAAATACAGTAAGAGAAAACAAGATTGCTTATTTATTTCAAGATTCAGACCGGTTTAAATGTTGGCAAGACAAAACAACACTTCAACACTTTTAAAGCTGCTCTCATCAATATTTTTGTATTCAAAATGTATCGAAAGTCTATGTGTTCTATGAAAGGTGTTGCTCAGTCAAAAACAAACACATTTCCCCTCAGCTCCAGTGAGGTTTATTGCATTCTTTAGCTCATTGTTTTGGTTTTATAGTCCAACTTAGTGGAGCATCTAACATCTAAAGAGACAGATATTTCCACCAGGAGCTAAAAGGAGAGTGAATATTGGATTAAGATTCATCAGGTGGACTCCAAATAAATGCTTCTGTCGCTCTGTGTCTGATGAATGTGTAAACCGTAGACAGAAAAATAACGATGGACGACAAGTCTCCACTTTCTCCCACTGTACAAAAGGGATGCCAAAATACCCAAGTCACGGGCGCTGCCATCTTGTAATTTTGGAGTCAGTCAACATTTTTTGTCAAAGTTGTGTTTGTAGTTTGTTTGCGCTGCTCCAAAGTGGCCAACAAATAAATGAATGCAGGTATCAGATGTACAGTAGGAGGAGAATATTATCTTCTTTTTTTTTTTCCTACTATTTTTCAGATAATTTATTGTTATGTGGTGGCCAGATTTTTATTCTAGTTACAAGAAACCTATTGTAATCTTTGTTTACCCCATTGGTAGAAATGTCTATTACTCAACGTTCCGCTTTTATATAGGTTTTTTAGCTTGATACAAGGAAAACCCACTGTGAGTTGTTAACTAGGCCCTTTCTTAACACCCCTACTAGATTTGATTGGTTCCTCTGTGCTTCTGTCTCATCTACATCCCAGGCAAAAGACTGTTGCTGAATTATTTAAAGCCGCCTGCTTGTTTGTTTACTTGACCAAAGAGAATTTTTGCATGGAAACCAATCGGTCAACAATGCTCAGCTGCGTGTTCCTCTGTCTATGAGAAACACAACAGCGATGGAGTCTGGATGGCTGATCTGGTTTTGTGAAAGGCAGTTCCCCTTGGTCTGACCAGACACCCTCCACCCTCCCCCACCAGACACACATTCATCTCTCTCTCTCTCTCTCTCTCTCATTTTTATTTCTCATTTGTCCCCATTTCATTTAAACTAACACTTGGCTGACATCTTTGCACAACTGTTTTCCTCACTTTTTCTACTGGCCAGAGACATTTTTGGTGAGAGAATTGTGATGAAATTCAATAGGATCAAATATAAAATAAAAAATAAAAACTGGTGTAGTGTTTAGTTTTGGCAGCATTTTTATTTAAGTGTGAAATATGATATGTGACTTAGGCTACCAGGGTCAGTGTGATGCAGTGCAAACTAATATGGCCAGTGCCTTTCTGTTGCCTCTTATATTGGTTGTAATTCTCAACTTTAAAGTATCCATTATGAAGCAGATGGAGCAAGGCATGCCCACTTACAATGAGTTTTCTTGAGAATGTGTGTGTTTCTCTGCGTGTGTGTGTGTGTGTGTGTGTGTGTGTGTGTGTATTCACTGGAGACTCACAGCACCTCTCCACTCATAATCAGCCCTAAAAGGGCTTTCATGCTCCTAATGTTTACTTCCAGAGGAAACATAAACATCGGGCACTGTGGTGCTTGTGTGTATCTGCATGTGTGTGGTTGTTGTCACGCTTCTGCCCTCACTATGCCTGTAATTACACTGCTATGCTGCAGGCTAAGCACACTTTCACTAAAGTTGAAGGATCTGTTGGACTGAAAGGAATTGTGAAACTGTGACAACAGTATTGGACAATACATTGGATTCTAATGATTAAAAATTAGGAAAAGATGAGATACCTAAACAAGAGCATTATTGTAAAAAACAGTACAAACTGTACAAACAGACTGAATTGTCAAATTAGTTGCCTTGTCCCTTATGCCAGAAAAAAAACAAGCCAATGAAAGGTCAACATTAAGTCCCCATAGGAAGTAAAACTCAGTTGATCTGATAAATGCACACGTGTACCAATTGTACACAGTAAAATTAGTAAAAATAAATAATAGTTATTCCAACATTAAATATCAACTGTTGCGTAGAATGTTGTGTTAGCAAAACATTAGCCCTGGAGAGCTAGTTTGGTGGCGAGCTTGATTAGAAGACAGAGGGAAATCATAGTGTCTAGTCAGTGTCCTTTCCCGCTTTTTATTCTCCGTACCATACGTTGCAGTACATTTTTGTTGGCTGTAGCTCTAACTTCAAGAGGTCAGGAAGACTGCTCATTTGCATACTCCATGGCGATTGACCATGGCCATTTAAACTTGACACCAGACCTGCTTCTCTCCTGTAATTGCCCGGGAGCTATTGCAGGAGAGAAGCAGAATTACAAAGCACATCCTGTAGAAAACTAATCGCTTCCATTTTGATCAAAATTGTGAAATATATTTCTGGGACAAAAAACAGAGGACAAGATAAAATGGTAGAAATGAAATCAGTTTTATTTCAGTTGCTTAGAATATTTTTTTCAACGTTCTTCAAACATTACTCTTTTTCACCAAGGTAATAAACAATGTGTGTTACAGCAACCCCACATAAAGGTAGAAGTAGTCTGTATACTGGCTTAAAAATAGGAGAAAACAGTCCAAATATTTACCTTCCATGTCACTGTGGAAGCTGGAGTCTTCATTTTCACTCCAGGATAAACACACAGAATGAGATAAAAATAGAAACCTGAACTGTGGTCCAATTATTTCATTATGGAGGGCTTACAGACACAACAAATTTGATGGATTTAACTCATTCTCATTTGTTATATTAGAAGTTGTCTATGCCACACAACAATGAAATGTTTTTTTTTCTTTCTTTTCTTTGGAAATCACCGTATAATACTCATAACATCCAAAAATGCATATATGTGCACTACAAAAAAAAAA
>NC_045741.1:13072047-13075017 GCF_008692095.1 Etheostoma spectabile
AAAAAAACACAACTAGCATGCGGTCGCTCCAAAGCAGACTATTTAAATAGCACATTATATAACCAGGTCTAGGATTGCATCAGGGTCATATGGCACTTTTCCATGACCACACAGAGGGGATTGGCCCAGATCACTCCTGCTTTGGAGATTATCACAGTAGGCAACAAGTCAACTCATTCTGGTGCACATTAGCCTACTAATGTGTTTTGCATGATAATTGCAGTGCAGCGGGTAGTCGAGTCATGCACTGCTGGTGAAAAACATTTTTGTAAATTACTCTTTAATGACTCTTTCATTAGAAGAAATAAGAACAAAAATTGGAATTCCATTTAAACAAACTCGTCTCCACTATGCACTTGCTTTCATAGTGTTTCAGAAGCATCGTTTTCCATTACTTCCATGGTACAGCAGCAGTGGAATACTTGTATGCGTGTGCACTGCAGCTGCTCTCAGAGATTTGAAAAAAAAAATACTCCATATGGACTAGCTAAACTTAGAAATGAAAGTCAATGATGCTCAATTGAAGAATTCACATATGGTATTCCTTTGATCCCGCCAGTTCAACCTAGTGTGGTGAAACTGAAAAAGGACAACTTGCACACAGCCAGACACATGGAAGCTTCTGCTCTAAAGCCTGTTGAGTCTAATTACTTGGATATGCATGACATGCAGCCTGATGCACTGAAAGCAGAGAAGCAGAACTGGAGAACCTTTTAGATGCTGGTCATGCATTGATTTCCTCTTTTTAATGATTTGACATTTTTCAACAACAGGGTATCTTTTGACTCTCCTGACTAAATGCTTAAATTGCTTAAAAACCATTAACACATGTGCCTGCTGTCTAACAGTATACCTGTAATACATACAAAGGCGTTTTTTTTCACGAATACTTTTGTTTCACGAATACTGTGCAAATTTCAAAGATTTGTTGGGGTGTCAGTGGTTTCGCAGTCTTTTGGCTTGTAACATTGCGGAAGGTCGACAGGACTGCAGGATTTAAGAAAAAGTCATATTGCAATTTACAATACTGCAATATAATGGCATCTCTGGCCACCCAATGCAGAAGGAAAGGTCCTGAGAGGTTCAAGTGCTACTCACAACAGAGGACATTTCAACATCTTACCAAACTATATTTTCTCCATATTAATGTAAAGGTTATCACACACCAGGGATAATTGAACAAGCCCATATTTTTTCATATACTGTGTTTTTGGTTACATAAACAAATTTTAAACAATCAAATATCTGTCATTATTGCTCTCTCTTTTATCCGTGTCATGAGAATTGCATGCAAGGAATTTTTGAAAAAAATCTTTAAAATAATCTTCTTTCTTTGTCGCAGATACACTAAAGGGGAGCTGGACATTGCCTACATTACATCACGGATCATAGGTAAAACACATTTAGTTGTAGCAAATGGTGTGGTGGGTGAGGTGTGTGTGTAGATGCACTCTAACACTGTCACCAGAAATAATACATTTGTCAATATTTGTCATTATTTAAAAAAAGCTGGATTTTGAAGTACCGTTAGTTTGAAATCTTAAGTATTTAACATATAAAAATCACCCATGTAAGCAACAATTAAAACACAAACATTTTTTTTTTAAATGAGCATTTATTAGGAATTTACATAAGAACACATATAAACACATACAAAAAAACCAGACACCTGCACCCTCAGCTTTCCCTCTGCCCTCATCTCTCATTCTCACATTGCTTCCGGCTTTACACGCTCATGAGTGTGGAGCAGCAGAAAGTACATAATCAGCTGGAAGCACATTTTCAAATTTGGATTCACTTATGGCAGAATAATTGTAGAGAAAGATAAAAGAAGGATGACATTGTCAGAGTGTGAGCTTATCAAATGCATATGATGTGTATGATGATATGTGAGTGTACGTCAGCACTAACAGTGGATGAAACCCTTGAAACCATCCTGAATGATGGATTTTATTTTCAGTGATGACCTACCCTGCCGAGTCCGTGCAGATTGGCTACCAGAACCACGTAGAGGACATTCGGTCCTTCCTCGACAGCCGCCATGCTGACCACTACACTGTCTTTAATCTATCTCAGCGCAACTACCGCGGCGCCAAATTCTCCAATAGGGTGAGTGTGATACTGCCTCATGAAGCCACGGATGAAGCTTTTACAGATTTATTACTTTGTACTGTGTTAATATGAAGGATTTTTCTGTAATGATTTTTCATGGTTTTTCCATATTTAGATTTTTAGAACAGAAACAACTGTTTAAAGGTACAGACGATATACTGTAAATCTACAGAATTTTTCGTTTTGGGATAACCAGAAATGTCAGTCAACTTAACGGAAAAGGTACTGTTTTAATTTATGCCAGGATATTATCCGCTGTTCTACGACTTATTACTTACAGTGTGGTTGCTGCACCATTTTCACTCCCTGGATTATTACAACACTAGAGTGAGATAGGAGGGCCTATTTTTACTGTTTGATAGCTATTTTTGCCAGCGTTTAAAGTGGTAGCTGTCGCTACATCTGCTCATGAACTATGGAAGCACCCAGAGAGAAGCTTCAAATTATATTTACCCAATTGGAACTATCATTGCTTGCCACTTCTCTGTCGTTTAAGCTACAATGTAATTTTTTCCCTTCTGGGGAGAAAGTCATTGAGGGAACTTTTAGTGACAAACCCACAGAGAAGTATCATCCAACTCTACAATACCTAAAACCTTTACAAAGCCTTTTAGCAATTTTATTTATGTTTTGGTTTTTCAGCCTACAACATTTAGTTTTGGTTCACCCTCGCAACTGACATCAGTGTTTTATTTTTTAGATGCCTAGTTAAAGCTGTGATAAACTTGCTGCATGTATGTACCTGTGCAGCACCAAACAGCAGACAGACAAAGTTATCGACCAGTTTGTAAAGATAGTATTTAGCCGCTTAAGAGATATTGCCATCAGGAGTTGGTGGAGACCTTAAACAGAGAGAGT
>NC_045741.1:13075027-13077955 GCF_008692095.1 Etheostoma spectabile
TATGTAGGCAATTGTTTGCCAACACGTTTGTAATATAAAAATGTATAAGTAATATTTTGTCAATTATGTGTTTACTACAACTACAAATGAATGCTAATGTGAAAATATCAACCTAAAAGTTGATAATATGTCACATTGAGTTACCTCAAGTGGCCAAAATTCAGTCACTGCAGGATGAATATGGTGATTCCTTGCTTACAACTTGCTTACTTTAGCTTTCATTTAAGTGTTTAGTAGGTTGCTTGTTACTGTTACATATAGTGTTTTTGCTAAGACTCATTGGGAGGCCATCATACAGAGCAGAGAAGTAGAACAATATGTAAAAGTGGCTGAGAGATTTAAAGAGTTGTAAAGTTAGGTGTTGTTTCTCAGAGGGACAGCAGTGTAAGCTGTCAGTCACATTACAGAGTCATTATATTTTGATATCAAAATAGAGGTTTAATTCAGACAAACAGCATCTAAACTCATGACTATCCAACTTCAAACTCAGGACGTTGGGTGCATTACTGCTTTGAATACTCAATGTTCAGTCAGATAATCCCAGTCAGATAATATATTCCTGGCCTTTCATGCTGTAAAGATACACTCTGTGATTTTATTATAGAGCACCACAGCATCCCCAATTAACACAATGTTCTTCCAGTTAACTGTTTTTGTGGATGGACCGTGCACTGGAAGGACAGATGCTCTTCACCAATATAGCAACATTAGTGAGTGTATTTTTGCATAGATAATACAATTTTTTGGCTATTTAATATTCTACAACAGTGATTCATCATGCATCTTTTTCTTGATTCACCGCAGCAATAACCACTTGTGACCATGGTTTCTAAATAAAAGATCTATCTTATGGGTCAAGTGCCCCAGCTAAATTACCATTTCAAAAGCAGGATCTGATTCTGAATGCTCCATTTATTCTATTTTATTCCGTCTTTGTGGTTATGACTAATCTCCGCATGTAGTCTTTTGCTCATGTCATGCAGCACTTTTGCACAGCTGGATTTAGATTCAAGTGGGAGGCACATGTGGGATCTCTATAGATAAAAGACTGCCACCCTCCGGCAGAAACATCCAAGAACGCTGAAGAGTCAAGCTGTTGAGTTAACATGGCCAAGATGGCCCCCTGTCTGCTAGTGGAAGTCGCTGTGGCTCAAGCAGATGACTCATCATAGCAACTGGTGTTGTGTGTTGCTCTGCTGCTTCAACAGTGTTGCTAACCTCCACCACTCCTTTCTCCTCATCTCCTGATTTTATATATTTTTTTGGTTTCCTCTGTTTCTTCAACTTTCTTCCTCTCTGTTCTCCACCCTGTCTCTCTGCCTTTCTTTGCACTTTCACTTTCCTTATGTCTTTTTCTATGTCTCTCCCTGTTTTCTTCATTCCTTCTCCCTCTATCATTTCTTCCACCAACTATTTTCCAGGTTTCAGAGTGTAATTGGCCTTCTCGCCAGGCTCCCAGCCTCCACAACCTGTTTGCCGTGTGTAAGAACATGCACAACTGGCTCAAACAGAATCCCAAGAATGTGTGTGTCATCACCTGCTCGGTAAGAAGACTCTCATATAGTCATATGGTACCTTCATCACATTTATCCCTCTCCTCCACTTATTTTTCCATTGATTGAATGGATTATTGAAGCTAATGCAAATTGTCCTTGCTTTCCCACTGATTACCTCATCTATTTCCATGTTTCATTCAGTTTACTATGAAGTGAAAGCATTTTTTATGTGTCGGGACTTCCCAGTTTTTTGAGTTTGTTTTTAAATAACACACTTTTGAGTCTATGCACAGCGCTCAAAGATGCTGCCAAAGGACAAGCTGAAACGCACTCAGAGGCCCTCTGTGTCCACTCTAATGTGTATTAACTGCCAGCACAGATGACTTCATGAAAGTCCTTATCCTAAAAACCTTTACTTAAACCTCATGTTTAGTTTTCACAGTGTGAAACATGGTGACTGTACTGTGACAGAAAAGAAGACATATTTAGTGATAATTTTACAAAGCCGTCAACCTCTTGTTTTTCTCCTATGAGAGTGAAAACAAATTGTACGAGGTGATATCCCTCTCCCCATCAAATGAAAGCTACAAGCCCCACAGACAAGGAATCGTAACGAGGGAAGCAAACCGCAGGTTTAGCCTCTTTCCTATTTCTCTTCCTCTCTTACTGTTGCAGACCCTGAATGTGGCAATGTTGGTCAGCCTTGTTTTTAACTTTAAATGCAGCAAAACACAGCTTGGAGCTTGTGAAACTGCTTGTTTCTGTTCGGCTCCCCTCAGTCATGTCAGTTCATCTACCTCTTTTGTTGCTCATCACTTGGTCTTTGCATTGAACAGAGAATTGAATGTCCTTGAGAAAATAGAACAAAAGAGCATTTAAGTCCTGCATGTTGGCCTTGGAGGTTCAAATTCAGTTAAATGGTGGATGTAAGTCATGTTTCAGCATTTTGGTCCTAGAATTAGATGTATTCTTGTGCTTTTAATTTAGGTAAAAAAAGAGATATTACAATTCAAGAGGTAGATAAAGGAGTCTTCATGTCCAAAATACATGTATTTTGCTTGGCAGAGATAAGTTTTGTAGGAAAATAATTCCTCAGCAACCAGTAGCACTTTTAACATGTCTATGATTATACTGTACAGCTTTGATAATGTCAGGCATATTTCAAATACAGTTAAAACCCTAAACACAATTGTTTTGCAATACAATCACTATCAAAGTATTTGGTAAAACAGGGTTTTCTGTCTTTTCTATTTCAGTGACAGCCACACTGTACACTGGCATATGGCGGAGCATGTTATTGCCAAGTCACTGCGGTTTGGCTGTGGCTTGGCAAACTACTCCATCTTGCACAACCCTTGCCAAATGGTTCCTTTTTAAAATAAATGTTTTCTCTTCTCCGGATCACAATAATGTTTTTGTCTCCCTGTAATCT
>NC_045741.1:13077965-13085190 GCF_008692095.1 Etheostoma spectabile
CTTGAGTAAATACAGTGAGTTCATTCAGTGAGCAAATATCTCTACTGCAGTTATATTTAGTGACTAACTAGTAAACGTGACTAAATGAACTTCTTTGAGCTATGACTTGTAGTAAGTTAGGTAGCCTCTGGCTACTTTAACAGTTCCTCTTAGAGCTGGAGTTACAGCAAGCATTCAGAAACTTTAAGTCACTTGGTTCAGTGGCTGGATCTACATGTGTTCACACTTGCGACTGTCATTGTTGCAATGCTATGATGTAAATGGAATCAGTGCAGGGGTTTACATGCATGGCAGACAAGACCAAAAAGTACATTATCAAAGCTTTTAAATATAAAAATGACTCAAGTGTCTAAGTGTCTCCTTTGCTATGTGTTAATTTAGGATGGCCGTGCTCTCTCTGGTGTTTTGGTTTGTGCCATGTTCTGCTTCTGCCACCTCTTCAACAACCCAGTTCCTGCCATGCAGCTACTCAGCGCCAAGAGACCAGGTTCCGGCCTCTGGCCCTCACACCACAGGTTTGTAATTCTGAACATGTGTGTGTATGTGTGTGTGCATGTGGGTGTGACAGAGATTGAGTAATAGAAGAGGGGAAGTGAGAGAGAAAGAAAGGACGGAAAAATGTATTCACACTGAACCACACTAGAATTTATTTTGGCGTGTTTCCTTTTTTTTTTAACACTTTATTAATTTCTGTGTTTTCTCTGCGGTTGAATCCCACATATGATATTACCAGCTGCCAGAATTAACATATTAACAAAATAAACGTCAGGCAGAAAAAGTGGGGATTGCTTTTCATTGATAATCTGGATTTCAACTGGATAAACTGCATGTTGGGGTTAAAAACAAATTCACATTATCAGCTGGTTCCAATATTAGCTATGCTTATTCCCCTATCTGCCCCTTTAGAAGGCAGTGCATGTTTTCAAAGCATAACAGCATCATTTAAGAAGATTTGCTGATGTATGGGGATAGGCTAATCAAAACATAAAAAGTGCAGGATGGATATTTTATTGCCATGACAGCCAGTAGCTGTATTATTTATCAGGCCTTAACAACTTAGAGTTTGAGTGCAAATTGACTGAGAATTTATGGAAATGGAAGCAATAACATAATCCTTATCATATACACAGAACACAAAGTGAGGCATGCATTTAACATTGAAAATCCAAAACGGGACAAAAGCAATTATCTTTCCTTCTTTCTATCCAGGTATATAGGCTATGTGTGTAGCATGGTGTCAGAGAAGCCCAGTCTACCCCACTCCAAGCCCTTGATGATCAAGGGTCTCACCATAACTCCTGTCCCCTGCTTTAACAAGCAGCGCAACGGCTGTCGGCCCTTCTGCGACGTCCTCATCGGAGAGACGAAGATCTTTACCACTTCACAGGAGTATGAGAGGATGAGGTAGGTGCAGTGAAGTTTGTAAGCCTCAATAGAAACAAGACGTTATGCAGCGTGTACGAAAGTATTAGTGAAGAGTCTAAAACACATCATGCCTTTTTTATCTTCATTCTCCACTCCCTTTATCGGTCTCTCTCTGCAGCGTTTCCCCGTAATTATTGCTGCCCTATTTACTCTTTCCTCCTGCCCATGTTCTTCCCTCCTACACACTCTGCATGTCCAGAGAGCACAGGGTCCAAGAGGGTAAGATCGCTTTTCCTCTGGGTGTGAGTGTGCAAGGAGACGTCATTGTTTCAGTCTACCACATGAGGTCAACCATCGGAGGACGTCTGCAGGCCAAGGTAAACTTCATGTGCTCTATGCTGTACATCTCTACAGCTGTAAGTCTTTTTTACTGAATGAGACAACATCTGTTCATAAACACCATGTCTGTGTACTGATAAAGTTAACATCTTAATCAAACTTGACACAAACATAATGATAATGATAATGATAATGATAATGCTGTACAATGGTTGGAACAAGCTCATAATGGACTATTAGCCATCAAACAGTGTCTTGAGAATCTTGAGTCCAAACACAAACCTACAAAATAAGAAACAAGAAGTGACATGTTTGAAACAGGTTTTACATTTCCTGACGTGCCTAGTTTATGGAAATTTGTTTTTCCTCCAACAGCACCACTAGGAGAAATACTATGTTAATAGTAAATACTAAAATAAAAACTTTTTTTAACAACCTCTAGTTCAGGCCATTGTTTCTTCTGGTTATTGTATGATTTAACTTCCAACAGCACATGTGCTAAATGCAATACATCATTTTAAAGGTGTTCGTCCCCCACATTTCCTTAGGTTTTGATTGCATTGTACAAGTGCATTGCCTGGAACAACTGCTTTTACAATAGGTCAAAGCTTTCTAGGGAGAAGCTACACAGATCTAACTGATCTTTACAGCAGAAAGTTCAGGTAACAACTTTTTAATTACAAATCTGTTTAGGTATCAGTTCAGTATCACCCCCTTAGACCTCACTTACTATTGAGCAGACACTCCACATCAAAAGATCAGCTGATTCGTAAAACTGAATAGGAATAATGGCAAAATCAATGAAAATAGACACAAGGACGGCAACACAATATGCAATTTCTCTGTGAATTATATCATCATCATATAGTCTAACAGAAAGTTGTGCTTACAATAAGGATAGGTATGCAGTAAAAGACTGCAATGGATTTGGCTATTGATGCAATTTGGTTTGATATACTAAATTACATGGTCCAAACTTACTTGCATCTACTGTTATAAGGTGTCCAACACCCAGATCTTCCAGATACAGTTCCACACTGGCTTCATTGCGCCTGGTACCACCATGTTAAAGTTTAACAAGTAAGGACATTTCTTCTATTTTAATCACTTGTATGACTATAGCTAACAAAACAAACCCTGCTGATTCCAGTCTGTTTTCCATCTCTCACTATATCACACATTATTCATTTACCCTATTCCCCCCCCCTCAGACCAGAGCTGGATGCATGTGACTCTCCTGAGAAGTATCCCCAGCTTTTCCATGTAATACTGGACGTGGAGGTGGAGGGGGTGGACAAGCAAAAGGACCTGACGCCACCGTGGGAGCAGTTCCCCGTTAAAGACCTCAACCCCAACGTGCTCTTCTCCTGCCACCAGGAGCACCAGGACGCACTGGCTATTGCTGGTACTCTGGGGACGGGTACACTGGGGACAAATGTGACACACAAAACGGTTTCTGCTAATGTGGACTGCACGCATATGTTGAATCCATAACATACTGCACATCACACTTAAGGTGGGGAGCTAGGTGTAGTCTTTGTAAGCTAAATACTGGCTACTAAACACTTGCCATTTAAACAAATATAAACTTGTGTTTATATTGTGTATATTCAATGAAAACATTGCTCATGACACTGACACAGTAGTTTTGTCAAAGTCTTGTGGGAGCTGTAGTTGTTAAAAGCTAACTATCTTTATTTAAATACCATAAATGACAAATTTTACCAACTATGCATCAGCATCAGTAAGTTAGTTGTAAAGCTAAAACTATGGACCGAAAAAATCCTGTGTCAAGTTTTAACTTACAACCTCAATGAGAAAATACAACAAAAAAGAAGATAAAAAATAGCAGGATGCCTGCTAGCTAGCTAGCTACTAGCAAAGTACCTTGGCTTGATTCAACAGCATAACCTGTGTAGCAGTCAGTGATTGTAAATAGAATATTATAAGCCTACATCTAGTTTACACAACATTTGTCATCATTACTTGCTTTACTAAGTTAGAGCTTCACAAGCTGAATGTGATTCAATGTTGCTGATTGTTAACAGTTGTTAGGCTAGCTGTTACAAAACGCTTTAACAACTAACTATTTAGCCTTACCAATAGCTAGTTATCCTAAACATAAACCCTAAACTACACTAATTTAACACAAATTCTAACCATGTCAGCTACATACAAAAACTGATAGGTTGCCAACCAGATATTAAAAGTCTAAAACGCAGACTTGTGCCCACAAGGACACAAGTAAATAATACACATCTACAAACAACCATAACAGAGCCCGGTCTAAGAAGAGCCTGTTCACTTCTTATTAAGCCCCATTGTCCCGAAATTGGTTAGAGTTAGTCCAGAGTTCCCCTGGGGGTGATCGCATGCAAGTGCAAAAATGAATTGGAGTCTATGGAGCTAGACGGCTAAATTTGTCTCTTTTGCCTGACTGTCATTGACAAATCTCAGATTTGATTGTAGTTTGTGCAAGTTCAACATGGATTATAGGTTGAAAGTTGAATGAACGAGTACTTTGAGGGATTGGCTAATCTATTCAAAAGCCCATTTACGTGCGTTTACATGCAGACACAAAAACACACTAATGAACTAACTCTCATTTTTGTTCCTACAAGATGAGATGGAGGGATTGGATCTGGAGGGTAAGACAGTAGAGGAGACCACAGACCTGTTAGAGAAACTCTGTACAACAGGGCTTGCTTCAATTCAATCATACTCTCTTCAAAATGTAGAGAGAGCATTGATCCGATTGAGGATTATGTCTTCTGTTATTGAAAATCACTTTGCTGTTGTCATTTATGATCTGTATTGATTGAATTGAAATGAACCCTATCCTTGTTATGCAGTGATATATCATTTTGGTAGATGACTTTAATATGGGGACCTGAATAAATTACTAGCCTAAGTATTTAACGTGATATCCTACAACAGCAGACATATGTATACTTGCCCTGTAAATACAGAGAACAGAGAAAAAAACACAACTTAGACAAAAAACACAATCCTGGTGATGATTCCGGAAGCAAACTTAGGAACTGTGCAGCTTTAAGTGGTACAAATTGAAAGAAATTCTACCAAAGTGAAATATTGCTCTAGATTAATACTAGCTGAAGTTTGTAGTCATACTGTACATCCCATCCCTTCTTTAAAAGCATTACTATTACTGTATATTTTATTGATTGGATCCTTGTACATAAAGATTTATGTGTTGTTTTAGAAATGATCTCCAATTAGCTGAGTAGCTAAGAGCAGCTACACTTTGCACTGTGCAGTTTACGTAATATATAGCACACAGTGTACACAGTATCAGGAAGAAAGCTAGTGCTTGTAGCAGAAATGACAACTGTAGTTGCTCATTTTTCCCTCTTAACCTACTTTGTATTGTTGTCTGCTTTGCCCCAATTAATTTCCTTTGTCTGTGTTGTTATTTCTATCTACCTTCTCCACTTGCCTCGGTCTCATTTGGTAATTCACTACATGTTTTCTCTACCTCTTTCCTTCTATTTCTGTCTCATTCTTCTGCAGAGCCAAGTCGGCCCCACGGAGGTCCAGACGGTCGGGGCCACGGGGAAGAGAGCGAGCCCTCGGATGATGATATGCTCTCTCTCTCCAGCCAGCGAAGCAACGCCAGCACGGCCCCCCAGAAACCCGACCCTTCTGTGCCGATGCCTGCCGCCTCTGCACCCGCTGAAGAAATGGATCTTCTTGGCCTCGATGGGGAGGAGATCAACTGTCCTTCATCTCAGCCCCCGTCTTCTGCAGCCGCAACCACTGACCTCCTAGGGGACTTGTTCGGGGGCCCACCCCAGCCAACCAGTGGGGCATCATCTGCCCAGTCCACACCACAGAAAGTAGTCCTAAATACTGCCTCGCCATGTCCCTCTCCTGCACCATCAGGTGAGACCCCGAGTTTAGAAGTTCATTCATTTGGAAAAATATCCCTAAAATTCAAATGTGATATTGTTCAAAGCAAGTTTAGATTGCTTTTAGATTGATTGAAGTTATTAAGCTGGTATACATGTATATTAATAAATCAAGGCATAAAAATGAATGAATACTGCAAATATGTCAAGTAGGGTAAAAATATGCCAAACTCAAATTCTGATATGTGGGTCATCTTTAGATGAAAAATGGGTCATAGGCCATAAAAAGTAAATCTTTTGTTAGTAATGTAAAAAGTAATGTTATCACATTAATATTAATACAAATAATTTTCCTTTATTAAGAAAATAGTCTGTAAGGAAAGTAAAAAGAATATAATTTTAAATATTTACAATATGTAATGCAGTTACACAAACAATCTCAAAATAAATATTATAGACAATAACATCTGAAGGTAAAACAGTTACGATTATTTGAAAAATATCATACAAAGAAACCCATTAGCAAATTTGCCAAATGCAAAAGTGAAGAAAATAAAATGGCCATAGTTTGGCCATATCATTTTCTAGAGTAAGACGATAGCAATGGTGCTTTTGTTTCCCTCAGGTTTTGATCCCTTTGGGACGGGTCCCATTCCTAAGCCTCAGGACATGATGGGTTCATTCCTTGGACCAGGTAACGTGGGGCAGCCAGACCCCTTCCTGCATGCTGCACGCTCTCCATCACCCACCCTGCAGCCTACAAGCTTGGGTAAGGCATGCTTCTGCTGCACAGTCTCACAGCATTTTGGATCTAAATAAAGAGTCGGCACAATGGTAAGGCACGTTAGACAGTATTTGCAAGTCTGCTGCCACACCATAACACATAAATGTGCATTGTAATTGTCTCTGCACATCAACTCTAGTTAAAACGTCTAAAAACGTTTTTCTACCCCAAGATATATTAGACTGCACTGCTTTTAATATATATTTTTTTGTATTTTTGCTCTACTTATTGCTTACTCACATGCTGGCTTTGTAAGAAAGCTTTTTTTATTACTGCTGTATCTTTGGAAATGAATGGGTTTGTTAGCCTATAAATCTAGACGCATGCTAGCAGCAGCAAACATCTGGATAAGAGTCTTGTAAGGCTATGAGTTTGCATGGCGTATGGTGAGAATTTACAGACTGTCTGATTAGTTTTGCATAGAGACGGCGCAGGCTTGATATTTCACCCCAGCACGGCTTGTTCTCCATTAACCATCAACATCTTCAGAATGAAGCCTTTAGGCTGTATACCTTTATAGAGCAGTGTGTGCATGATGAAGCAAGAAAACAACAACAACAATATTATCAGTATGTCTTTTAATCAGTGTATTAAATGTGTAATCATGTTAATTCATTTATTCATTCAATGTCATGTTCAGTTCCCATTTACTATTAGCTCAATCTGTGATAAACCTTTATGTGCTTGAATAGGCCGGAGTTCCCCAGTCCCGCCCGCCACCCCAATCGTCAACATTCAGCAGCTAAACGCAAAGGGAGGATGGGACTGGAACAGACCAGCTACCACAAGCACAGGTAGAAACCACTAACCCAAACACACACACGCGCATGCACGCACGCACGCACGCACGCACGCACGCACGCACGCA
>NC_045741.1:13085205-13096506 GCF_008692095.1 Etheostoma spectabile
ACACACAAAGAGCAATGAATGTTTATGTAATACTTTACTTAGCCTACTAAACCTTTTTGAGTGGTTGAAAATGTATATCAGTGGGAGCATGTGGAACTGATTGCTGAAGACCACAACACCTCCGTAACTGTAAAATGTTAACAGATGCACTCTTGATTCATCCAGGAGCAGGCTTTGGTATGGGCAGTCGGTCAGCGACTACCAGCCCTACAGGCTCGGTCCACAGCACCCCTACTCACCAAACCCAGCCAAACACCCTAGACCCGTTCGCTGACTTAGGCAACCTTGGGGGAAGCCTTGGAGGTCTGTCGCTAAAACATTTCTGAAACACTTGATCTGAGTATTTGTTATTGTACACTATTTCATAATCTCCACCTTTCTATTAGAAGGTTCTGGCTTTTCCAGCAAACCCACCACTCCTACTGGAACTGCCCCTTCCGTCCCTCCCATGGGCTCCCCATCGCGACCTCCTCCGTCACCCCAGCATGCAGAAGGGTGGCAGTCCCACACAGGATCCAGCTTCCCCTCGTGGCAGCCAGGTGCTGGAGGTGGTGGCGGATGGCCACACCAAGGACAGGGCCCTGCTTCACAGCCAAAGCCCAGCCCCAGCCACACCCCCATGCCTCACACATCGCCCCAGAACCGACCCAACTACAATGTCAGCTTCTCTGCAATGGGAGGGGGCTCCCCCAGCGCAGGGGGTAAAGTACAGGCTGCCATGGGTGAGCAGGAGATGTGGAATTAGATGTGATGTTTCTGGTATAATGAAAATGTTGTGATCAGGTTGTGAATTTGATAAATTCTTGTAGACGTGACATATTTTGGATGAAGTGCTATAATTCTTGAAGCTAGATTCCTTGTCCCTGTTGCATTACACCTCTCTACATAACAATGTTTATTTGTATTGCCTCTGTTACATCAAGGAATAGGCACATTACTTCTTCAGTGGGAATGGATCTGTCACCAAGTCCATGTTTTACAGTGCATTGCATCCAATAGTGCAGGGCCATAAGTGGCTTAAATTAACTTTAAAATGTATGTTTTGTCTCTTTCTGATTGCATCTCTCTCTCTGCCAGGTTCTAAGCCCAAAGCCTTTAATGCCAACTTTGATGACCTGCTGTCTGGTCAGGGCTTTGCTGGGGCCAAAGAGAAGAAAGGGCCCAGGACTATAGCAGAGATGAGAAAGGAGGAGATGGCCAAAGAGATGGACCCTGAGAAAATAAAGGCAGGGGCTTTTTTCTGATGTGATATTAAGTACCATCTGTATACATATGAAGATAACATAACACCATGAAGTTCCATGACTCTTGCATCTTCACTACATCTGAGTGGAATTGCGGTTTGACAACAGTTCATTGGGTTTTTGTCATCTGTTTATCTAATGTAGGACAATAAAAGCAATTCAGTGAGTCCCAAAGGAGGAGTGTGAACTCAAAACCCTTTGGCTTAAAGCCTTTCTGTGTATTACAGAATTAATGAAGCGACCAATGTAGGTCTCCCATGACCGAACTTTGGTTCCTGTAATTACTCCTTAAAAACATTTCACAGTAGCCAAAAATCTCTGAAAGCATTTATGCTAATAATTGTTCCAAATCGGTTCCTCACTGGCTAAGGGTTCCACCTCTCTCCCTCTCCTGTTTGTGACCCAGATTCTGGACTGGATCGAGGGAAAGGAGCGTAACATCCGTTCTCTACTGTCCACCATGCATACTGTGCTGTGGGAGGGAGAGACGCGCTGGAAGCCTGTGGGCATGGCTGACCTGGTTACTCCAGAACAGGTCAAGAAGGTCTACCGCAAAGCTGTCCTGGTCGTCCACCCAGATAAGGTAAGACAGATAGTGACTTTTCTGACTCTACATTATTCAAGTACTCTTTTATTAACCCTAGTGTTTTGTTGACATTTTATTTCCTCATTATTTAACACCACTACTATATTTGTAAAAACAGGAAAAAATAGTTGTAATTTTTATCAAATTGTTTCCCCTCACATATTCTTTTTCTTTTATTTTGCTCTTTTATGATTAAAACCCCATATGTAGAGAACTGTTGAAGTGGTAACCCTTCTCTGGCACAGCATTGTTATTACACCAACAAGGAAATAGTTAATGTTTTGTGATTATTTATGACTCATGGTTAGGGTCAAAAAGACTGCAAAGAGGTTGCAACAAATTGTTACAAAACTTAAATAAAAGACGGGTTGTGTGGCCCAAAACGTTCTGTCAACACCAATCACAGATATAAAGCAAATTAAAATCCATTTTATTGATCTAGCTAGTGTTTATGTTTTTCAACTGTGGTTTTTGAGACTCTAAACATAATTAATCAGACAGACTGCTGAAACATGATGTCTGTTTAAAGGTTCCATTCTAGGAAGATCAAAAGGTTTGTACTTACAGGATCTTATTTTGAAGATGAACATTTCACAAATGATGTACAGACAGGCATCAATACAATGAAAACAATCAAAACAATCATCACTTCAACAACGTGATAACGAAGCAAAACATGATAAAAACCAGTTTTCAACCAATCAAATAAAGAACTACTTTCCTGGTGAACAGAGTTTGCAGTATCATGAAGGTGGTGAATTATATCATTAATCGTAGCATTATTGTCAGGCACAAAGGTACAACATTCAGCACCTATAATAGCACAAGTTCCTCCTTGCGCTGCTAAAAGAAAATCCAAAGCTGCTCTGTTTTGTAAAGCTAGAAGTCTAACAGAGGCGAGTTCACTTGACAGAAGCATGAGAGCTTTACCAGTTTCATTAGCTATCACTTCTATTGCCTGAGACAGATCGGCGATTTGATCTAGCGCAGACATAACTCCATAAAAAGGAAGAAGGGGGCCGAGTATGTTTTTGAAACTTGATTGATGATGAGTCCCAAAGGTATCTGAAAGTCCACGTCGCACCCGTTTAAGAGGCTTCTTGGGCAGGGAGTGAGCCACTCTCATAGCCGGGACGATGTACGCCAATCCACAGCGTCCTTTGTAATCCACGGGAAGATACGGGTATGCAAAGTTTCCACATACCCAGTACATTCCCACAGGAGAGGAGATGGTGCAGCTAGCTGTGCGGTGAGCCAGAGCACTGAATCGAGCCTCGCCCGCTGCTTCCAAACAGTGCTTTGGTGCAGAATCTAGAGATGTAAATTCAATATTGGTAACTTTTGGGTCCCATTTGAATGTACGCAGGCAGTCCGATTGCCCTACAGGTGTCTCGCCGTCATTCTGGAGACACCAAGGGAACTTCTGAGGGATGAGCTGTATGGTAACAGGTTTGGGAGTTTTGAGACATTTATAACAGTTTGCATTTCTAGTAGAACAGTTAAGGGGCCTCATTTTGGAGAGGCTGGAACAATCACGGTGAGAATAGGATTGTGATAACGGAATATGCATCAGGTGGCAGGTGTCACAGTCAGAGGGAGGTAAGGCCATCAGGGGTAAACCTTCTCCAGCTGTGTGGGGTATTAGGCCACAGACATAGCAATTGGAATTAGGGTGTAAATGGTTGGCTACTTCCCGTGCCATAGTCAGAAAGATATTCAAAGCATCTACTCTTATTTCTGGTGCTTTCATGACCTGGGGAGCTCCCATGTTGGACTCCACCAAGATCAGTATTAGGAGGCGCGGGATCAGGGGCATTGTTGCAATGAATCCTCAAAATCTGGCTTCAGATCTTTACAGTAAAAGTCACCAGGCTCTAGCTGAACATCATCACCATCGTCAGGAGTCTGGAAGGCAGTTCGTACCTGTGAAGACAGTCAGTAGACAGAGAATGACTCAAATCGGTTGCTGTTTTTTACAGTACACAAGTAAGAGTAATAAGCCATACTTTATGCTAAATTTAACCAAAACATTAAATTCTGTCTTTACTAGACAGTAAACAAACACAGTCATACCCTTACAAGACACCACCAATCTAAATTATAATGTAATTAGAAACAGCGTATAATACCGTATTGGACCCAAAATGCACTATTATACCAAATTATTAATTATATAGAATTCATTCATAAAGAATTCATGTTCAGATGAAATCATCATGAAAGATTGAAAAAATGTACTGAGTTTACAAATGGCAAGGCAAGCAAAAGGCAATCATAACAGCAGCCAGTATAATAAGCTCACCTGTGGTTTCAGTCATCAGTGGAGCCCTTTTTGTTTTTTACTCTCAGGAACACTCAGTGGATTCCGGTTATGGCTCTAAGTTCTGTTGTGAGATCGTGGCAGGACAACGCTAGCCTGCATGCATGGAGGAATAGCTTCTCATCACCTTATTTATCCTCTCTTGTATCAGAACAAGAGCGGAGACCACAACCTTAAATGTACCCAATCACAGGGGTCTAGTGAGTGAATCACAACATCAATGCTAACTGATCAATTGTTACAAGAGGGCGGGATTTAAATAATCAAAACAGGGCAGACTCTAAGGCTGCTTCATGCCAGATGTGGTTTGGTTGCATAAGCCCACAACAACATGAGCACATGTATTTAGGACAACAAACAGTAAATGCATAGAAGAACACAAAAGCAGTTATACGCTGCACAGTATACTGTGTACACTGTGTTTATGCATGTGTATCCAGTATATGTGTAAATATAAACACACAAGATCCACGGACGCACTTCCAAAAGCAAGATAAAAGATGGAGCCACAATTTAAAATAAAACAAATAAAAAGAATGATGAATAATCAATAAAATGTGTCAAGAAAAGTGTTTGAAAAATGAATATCTTTGTTGTGCAAAGTACTAAAGATTTAATTATATTTATTGAGAATATAAATTGCTTATTTTGGGTTTTGTAGCTTTCATTTTTTTGTGTTTTTTTTTTCAGAACTGTTGGTTGTTTATGTATTACCTTTTTTCCCCCAATGGTTCATCACCTGTGTGTTATTGCATTTTATTGACTGGAGTCACGTATGGCTTGAAATCGAAGCTCTTGAATTTCATAAGCAGGTTTCAGCTTGAACACATTTGGCCACAGTCCAATCTTTTATGTCAAAGCAGGAGTTTTATGTCCTCCAGGTTTTTGGATATGGCCAGAAAAGAAATGATTTTAGGGGATTTTCCTGTGGGTTTAACTGCTTTTTCTGTCTCCCCTCACAGGCGACAGGACAGCCCTATGAACAATATGCCAAGATGATTTTCATGGAACTAAATGACGCCTGGTCAGAGTTTGATAGCCAAGGACAAAAACCCCTCTACTGAATAAATAGTCAGAGGAAGTGAGCGAGGAGAAGTTGTCCCTCCTGATTATGTCATCCAATCCTAAAAATGTGTCCCCACCTCTTGTCAACATACTACAGCCGCACCCTACAACATCTGCCTTTATACCTGTGCTTTGACCCGTACTTCTCTTCTCACCACAAACAAACACAGAACATCCAGATGATCTGCAAAGTCGGAAAAAAAGACTTACAGAACTCCAGTGACCAACAGTGTGACTGAAAAAAGGACTCCCCCGTAGCTAAAATGTACCTACCTAAGGTATGCGTGTGGTGCAACGTAGCCCTTCATTGTTGAGTGTCCTTAGCACTGAAACAAACCCACCAATCAAAGCAGAGTCACCAGCACGTCTGGAAATAACAAAAGAAGAGACAGATCAAAAGAGAGCGAGAAACTGTGGTCAAACGAGATAAGAGAAAAACACGTCAGGGAGTAAACTGATCAAGCATTTCACAGACTTCTCTAAATAAGGAAATAAGAGTGTCAGATAGTCCATAGGACACAAATAAGCATTTAACATCAATCAAGCCACTTACCCACGAAACATTATGTTGTACTTTGTGTGGAAATTGAATCCATGATCAGTTCTTTCATATCAAATTCACGCTTTTTTCATGGAATTGAATGTTCTTAGAAGAACAGATAAGAACAGCGGCGTTAAGTTGCGATGTGTTTTTTACTTACAAACCGGTTTTCAATCCAAAACAAGCTGTTTGGAGGTACACATTAACAATAAAATTTAAAAAAGTGCAAAAAGAATGAAAGCAAACTGCTTTTACCACTTTTGACTGTAACTGATTACAGGTTGGCTTCCATCTCCATTAACCTTATTTATTAAGTCTGCTGAGGAGAATTGGAAATGTAAATGACGGGGCTCTACAATAAAAACACACACCAGAGGTTGCTACGATTTCAGTTTCTGAGTTAATATTCATATGACAGATTAACAAAAAGGTGTTTGTACTGTAGGTGAATGATTTTTCATTGGTGTGTCTGATGTCATAAAGCCTTGTGTGTTTCCATGACTGCAGGGAACTGAGGATTGTATACTGTATTTTAGGATGAGCACATGTACAGTTCCATACATGAAGCACCTCGAGTGTACTCACTCATACAGTAATATGTATTTTTGCAAGGGAGCTCTGTGAAAGCACAAACTTTGACTCGGTACTGCTTTGAAGGAAAGCACTTGTTATTTATATGTTCATCTTAGTTTTGCTGTTTTGTTTATCAGACCTGCTGCATTATTGTGGTTTAAATAAACAGCACATGTCAACTTATTTAAAGGACATGTTTGGGATATTTTAGACCCTTATAGTTTTAACTCATTAACTGAGTGTCAAGCAAAACACGGGAATCATTTGTAAGACTATATCACCATTTCTGAGTGCGTAACCTTTTATAATCTGCAGTAACGTTTTCCAAACAACAGAAGTGACGCTTGTGTGCAGCTCATCTGTCGTCATCCTCATCGTTACAAACTTCCCACAATGCAAAAAGAATCGTGGGTTGATTTTGCTGAGACTCGAAATGTTCTCATACTGTTAGATGATATATCGTAATGATTGAATTATGTGCTTTACTCTATCTCACTTTATCATGTATCAAATTCTTCATTTCACTCAGACCCTACATATATTTGCTGTCATTACAACAGTGATTTGCAATGATTGCAACATGTTTTTTTTGTTAAATTACTTCATGTCATTTGTTTACGTTTGTGACATTTCTGTCGCAGCACTGACACTTTTATTTATAATGATCATGCAGCTTTTGGTCTGGATGAGTAATACTGACATTATTTCATATCAGCACACATGGCCGTATATGTTGCAGGTTTGTAATAGTTTAAATCTAGAAGAGATGTGAATTCTCTTCAAATAATTTCACTGATAAATGGAAACGGACTCCTAACATTTTCTCCTTGTGGAAAAAGTATTTCACACTCCTGGGACGAAGTCCATGGGCAAATGACAAACATGCAAAAACAAAACAAAATGGATCTACTGATTAGCAAGTAGAAACTGAAGCAAATCTTAATTTCTTATAGGAGTTTGAGGTTGTCACAGGAAACTAATATGATCTTATAACATCCTTCTAACAACAGAGCTTTACTGTAAAGAGCTGTTCTATTCTGTTATAAATCCATTTTCACACTTGCATATTTAGCAGAATATTTGCCTTTATATTTTCTTGAACTTATTTATTTTGTTTTCATTCTGTCATTCTCTCTGTTTTGGAGGTATAGATTTGTTTAACCATTTTAATGGTTTTCCCGTTGTTGGACTTCATTATTACCCAGAATTTCCAGTTTGTTCATCTGTGTTGAAGATGTTGACTACACTGACTTATGACTGCTATAAAGCGCTGTTTTGTCAACTGGACAGAGCATCTTGACTAAAATGGGTCCCAGAACAAGACTCTTGGTCTCATGTTGAAAATGTTAAACTCTGATGTAGAGGCCACTGCTTTCTTATCAAACACAGGAAGTATGTAGTATGTGCTTCTGTGTTCTATTGAGGACCTACATGTGAAAAAACCCTCATAAGCTCCCTCGCTGACTGAATTCTCTATCTGAAATCGTATGGCTATGTTAAAAAGCTAACCTCTGTATATTGTAGTCAATGGATGTGTGTTGTTTGAAGTTGTTGTACGTATGAATACAGAACTGGATACAGACTACTGTGCGTTATGTGTTTGCCTGTCTGCTGTTCAAGTATTACTAAACTGTGTAAACATTATGTTCATGTGTTCCTTTTCAGGTCTGTTTACCATTACAGGATGTACATAATGATCAAGTGCGGTGCACAAAAATAAATAGTAAACAGAAAACAGAGGCAGCATTCATCAGATTTTATGTTTCTTGGTGTTTCTTTTTTTATCACTAGAGGGTAGCAGCGTGCAAAATATGAACTACTCTGCAGCATGCTGGTTGATGGAACAAGTACCTCAGGTCATTTACTTAAGTAAAAGTACAAATAAAACAATTCCATTACAAGTAAAAACTGTCAACAGAATCCAGTAAGTCAAAGTTTAAAAGCATTATCAGGAAAATGTACTTAAAGTATCAAAGTAAAAGTACTCGTTCTGCAGAAGAATGGGCCCTGTGACTGAGGTATTATCCTATATTACATCATTGGATTGTCACTGAGTGTGATTGTATTATTTTAGCTGGTTGAGGTGGAGCTAGTTGTAACACTGTTTTTACACCATTAGGCACTAGTTTAATCTAGATGTGAAGCTATTACACATACACAAAAAGAGTATTAAATAAACATCTTGATACCAGCGGGGACAGAGATTTTCTTTGGGGTAAGACAAATGTAGACAAGCATGCAGACATCTTTATAACTGTCACCACAGAAGGCTAAAGGCAAATTATGCTCATTTTCAGGTTCATAATAGTATTTTGAGGTTGTACCAGAACAGGATTACATGGTTTCATTTTCAAAAAACACCATATTTTTTGATGTACCGCACATTTTTGCAGATCCTGTTTTCACCCTGTGTGTTTAGGTCTCTGTTTTAGCTACAGAGTAAGACATCTCACTTCCATACTATCTTTGTTGGGAGTCGCACATGCTCAGTAGCTAGATAATGATAACATCAGCTAGATAACTCTTTCTCCAACTTGGTCAGTCCAAGGCGGGATTAGCTGGGAGACTTCTTCTAAATGAGGGTCACTTGTGGAATACCTGCAGAACAGGAACATGGAAGTAGTTCTTGTGTAGATTATGGTGAACTAGTGTGTGTTGTAGCAGTGTTTTTCCATTTTGAACGAGCTACCATGCTAGCGTTAGCATGCTTCGGTTAGCCACCTCTTCTCGGCTAGTGACGCAGAAAGCCTTGAAGATTTTGAACAGCTCACCTGGAGACTGCAGGCAGAGGACATTCAGAAACCCACTCAAAAAAGCATGTGTGTGGAAGCACCAGAGACACAAAATAACACCCCAAATCCCAAAAAGTTTTTTCATTCTGAAGGTTCTCTTGTTGTTGGTGGGTTTCTGACCATGTTTTGGGGAGCTATTTTGCATACCATGGATTAGAGCCACATGTTTTATGTCTTCTGAAGATCAAGGGTTTCATTATGTTTAATGAGTGAAATGTCTTATAACTGCTGCTCTCTCTGTGCTGAATCACACACTATTATATACTCAGTATATAATTCAGTATATAATTCCACACAATTGAACACACTTCCTTTGCCAACTTTTAAATGCCGTTAAACATCTCTCTCACACAGTAAAGTGCTTTAATATCACAGTCATAAACTACTCTGCTGCTATCTAAACTCTGCTGTAAATCCTGTGGGGACTTGATAAAAGGTGTATTTTCCTTCAAGTTTTTTGTGATGCAATACAAGTTAAGGATATTGCTGTGTGTTTGTGTGTGTGTGTGTGTGTGTGTGTGTTTGTGCGTGTGCGTGTGTGTGTGTTCGTGCTTGTATTTATTATAATTCTTGCATGCTAAGACAAATACTGGGTGTGTGCAGATTCCAGGTGCAGATTTCACACAGGAAACAGAAACAGAACATGTGATTTAGTTTCAACATTTGTCTTTTAAATTTCCTGCTCTATTGCTTCTTTCACAGACGAGAAAAAGCCACAGTACAGAACAGTATAAATAACAAGCTGATTTACTGATGTAAATCATTTAAACCCTAGTAGATCAGTCACATTAGATATAGATGATCTACTATCAGTAAATCCTACCTATTCCATACCTCTTTCACAAGGCCACACCTTGCATGGTATAAAAGTACGGTAGTTTAATTTGGAATAGCCGGAATATACAAGAAGCATAGGGGGAGGGTCATGTTAGGTGGGAGGATGAGAGTTGGGGAGAGGGATGAAAACGGGAGTTGAATGGACTTGTTGTGTGGCTTTAACGTCTGGGAACCCGGGGCTCGAGACTCTTAGTTATAATAACTTCATTATTGAGATCGTACTTCCAAACAGTAAGTGAAATCATTACAGTATTGTATAGATTTAACCTTTAAATGCATTGACTCAGGACAATATTACTTCATATTTTGCCACAAAATAACACTTTGACAAAGGATGAAAGGTCACTTGATGAAAGTAGGAAAAAACTAAACAGCACAGTAAATATTTTTAGCGGTAATTTTTAAAGATAGGTTTTGAGAAGGGATTTAAAAGATGTTACTGATTGTGCAGCCCAGATCTGCGCTCTGGCTCGGAGGAGAGCAACAATTTAGCAATAGAACTGGGAGCTGAACCATAAAGGGCTTTAAATGTAATCAGAAAAATATTAAATTCATTTTAAAAACTTGGTAACCAGTGAAGAGAAGCTATAACAGGGCTGGTGATCTTGTCTTCTAGTATTAAAAGCAGAGCAGCTGTGTTTCTTACCAGCTGAAGGTGTAAGATATTTTTTTTGGTTAACTCCAGAACACGTTGGAACAGAAACGATAAAAACATGACTGAACGACTTTTGTAAAGAGTCTTTCAAACTAAATGTCATTGTATTATCACACCCAGGTGACAATTGTAGACAGGATGCCAAGACGTTTTTGCAAAAGTCCCTTCTATATGTCAAATCTCTTTATAACATTGTTTGTTTTTATGTTTGACTCTTAAGATTTGATAGTTTCCTGTTTGGCTTCATTTTGTGTCCTGAATACTGTAAATTAGCACAGACAAAAAGATGGGATGAAGGAATAAATAAAAGTACAGTAACTGCGTCAGTACACTAACATGTAGATACTTCTACATGTTAGTGTACTGACGCAGTAACATGATGGTGGAGTGTCGATGTGTAAGTTTCCTGCCGATCAGCACTTTGTATTTATACTGTGTGGTTTGAATAACAATAACTCTGAAAATGCAGATGTCCTTAAAGCTGCTGCTGATGAAAATAATATCATTGTGCTAAATTATCAATTATATCATCAAATCATTTTTATTGAACTCTTCATTGCACTCATGCCTCTATATTGTTTTGTTTGTATATTGTTTAGAGTATGTATATATTGTGTATATATTAGTGCATATATTTTTGTTTTGGTTGTTTTTGTATGTGTAAGCACAATGTGAGCAACGATGCTCC
>NC_045741.1:13096516-13097415 GCF_008692095.1 Etheostoma spectabile
TCCTTGTATGTGTCCTCATACCTGGCAAATAAAGCTGATTCTGATTCTGATTCTGATTTAAAAGCAGAATTGGACCCACACACCTGTGTTGCAATGATCACAAGACAACGATTTATTTCTGATCACTATGCTGACTAACTTGTGTTTGGTGGACTGTGTACGACAAAGTACAATATGAACTATTGTATGGCAATTTAAAAGTATCAATGAGTATTATGGCATCTGTACAGTAAATCACTGATAGTGATCTTTAAATTTGTGGCTCAATCTGCGTTACTAACAGTAAGCGAGTGGTGTCATGCAGGTCAACTTCCTACCTCTGCTGAGTCTTGGTGTCTTACTGGCAGTTTAATAATAGTCCTCTTTGGCTCTGCCACTTTACAAGCATGGATTAAATGTAACTGCAGCTGTGATGGAAACTAACAATGGCACTACAATAATAACTTTTTACAGGTGTTTGGATGGCTGTTGTTGGGGTTTGTTGCAATTTGCTTTTGTAGCTATTTCTAGACTTTTAAATGAGCGCAATTTATGGTATAATGGGTGGAGAAAGGTGCTGGTTACCTGATGAACTTTAGGTTTGGTAAATACGACGTGAGCTGATGTATCACAGCGTGCGCTTTCCGCAGGTTGGCCATGGTGCTGATAGCACTACATTCGCAAATGTACATACATCTGGCCCTCAGTACTCTTTCACCTTACAACAGCATGATATTCAGTTATGGAGGGTCTTCTCACTGGTAAAGCAGCATGAAAGGAGTCTGTTGGTCAGGATCAGGGGCTGCTGTAGATGGCGTGGCATTGCAACCCAAAAGCATCTTGGCTAGAGTGCGTCAGTGGAATTTTGGGATCAAATATCATTCTTCACACACACACACACACACACACACACACACACA
>NC_045741.1:13097425-13100798 GCF_008692095.1 Etheostoma spectabile
CACACACACACACACACACACACACACTCACACACACAGGAACAAAGAAAACTCCACTGTACCATCTGAGGGGAAAATTTGAGGCAACCACTGACAGAAGGGTCTGCTTGTATGCTCCTGTTTGTCTAAGGCTCTGTGAAGTTCCCCTCTGCCAACAGCTACACTGTACACCTCCAATCGGTGCACTTGAACACAAAAATAGAGATGGCTTTCAACCAGTAAACTCTAACCCCCATGTACACTTGCAGTGCATACACACCTGCATTGCAAACACATGCATGCAACATCCTGGCCTGCGTGCGGTGTTGTGAGTGATTGGTGTGTATTCTGACACCGTGGTCTAGAAATAGCCCCTCATGCCCAGAGACGCACTGCTCCACATAAAGCTCTCTGTCTGCTACTATAAATGTTCAGGATATCAGCTGGAAGGAAAACTTCATTTCCCATGGTATACTTCTTGAGGTCTCATTGTGCGGGGCTGCTGGTGAGTCATCTGTCTCAAAGTTATATTGCAACATTTAACAAGACACGGAACAAAAGTTGTGTGGTGAATGACACACGCTGCCCACAATGAATTACACCTCATTTGATAATAACAACATTGTGAGCTTGCTTACTCTTTTAATTCTGAATGTCTGGAGTTTTATCACAGTTTGTGAGGAGAAAGTGCAAACAAAGGATGAAACCTTGTGTTATTCTTCAGTTTCTATTTCTGGCCGCTGTCACTTCTCTCTGTTTTCCTTTCTCTAGTTAATTACCCAGAACTCTTTGTTGCAGTCTGTCTGCTGCTGTCTCTCTCCACATTGTTGCTTCGCCTCCATATATTTTGCTTTAAACTTTAATGACGCAGTACAACAAGAACCACAGGGAGAATTTATTTCTTATTTTGATGTGAGTTAGAAGTTTTAGTTAGTTCATACGTTTAAGGAATTTGTTTATTTTTCTTTCCAAGAGTGAAATGATAAACTCTCTTATATCTGTGTGTTGCACGACGCTGGGGGGCGTGTTTGGCCTAGCTTAGCATAAAGACCGGAAGAAGATACATAATATATTTTGTTTTTTTGAAATGTAAAACATTGTGTATGAAAATGACATGTTCAGATTCTGGACTATTTCTTGGAGCAATGACTTCCTGCTGTCTTGTTGACAGATGTAACTGAAGCGTTTGTGTGTTGTTGTTGTTTTATTTTTACCAGGCAAAGCTTACTGTCTGCTGGCTCTTATCGAACAGACAGATAATCATGGCAAGAAGGCAAATAAACATACTTCCCCAAAGTCCTTTAATGAACAGACGTTGATATTCTCATGTCACTCAAAAACGAAATGTTGATATACTTCTTTAAAATATCCCAGCATGGAGATTTTAATGAAGCTATAATCTATTCAGAATGCTGTCCTCTGCCTTACCTTGTTATCAGCCTGTTATCTGGGTTCTTCTTACAGTAAATTATTTCAGTTATGTGCATTAAAGTTCAAAAAAGGCCATTTTCCCCCACAGTGAAAACAGCCCTCGTGTTTGGACTGCAAAATCTGAGGCTTCACCAGGGGCTTCGGCTCCAGACATATCAGACGAGCCTTGGGCCGACCAGTCCGGCCTCGATCGACAGACTCTGGTTTTTCTGCATCTGTGTCTGAGCTAATAGCCACGGTCATTTGGCAGGGCATTTTGCTGCCAAATTGACCATTTGGTTTATTCATACTAGAAGTGCAAAAGGTGAGACTATGATCACAGAGATCCCCATGGTGATGGTGGGCTTCTGTACTGTTTGCTGAGTTAGACCACTAGGGCTGAATTTCCACAGGAGCTGAAAGTGTAAGTGGTTACTTAACCCGGTGCTACTCCAGTTGATCTTAATGTTCACTCTTACGGCTGCAGGACACTCAGCTATTGTCCTCAGTATTTGCTTTGTTGTGTTTAGCAACTTGGTGGGCAGAATTTCTCCTCCAGAATTGTATTTACTGTATATTGGGAAATAAACCAGAAATGCTTACATTACATACTATTTCCTAGAAATAACTAACCTCAATCTCATACTGATAACCGGGAACAACAGTTGTTGAATTTCCATGAAACCGCTGCTCCAGTAAAAGAATAAATCAAAAACTTGCAGGAACAATTTGAATTGCTACATTATCAAAGCAATCCAAATATGTAGAGAGGTAAAAAATCATATGAGTTGCAACGCTTGTCAAATGTGGAACTGAAAAACAATATCAACAACTAGGTACCTCCTTTTATTCTCTATGCCTGCGTATTGGTATTCAAGGGCACAGGGAGCTGGAGGAAGGGCTAATGCATTGATGAACACATATACACTCACATTCAAACATTAAAGTTTCCACTTTAGACTACATGTCCTTGGACTGACTGCACTTTACCCAGACAACAGACTGCCTCTAGTGTCACAGGGAGTCTGGGTTCAAGGTTTAAGGAATTACTGAAACTTTCATAACTTAGTTTGCTGTAATTGCTACATTATGACCAAATGTTTTGGAGCTCTAAGGCTGTTAACAAATGGTTTTGCCTCACTTGTTGTTTGTGGGGTTTGGTGATAATGCTTTTAGAGGCCCAGCAGTGCAAATATTCTAGGAAGACTCTCCATGTTGGTGTATTCATTGTGTAGCTTCCGCTCCACTTTTCCCATTTTCTGTCATTCTCGCTGTCCACTTTGTTTTTATCATCCCCCCTGTAAGCACTCCCACCACTCCTGTTTCTCTTGCACTTATTCATCCTCACTTCCTATTTAGGGTTGTTTTTTTATTCTGTGCTGTGTTTATGAATAGAACGGAAAGTTGAAAAAAATAAGCAAACCGGACAAAAAAGACTGTTACAGAAACACAAGATAAACTAATATAATTATGTTTGCATGGATTTCCTGTCCAATTGCTAAACTGCATGTTTGCTGTCTCATGCTTTTTTAAACCCTGCTTTTGTTAATTATCATTTAGAAATCTGAAATCCTCTGATGACAAGCTGTGATGAAGGAGAAGCGGGACTAAAAAGAAAACAAACAAAAAAAAATCTGATATTAACGGCCTCAGGCTGCAAATAAACAACTCAAACCCCATGTTTTACACGTTTGCTCGGAAAATATTTGAATGAAAAATAACCAAAACAACACGGGTGATACGATGGCCTCAGCCAGGGGAGTTTCATTCATTAACTGCAAGTGTAGTGCTTTCATTCAGAAAAACATTGTACGAAACTTCAGTACACTCAAATGAAACTTTATCGCCATGCTTTACAACCTGAGAGCTTTGATTTTAGAACAATGAGAGTGTTTGGATCACTCAAGGTGACAAACAGGGTTGGCGGAGAGACATTAAGGTGGAGATCAAAAGTGTGACTCAGAGAAAGAGAGAGAGAGACAGA
>NC_045741.1:13100808-13112146 GCF_008692095.1 Etheostoma spectabile
GAGAGAGAGAGAGAGAGAGAGAGAGCTGCCTAGATGTTATTGCCTGTTGCTTGACGGATCCAGTCTGCTTTAGTGTGAGTGGGCGCTGGATAAAAACATTATATCATGCTCATAAGTAGGAGGTTGGGGAATTGTGGTTATTAATTGGACACCAAGACTCCCATTAGCTTGATATGAAAACAAGTCGTGCACTTCTGTCTTCATCTTCCATGACTGTCACAATTTATATCAGACATTTAAAAAAAAAGCCTGTATTGCTCAAATACTAGCTTAACAGAGGGCATTTGGTGGTCTTCACCATCAGTATTCATTGATTGCTTGGCTGCCAGCTCACTGGTAACATCCAATCACATTTATGGAAGACAACTCCTTTACAGTAATAACTTGACACTATCACTATTCAGGTACACATGAAGACTTATTATGTTCTAATGCCAGTGTATGTTTTTTTTTCATCGTCTTTTCCTCCAAATCCATCTTTTTAACCACAACGCCACAAATGATCAATTCCTCTCACACATTCTGGGAATTTTGAATTGAATAGATCATCATCATTGCCAATTGTATATTTATTTCTTTCCCACATTTATTGTAAATTGCTATTTAAATCTCAAAGTGACAGTGTGAGGAGTAATTTCTCAGCAGTTCTTCTGTACATTGTGTTAGCCCAGGCCTCAGCTACAGTCCCTCAGGGATCAGCTTGACTCTCCTTTTTTTCTGTTGTGAGCAAACTCCCTCTTGGCTGTGTTTTAAGACCCCTACTCTACATATTTTCAATCGCAGTGCGCAACTGTTTGTGATATTGATCAGTAGCGGGATGACTAACAACGGTTAAACTAAAAGCAAACAGATAGAAAAGAAATAATGGCAGCACACTGACACTAAATCAATGCAAGGGCATTTTGGAGATCCCAAGCATGTTTCTCTGCCAAACATCTTTTCATCTGAATTACAATTACATGTATGTTACAGTAACATACATGTTAAACTCGTATTGGTTTCAAAGCAGTCACAAAATGACATTGAAGTGAGAGCAGAACTAACACAGCCTCCATCTGCCACCACATGACAGTCCCCTACTTGATGCCCCCCAGGCTTTTCTTCATTGTGCTGGCTTGGAAGAGACGACTCACTATGTTTTAGATAATAAAATCTGATGACGCACATGCATGGCATTGCGACGCCTCAGCACTTTCTCTCTCGTTAAGCCTTTCTCTCTAATTCTTTCCACATTTGTGTTGTCCCCCTGGGAAAGAAGAGCAGAATCAATTACAATTGAGAAAGTGTACGAGTACATAACCTACTCGGTGTGGAATAAGTGACAGAACAGTGTAGAGAGAGAGTGTGTGTGTGTGTGTGTGTGTGTGTGTGTGTGTGTGTGTGTGTGTGTCTGGTAGAGATTGTATCCTAGGGAGAGACTGCGGTTTCATGAGTGACTCCATCACACTCTGATGACGGGGTTATAGCAGTGCAGAGAAAAAACTCATTTCATCACATCATCATGAGTGTTTATGCCACAGTGTGCGTAAGACAGAGAGAAAGGGAGAGATAGAAAGAAAAAAAGAACCACAAGATGAAAATGAAATGTTCATCTCAGCCCTCAGGCTCTTTCCTTTGCTGTTGTCCACTCACATCTGGCACTGGTTTGTGTTGTTCACGTGTTGTGCATCCGACCCCAATGACGACAGCTCCTTGTGTTTTCCAGGCCAGTTTTTGATGAGTATTGTCATTAATAAGACCAATTAAATATATTAGCTGTGGCTGTCTCGTTAACTCCAGAGCGGGTGTGTTTTGGGTCAATTTATTCGTCATAAGTGTGCTTGTAACCTCAAAGCTCCAGTTGTGTTGCAAAACAAACAGAAACAGGAGGAACAGGGAAAGGACAAGTGAAAAAATAGTAAAGTACTGTAACGCAGCATCTAATGATTAATTTCAATATCAATTCATAATTGTTTTTTTTTTCAATAAGTCAAGGACTATATAATTTAGTCTATAAAATGTCAGAAAATAGTTTAAAAATTAAAAAGAGAAGCCTATTACAAGTTGTTTGTCCAATAACCAGCCGAAAACTCAAAAAATGTCATATTAAATAAAACCTAAGAAAACCAGTTGATGTTAGTCATTCTTGCTTGATGAAGGAATTAAAGATCAATTGATTATACCATTTGTAATTATATTTTCTTTAGATTAACTTAGATCAATCAATCAATCAATCAATCAATCAATCAATCAATCAATCAATCAACTAATCTTTTCAAAAAAAGGGCTCAAACATATAAAGATAAAAAGGGATTAATGAAATAGAAGGCAAAATGTATGAAAGGGTAGACTGGGTGATTTGATTTCGCCTTGCTCAATCTCAAATCTATTGAGCTTAATTGGCTTGGTGATGGCCAGACTAATGAAAGGATATCATACACTTCTAAATTACATACATTTTACACTTCTAAATTCTTCTGTCTGCAGATGTGGACACAGTTTAAATGTTTTTCCCCATACGGTGGTTTGGGCACATGACCAACTTGACTCACTCTCTTTTTTCCATCTGTCTCTTCTCTCTAAGGACGGATGTTTGGCAGGTGCTGTGTCTCACGTGCAGCTCTGCAATTGGAAATATTTTTCTTTTCTTAATTCAATAAACAGCCACTGACCAATGGAAAAGTACCATTGCCACCGTTTGTCTTTTCTTTAGAGAAAATGATTGTCCTAAAACCAGTTGAGCAGAAGAAAACTCAAAATTAAGCAGTGTAAGGCAAACATAATCAATGTTTTACAATAACATTGTATCAAATGACAATGTGAAACGTGTCACTCGTGGTGAAGAATCTACAGAGAATTATCTGCAGCTTCTCTCAGCTTTTTGGAGCTTAATAGGGAGTTTCAGCTCATTGTTTAGCTGCCCGGTTAGCTGCACTAACCTGTATAAAAGATGCTATTGAAATAAAGTTGGATTGATTGACCGCATATTGACAACATATGCTGGATGTGCAATAGCTCAAATTCAGACTTTAAACCATCCTTTCAGAAACCTGTAAATGCTTAAATGTCATCTACAGCCGGTGCTGTGACTGTAACCTGTTGGCTTCTTCTTCCAGTTTGTACTTTTATCACATATAACCACTTTTTTATGAGTTTTGTTTTTGGATCCCAATGCTTTGTGTCAGCTCAGAAAATGGCGAACGTCAGCAGGTTGTACTGTTCTCCAAAACTGTTTCATTATATAGATATCGGTTAGCTGTGCTCTTGACATCATGAAGACATCATGCTCAAACTTTGTTAGCACACACTACTGCTTCCATAATGACAAAGTTAATGCATGACATAAACAGGCCCTCAGACTGAAGATCACAAGAATGTTTTCCATGTGTTCCAAATAAGAAAATTAAAGGGAATCGTCAGACAGGGAAATGTCCTAGTAAAAATGAACAGAAAATGTCTACAGTTGAACAATAACAGAGCCAGTTTTGAGTCAGCATATCCCCTGATCAGCATAATCCAGGCTACCTACAGTACGGACTTGTGCAATTTAAATTTCGAAGGAACTTAATGATAAGGGCAGCAGGGTGGAGGTCAAAACTTTTTCTTCCTTAATACTAGGTTTTGGCATTGCACCCTGGCACAGGATGTTTGATTCATATACGCTGTGCTACGCTTTACGTACTGTATTGAGAGTGGAATTAATGTACAGAAGTCTCTTATTAGAACATTTGTGTTTACATACATGTTCTGTAGGGTCAAACTGCACTTGCTCTGCATACTTTGGCCTTTCTCCTCTCTGGTTTCTTCCATGCAGTCCTCCGGGAAGTGCAATGAGCACTAGGCGGATGACCTACTTTGACTTTTCAGACATCAGCATACCAGATAACAACAAGCAATTGGTATTGACTTTTCCCTGGTCCTGATTTATGAGAAAACTTCCTTTACGCCACGGCATATGCTATAGTATCTGTATTGTAAGTGGTGAGGAAAAAGAAAGCTATTTTCATGTCAATGGTACAGTTTTTTTTAGAACATATATAGTATATTTTGGATAGCAGACTGGACGGACAAGATTGGATTTGAATAGATTTGCAACAAAAGCTGAATACTGTGAGATTTACCCTAACTAGATCAACATTTTGAGACATATGTTTATTCGCTTGGTTACAGAAAGTTAGATGAGAAGGTTAACACTACTCTCATAGTTACATAATAAACAGGAAGCTACCAATATAAAGCCATAATACTGCAAACTCAGCTTAGCATTAAGATTGAAAAAAGAGTAACAGATAGGCTGTCTATGTCCAAAGGTAAAAAAAATAACTAAAAAAACAGTTCCTTTGTCTTCTGAGGTGATTCCTACAGAGCATGCTCACTCTATCAATGGCCCTTCAGCTAACCTTATTTCAGTGATGAAAGAGATTGAATCGGCATGTTAGGGGCTGCTGGCATCGCAGCAGAATCACATGTGCATTTAAAATAAAGAAATTACCCTTTCAGTGACATCATCCCAACCACTCTACAAGCGTGACATCACCGTCTCGGTATGTATTCCCCCCTTCGTGAGGAATTTTTTCCCACTGAGAATCTGATTAATTATTCATCAGCGGCTTCCCTGTTTCATGTGAAGAGACACTGCAAGGCCAGGAGGCTGTTTGTTAGAAGGAGTCAACTCATGATGTTGGTGCAGTGTAAAAAGCTGAACTCATCTACTGTAGTGAGGACGCTGTAGCTCTGCTGTAAAATGATCCACTTGAGCAATCGTGACATGGGAATAATGATAATGAACCATGTTGGTGGATGATCTAATGAACAGGGACAGGACTATTTGACGCTGGGTGAAAGTGGACGCTATTCAAATGGATGATGTTTGTCAAATATAATGAAAACGAGAAACAAGTGCAATGGTCAATCTGCTTGTAAATATAGAAAATCCGTAATGCATTGTGTTTGAACTGTTATAGGTGCTGTACGAAAATAATAATAAAGATTGTAATAAAGTAGAACAAGACAAGTAGAAAAATCATAAATAAATAATTCAATAATTGTGTGCCCTTAATACAATAAAATAAATAAACACATACCTGTATCCTTCATACAGTGAAGCTCAAGTAGTACTAAAGTACATACCAAGATAACATGGTATACATTTTAAAATTAACACCTAAACAAACAACTATAATTTGCATATGGTTATTACATGTTGCTGAAACCTTCCTAACTGGTCTATACCTGACATGATAATCAGCTACATTCCCATCATGTCTCCTGGTGTTACTGATCAAATGGTGATATCAGTCATACATAATTGTCAGATTTTTATTATTAATTCACTTTACTGCACGTTTATTAATTTTTGCAGAACACAAACATCTTCGTATTACTTTACATATATAGAGGATGATGTCACTCCCACACACAGGTTGGGATGGTGTCATCAGGGAATGATGTCACCTCCTCATTTTAAATGCATACTGCTGTAGGTGAGGCTGCCGCTGCAGTGTGTTTCCCCTAGTCACGCTCTCCTTCACATCCCTGTCTGAGCAGTGAATCTTTCATTGTTACCTACTTTTATATCTTGTGTAGCAGGCTGTAAACCTCATATGTATGTTTCACTTTGACGCTGTGCCGCAAAGGAATGGAAAAGATTCCCAGATGAGGGAATTACGGGCTGATGAAAATGCTTTAGGGATCATGGTTTGCAGCTTTGGAATGTTTTTTCTTGAGTCTATTTCTAGAAAGTATGTTGACTTTATTTGTAATGTCGGCAGTAAGTGGGAATACCGGTAAGACCACCTGCACCCTTTTCCTACTGTTAAAAATATTTTTTTAAATGTATCAATTTAAAAAATACTTCTCAAAAAGTATTTTTCAGCTATTTTTTTTATCTGGTTTCAGAGTACATCCAGCATGTGTTTTGATGTTTTAATAAATTATTTCTAAAATCATAAATCTGGGGTCGTCATCAGTGCCAGTTTTGACTTAATTATTGATTGTATGACAGAATGTGTCTGACACTGGCACTTGTCATTTGACAGTCAATAACATGAAAAAGTAGCAAAATAGATGTTTTATGGCAGAGAAAACTCACTTTAGTCTTCTTTAGTAACGCTCACTCAGAAAGGATTTTGGATGCATGTGAAACCAGATGCTGCTAATCCCCAACAGTCACTGCAGCATTCAATGAAACTAAAGCCCAGACTGCTGACAATAAGGAACAAAATCCATCTCCATAAAGATCATTGGGCTGTGAAAGTGAAGTGATGTTCCTTCATCATGACGCAGATCAAGGAAATGTGCATATTTACGTACGCAAATCTATGCAAGCACACAATGGTGCATCCTTTCTACGTCATAAAGTTTGATAGTGACTGCAGGCTGTATCTCACTCCGTAGCTCACACATGCACGTACACACGCACGCACAGACACACACAAAACTGTACTACTTTACTTGTGAGGGCACTGTATTTCATTAATTCCCTGGAAGCTTGCCCTAACTTTAACCATAACTGCTGTATGCCTAACCTTAACCTAACCTCAGCCTGGTCGTATTTCCAACCTGTGCAGCATAACGGCTTTGTGGTCAGCACTGTTGCCACCCAGCCTGAAGGTCATGGGTCTAAATCCGGCATCCATCTGTGTCCTTTGATGAGTTTGAATGCTTTCTGCCCGGGTTTCTTCTAGTCTCATCTCACAGTCCAAAAGAACGCAGGTTAGATAAATTGGAAACTCTAAGTTTTCCATAAGTGTTACATAAAGCACAGTGTCTTTGTCTGTCTGTATACATTAGGGCTGTTTAGGCCTGGCAACCTTTCCAGAGTGTCCCCTGCTTCTCAGCCACTATGCAATATGTAAATTGGATGGATACTTTGTGACCCTAAAATCAAGTCTAGCCCTAAAGTAAATGGTTAACCGTGTGGGGACAGGAGATTTGTTCCCACAATGTAGTGGAGTACGGAGAATCTAACGACAGCATACCAATTATGCAGAAAGCATATCCAAAGGTGTGGGATTGTAAATTTACACCTCAGCTTAATTAGAATTCACACCTACGGACAGCCCAGCCGTTAGCTTGCCGTCATTAATATTCACTTATTCTGATAAACACCGTGGCTAACACACCAGTACTTCTATTACGTAAGCCCACAAATCTGATATGTCTGACAGCAAGGGATTCACTGCTGTGGTTACATTACATTTAATGTAATTATTTACACAGTGACCACTTGTGCAGACCCCAGTTCTGGGTACACACATACAGACAGCTATTGACAAAAACAAGCAGCCAAATGTGTTGGGGACATCACATTGAGCCTTTTTGTATTGATCTGTGGGAGAAGAAACAGAGCTGGTACACCGTGCAAAACGTTCAGACTAAGAGTAGTAAACACGCATTGTACTTGTAATGATTCTTTCTTGTGAAAATAAATATGCGTTGGTCAGTTTGTAGTGCTGCAATTGTTAGTTACAACTGTAATTAGAATTTATAATACTTTGAAAGTACAGCCATTGATTTTGTAATAGAGTTATTTTTTACTTTTAGGAAATTGATTTAAAAAGTCTGAGCAAGCTTCCTCAAGCTTATGAATCCAATCCACACCACAAATAATTATTAAGCCTGTTGGAAAACACTGATAAGCAATTAAGCATTACCCTATTCATACTCATTTCTAAATTGACTCACATTGACTCTGATCTTACAAACAATAACAGGTATTATCTGTTTTCAAAGGACATGATTCATCTAAAATGCAGTGTTCTCTTCTCACCTGTGTTTATGTGTGGCTATATGCAACACCATGTATGGACACCATGGCAGCATTACTGATGTTAAGATGTTAAGAAGTTAAAAGTATTAGGAAAGTATATATGTGACGCACAAATATACATATTTCAGGCCACATCTCCAAGGAAACAAAGTAATTTCCGAATTACTCTTCTATGTGGAGTTCCCTGTACACAGACATACTTTCCATTCAAATAACAAGGATAACAAGGAAGGCCTGTTTGCAGTTGGAAAAGTAGGTTGACCTACTGTAGGTGTGCCCAAGGATCCACATCTGGATGGAGACTTCTTCCAGGACTAAAACAATGGGCAAATTAAGAGCGTTTTTTCAAAATTAAGAAAGAAGTTGACTGAAGAAGTTGACTGTCATAAGTAGCTTGCCAATTGCTCTACTGTTTGCACCTGTGTAGGCGTTTACCTGAAGTCTGTTGACTACTCTTTCATAGGAAAATGAATGGAAATGTTTGTATGACTGACATGTGGAACATCTGTGAGGCTGAAGTTGCTTTTAACTGACTAATGTAATTCTGTAAAATGCAGTCTTTAGTCTTTGGAGTAAGAGATACAGAAAGCAAAAGGGAGTAATCGGAGGAAGACAGAGACCTTGGGGAGTTTAAAGCATCTTTGTGTTGCCAGCAGACTACTTGTCATCACATACAGCTGATGGCAACTTCCAACACCATTGTAAACTGAAGGATAAGTAAATGGCACATTTTTATTTTTTGAGACATGATTTACCCTTTAGCCACATGTATTATTTAACAAAATACACTATGTCAAATTTCAAAGTATTGTTGTGAATCCTGGGAAATAATGCACAATGACCTTTTTAGCTCTGTCTTATGTCATGGGAATGATAACCTAAAATAAATATGAAGGAAAATAGGATTCTCTCGTGAGGAAAAGGACGCCAACCTCAGATTCATGCGAACACACACTCACTTATTTATTTATTTTATATGCTACTTGGGAATCATAAATCAATGAAAACAGGAAGTTGCTAGTCCACAGAGGTATTTGACGTATGTGCAGCTCTACATTGTTAGCTAGTCCCTTGGTGACAGCTGATAACGAAGCCAGCTAAAGGTGGGATGTTTATGAGATATGACAAAAACTGAAGAAAAAAAACAACAAATACCTATTTTTTTACACATTTAAACTGCCCATAAGTTTGAATCTGTGTTTTATCATTGCCCTGTTTAAGCCCTGGGATAAACTGGCAACCAGTGTTTATGCATACACTTGCCCAGTGTTTGCTGGCATAAGCTCCACCACTCTGTGACCGTGCTCAACAGACAGTGGATGGATGAATTGATGGATTGATGGATGGATGGATGCATGGATGGGAAAATACAATTACAAGTAAAGTACTCATTATGCAGTAGAATGACCTCTGTTATTATATTATATTTATATTGTTGCTATTACATAAGTAAAGCTGAATTTAAATGTTGTGGTTGGTCAATGCTGAGCAAAAGATAACAATTATCTACAGTGCTTGGTGTTTAATCCATCACAATGCATCATAGTTACACGAAAATTATAAGATTTAGTCAATATGTAGAATGTTAATCTGCAAAATTACCAGCTATAGATGTTGTGTAAATGTAGCCTATTGAAGTAGCCTACAAGTAGCCTACTACATTACCTTCTAAAATGTTGGCAAGTGGACCACAGTAGGCTATTGAAACACTCATGTTAAGTACACGCTCTTTAATATTTTACTGAGGTGGGCTATAGCACTTAGATGTAGGCCTACGTTATGTACGACCTCCGCGTGTTACTTTTGTTTTTCATCCCAAACAAATGATTGTTCCAAGAAGCCTACAACTGTGTTTATCCGAAGTCGTAGGATTTCCGGATGTGTTCCTGAACGCATCACGGTTGGCAGGACGGAGTTGTGTCTGTCGGAGCCTCTCCCTCCTCTCCGTGCTCTCACAGCTCCGGTGTTCGGGCTCATTTCTTTAACCCGGGAGGCACAGCGACCTGGGTCTCAGGAAAAAGCAGCGGCGCCTGTGTGAGAGAAGTGTTTCTGTTCTGTTCTGTTTGGGAAAGTCCTCGTCATTGTTGTCGGTCTTACACTCCAACATGGACGGTAAACTCTGAAGAGCACACATCTTCTTCACTGAGGATTTTGGACGAACTCACCTGCCCAAAGTAAACCTGGACACAAAGCCAGACGAAACCTCCATGAGTGATGTAAGGACACACTTTCAATATTAGGCTACTCATTCTCACTTTAACGCTTTTAATAACCACTTAGGATGTTTTTGCCAATAGTCTCGTAACCTTTCTGTTTCACACCGACCGAGTCGTTGAATTACTCACCCACTGCTGTCAAACTGATCAAGTTGAATGTTGTTTTTACTTCGGAGATAGGCTAGGCATACTTTGTGGTTTTCCTGTCATTGTATTAATTGTTATTGTTTGGTCTTGTTTAAAACAGTTTTTGACTCTTGTGAAGCAATTTGTGACTTTGTTCTATAAAAGGTGCCATGTTAAATAAACGTATTTGCATAGGCTATTTAGCATAGACTGTAACATTATTAATAATGGACGTAGGCTGTCATTGATTAGATAGCGAACTCTTGATTGCTTTCAGCCGCTCTGCCTCTGAGTCCTGCTTTTTGAGTCCACGTTTCTGTGCACAACTGTAATAGAAGGAGAGTGGAAGTTGCTCTTGTCAGTAAGATCTGCGTCTGAAATAGGAAATGACTGAGAAAGTCTTTTAATGCCGCCTCTAGAAAATTTGCCTTTATAATTCGTCTGGTTCTACCCTTGCCAAGAATTTTAAGTATTTTCATCTAAATCCTGTTTCCTAATCTTTTACTCTTAGTTATTCCAATAACAGCACAGGTCTTCAGTCCTGCGTAATTGAGTTGGATTATTCCTGAAAACCTCTCTCTCTCTCTCTCTCTCTCTCTCTCTCTCTCTGTCTTCACAGTGAGATTTACCCCAGCCAAAGCCCACCAAGGTCATTCTCATGCTATGACCACTAACATGTAAGTAATGGAGTATGTAGATAGAGGTGGTCTTTGTGGATGCGCATGTTATTAAGTGTCAAAACAAATGCCTGAAATTGGTTTGGGGAGAAGGAAAATGACACTGGCATTGTCCTACCTCCAAAGGATAAATTAGAAAGTGCTTTGTTGAACTTGCTAGTCTGCAATTATAAATCCACACATTTGCAATTATTGCATTTTAATCAGATGAAGTACATAATTGAATTAATCAGAAACAGGTTTATTGCCAAGTAGGTTTTCACATGGGAGGAATTTGCCTTGGTGTTTGGTGCAGAACAGGAAACATAGGACGAGGGAAAAAAAATTTGAAAGCAAAGTATTGCAACAGTCAAGCAACATAAATAGCATTTACAATTTAAGATAAAAACAATAAGAGCGGAACAGTTTTGTGCAGGAACGTTCCAAATATTTTCCAAAGAATGTTCAAAAGTTCACAGGATAATGTATAAAGAATATGTGCAATTAGGAGCAGAGATAATATGTCAAGTTTAGTGTCTATGGGGGAGGGGGGGGGGGATCAAAGTGTTTGAGTCCAGGTTTTGAAAAAG
>NC_045741.1:13112156-13124374 GCF_008692095.1 Etheostoma spectabile
TGTTTCGCAGGGATGTGATGGTAACAAGGGAGCCACTGTTTTGGGATGAACACACAACCAGAATGAACATCAGTAGACGTCACACTCTACTTGGAGCTGTGAATATGAAAAGCCGTTAGTGTGAACTGTGTCTTGTGTTGCAACCCTTCACAGCAAAGATGTATGTCCCATGATGAGTCATCACATCTCTAGAGAAGTTGCTACACCAGTTCTTTTTCGCTGTACTGTGCCATTTTGTCAAACCTAAAATTCCTGGCACCGGGTTGTTCACAGTGGCACACATGCTTCCCATTATACTGGTTGTGGTGTAATAATTTTCACATTTTTTTTTTTTTTAATAATATTAGTATGTAACATGCAGAGCTCCTCCCATTTCCAGCTCATTCTGAATGTATCACAGAGAGTATTCGCTAGAACACTGAAGATAAAAGATTAAAGACATTGCTAAAAACTAACTTCTACCACTTCCCTTGATCCCTGACTCGCTCCGTTTCTGTCTTCTGTGTTCTCTACAGGGTTCGGTCAGTGATGTTGGCAGTCCTGATCCACATATTCCTAGTATCCCATGGTAAGTTCCACCTTCAGCACAACAGTTTTGACATCTCAACTTGTAGGATGATCTTCCACCTTGTATTAGTTTTCTTTCTTAAAAAATGTGAATGTACAGCCATTTCACGTTTGAAGTAAACAGATAACCTTACAGTAGAAACGTTTCGTCCAAAAACAGCAAGTGGAGGGAACTTGCTGCATGTGATATTCTTCACGCAACACCCTGAGGTTTTTGAGGTTTTTACCAAGGGTTAGTTGGCTATTGATCAATCTTAGCCTCTAATTTAAATTGAATGCACTGTGCTTTCCATATCAATGTGAGCTGTTTCATTAGTCAAATGGATTTTGTGAGGTTTTGGTCCTAGCAGGAACAAATCTGACAATGTAAATATGGGTATAATTCTGGATGCTAAGAACGTGTACTAGAAGATTGGCATTCCTAGATGGAGATTCGTTATTTTTTAATTATGGGTCGTAGTTTTAGCTTCATTTCAGCTTAAAACTGACATTTCTATTTCCTGGTCACGATGTGTAGGTCTATATAATCTTCAGGTACACAGAACACAGCAGCCTCATACCAGTGTTGACACTTGAGATGTACTGTGCTACAGTTGATAGATTTCCCATGTGGAGCTCATGGGGTAGGTTATCCTCTACCAGTTGTCAAATGTTGTCCTACATGATGACTTTCACCTGAGCTAAATCAATATCACCTCTCCTCTTATGCTTTCTTTTTGTTTTTGTCATTAAAGCCATCACCTGCTGCTGGACTTTGAAGTACAAAATTTCAGACATGCAGGATGTCTCAGAAAGAGCCGTTGATATTGCAGCAATTTTAGGGGAACCGAAACACAAATCAAAATCGCCGTCCCCTAAACTTAACCTTATAGTCTTTCCCACCAATCCTGCCATTTAGTACTTTTACAACATGAAGACTTGTTCATGAATGAAAGTATAGTTAATAAGTTATGATTTATTAATACCTTGAGAAATGTTCTGTGACATTGTACGCACAGAAAAAGAAAACCATTCCATTGTCATTGTGCTTTGCAGACCTTTTTTTTTTTATCTTGTGGGTTGTCTACTTTTCCCTTATTGCTCGGCAATAACGGAATACATTGCATTGTATGCAATGAATACATTGCTTAGTAAAGACTTTAGATCCTAAACTGAATTTTTATAAAAATCCTCTAATGTGTTGCAGGAAGAAGTAACGCAGACTGAAACCTGTATGCCTTCATACTGTACAAAGCAGCAGCCAGTAGTTTCCATAAGAAACATTGTTTTTAGTATAGATACCAATAGAGCAACGTAATGTAACTTGTCTGGTGCAGAAAAAGAAAAAGAAAACTGAAACTATAAAAACACTGTAAACAGTTCAGTTTTTTTTCCCCTGTCCATGACTTGATTTCATTGCCTCGTCTCTGTGAACAGGTGCTCAGTCTTTGGAGCCGGAGGAGGGAGCCTCTCTTTATTCACGTGCCCTGAACCTCCCGTGGCAGGATGAGCTGTGCTGTGACTCACCTTCAGCCCACCTCACTGTGGAGGGAGACATGTATGCACTGGAGACAAACCGCTCTGAATCAAACCTCCTACACTTTCCCCTGTGCAGCTTCAGGAACTCAACAACCGAATCACATCCTCGTGAGCCCTCTGGCGGTATGAGTTTTTTTTTTAACACTGGTATCCAAAATGTTTCTTGACAAAGAACTAATTAATTTAAAGCTATCGTGCGTATTTTCTGTCGCCCTCATGAGTAATTCTAAATAATGACAACCAAACTGTTGACGCGTCTACATGAAACAAATCTCTTGTGATTGCGCAGTCCACCCTCCTCCATGCAGTTGCTAGTAGCCAAGGAGAACAGAGGATTAAAAAAACATGGACTCTTCAGAAGAGGTCATTATTTTCACTCAAGTTTCTGCGTGTGAAAGTCACCAGATGACACAATCTTCTGAACATAGCCATACTGAGAAATACAGAGAGAGTTTTTTGGAGCTGAGTCTTAATTAGCTTTGGAGCAACTCAATTGCCAATGGTTTTAATGCAACGGGCCCTGATTAATATCAAAAGGTTACGCACTAAAGCTTTAACCCTGTCCTGCGATGCAAAAAACTACTAGAGTTAAAGTTCAATCAAATGTATTTCCAACTGCAGCAATGTGACTGTTAAATACCATACTGCGGCTACTCTGTTATTTTTGTACCTAATGAGCCGGAATATCTGGCAATTATCTCGACACGCAGCATGCAATAAGTCACCTCTGGGTCTCTTCCAGTGCTTTGACCTAGGGCATTTCAAACTTGCATAAGTGTCTCCTAAAGACAACTAGAAAACAGGCTTTCATTTAATTTTAATATTATGCATCAAGTTTGCAGGTTAGTGAGACCAGCTTGTGGCAAAGTCCCAAAATCTTTAGCTCATAAATTCCAAGATAATAATATTAATAATATTTTTTACTTTATAATCCTGCAAAGAAAATTTAAATTCTTGCCTGTGTTGAGAGAATAATGATGAATGACAACCATGTTTGCTTCATGTAGTGTTTCCCACACATAGACTAATTTGAGGCAGTGCGCCACACAATCAACACTGCCACACACTGCATTTCGTTATTATTGTTATTTTTTAACGCTACAATCCCGCATTTCCTTTCCTGGCTCTCCTCCGTCTCTCTGTCACTCTACACACACACACACACACACACACACACACACACACACACACACACACACACACACACACACACACACACACACACACACACACACACACACACACACACACAGACACACAGACACACAGACACACAGACACACACATTCCCAGCCCCTCCCCTCCGAGCACCCCCTTCGCAACTTTTTTTTCACAAAAGCGACCTGCAACTAATCTGGTGACTTTCTGTAGAAAAGACAGCGACTTTTTGTGTAAAAAAAAAAATATATATTGTCCACTGAGCAGGCGAGGTACCTTTCCTGTGGCCGCCAAAACAGTCCCTTCTCCCTAAATCTGTTTGATTGTTTGGCTAAAAATTTCCATTTCTTTCGGGGTTAGGCTGACACAACCACCAATGATTGTGTAATGACGTCACAAATATGCAAATGAGCGTGTGACCACCGCGATGGCACGAAACAGTGTTTCGAGGAGCGGTTGTTATGTTTGTGCTCTAGTTCACTGACGGTTTTGTGCAACTCAATGCTTGACTTCAGACAAGATGTACAGGACAGGCATCAGTCTTTGTCTGGTGGAATACGAGCATAACTGTCTGTTTACATTCAAGTGATATACTTGTGATCCCATGTAGCAGCAGCGTAGCTGTTTGATCGGGCTGCTGCTCATCAGAACGAACCGCAGGGTTTGTGTGACAGAGCCTCGTAATTCCTCCTGCAGAGTCATCACTCGTCACTGAGAGAGATGCCTCTAAAGATCAGCCTGACAGGCTCATTACACTTTAATGGCTCTTTAGCCTGCAGCCCTCCTCCCAGCCTCCCGTCAGGCTGAGCCTTTTGCTGTCAATTCAGTCAAGCTCTCGAGGATTGCCTTTTAACAGCACAATGGAACCAAAGCAGCTGTTTCTTACCTCTTCTAATTATCCAGGAAATCGTTCATCACCATTGTTTTCAAGCAAGGAGAGAAAGCATAAAGGTTGTTGAGTTTAAAGAGCAAATGAGGGACCAATTCAAGTGAGTCATATTTATTAAATGCTCTCTTAATGTTGTTAGAGTGGAAGAGAAGATGGAGGTAAGGTGATACTGAGACACAAGGGAGGTGAGGAGGATTTGTTTGTTTTCATCGATCTGTGAGGCGATGAAGAGGTGCTGTGACGCATTCAAATCAATGGGGATTAGCTGAGGCCTTCCAGCATTGTGTCTAGGCAATGATGATTTAACAGAGAAGTTTAAGGCCTTTTTAGCAACTACGTCTTCAAGACAGGTGTGGAGTAATGACTGCTGAGGCCTGAGATAAAAAAAAAAATAAATGATTTGAGTCTTGAGTAAACTATGTGCAGGGTAAGTCCTGCTGTAGATGAGTATGTTTATGAGTACTGGATGAAGATATATATGTATATATATATACACCGAACGAAAACCCCTAACTTCAATGAATGATGATGATGATGATGATGATGAAAAATTTATTTGGCTTTAAACTTCAAAAAATGTTTTCCGCTGCCTTCGTGGCTACATTTCCAGGCAGGAGCCTCACCACCACATTGCTGCTTGCAGCTATAATATTTCACTGTTCCCAGAATATGAAGCTAGGCCGTTTTCTAAGAAGCCTTAATTTGAAGGTCAGTTATGATCGTGCCACTAACATGCAATTCTGATTTCTCGTCAGGCACCTGTTTGAACTTACTGTGCAGAATTGATGAAAATTGGGGACATTTAACATGTGACCTTCAGTCTCTCGGTCCACCATCTACCACCCTGGATTCTGGTCCTATGTCAGTTAGTTTACAGCGTCTGGTGTGAGTATGAAGCATCGCCCTTTATTACTTTGTTGTTGATTCTTTCCTGTGTGTCTTTTAGGTTGGTTTGGTGATATCATTGGTGTGTGTGTGTGTGTGTGTGTGTGTGTGTGTGTGTGTGTGTGTGTGCGTGTGTGTGTGTGTGGTGTGGTGTGTGTGGTGGTGTGTGTTGTGTGTGTGTGTGTGTGGTGTGTGTGTGGGTGTGTGTGTGTGTGTGTGTGTGTGTGTGTGTGTGTGTGTGTGTGTGTGTGTGTGTGTGTGTGTGTGTGTGTCACACAAGCTCCAACATTGTATTTTGTGGGACAAAGAGACCAATTCTTCACATACTGTATCTAACACACTATTCTGAAATGTTTGCACCAACAGCTGACAAAATGGTTCCACCTAAAGGTTCATTTATTAAGTGTTCTAGAGCTTTTAATCATCTCACACAATCTTCATCAGTTAAAGTTACCCAGCTGTCATTACATTATAGATGTTCAGGGGCTTCTCATTCATGCTGAGGAAGTTAATTATTTTAGACATTAAATGATATTTAGGTTTGATGACATTTTTTAAATTTAGATTATATTTGCACTCAGTGACAAAAGTATGGGTTACACTTAACTTCAATCTACGTATCTATGTAAGAGTGACATGACACTGTCATGAACGTGTCATAAGCACTATAAACAGTTGTGAATGTTTATGACATAACGCTTCTTTTAGTAAGTAGTAATTCTTGTTGTAATTCGGTTTTGTCATGATAAGTTATGGTTAGGGTTAAGGTTAGGGTTCATGTTTCACTACTGTGTCATGACAGTGCCATGTCACTTTTATGTAGAAAACTTCAATTAAAGTGTTACCAAAGTATGTTTTGTATCCATTTCTCAGTTCCCAGATAGATGACACAGAGCTGAAGAATGGGAATACTGCACCTGATAATCCTGTTGTCTGTGAGGCAGAGGATTTCTTTATGTGTTCAGTCGCTCTTGATGCTACAACAAGCTTTGTCATCATGGTAACTGTCAGCATCTCTGATGCCGTTACTCCGCCAGTTCTTCTCAGGATTCCTGCCCGACCTGGTGAGAAAGGGATTTTCTTTGTCTCATTCTTTGTTTTGTATTAGTTGGAAGAATCAGTTGTGGAGAATTTCAGAGATGAGAGTTTTCTCTACAGACTGTAGGCTTTTCAGCTGATAACTTAATGAATCCCTAAGGAGTGGTGTGCAATCTTTGTTTTTACTTCACTGGAAAATGTTTGCGCTAGACTAATGGCCTTGCTCTAGGGATTGCATTTTGGGAAAAATCCAAAATTAGTGCTACCAGTGCTATTGAACCTAGAGCTAGGACTGATGTAAAACTGTATACTTAGTCGTTGACTTACTGAGAAAGGGATTTAACTTTCTAGTTAGGCTTATGTTAAATAAGGAGTTTATATAGAAGTTGTAAATTATGTCATTATTACACTCATAACCTGGCATCCGAAAACGTGTCCTCATCAGTTTAACATATGTGAAGCAATAGTAAATGTTTTATGATATTAATTGTTCATTTACTATTGTTAAGTCTTTATAAAGAATGCTTTTATTTAAATTGTTTTGGTATTGAGAAAAGTCTTAAAAATGTCTCAAGTAGTTATTCCAAAGCTCCTTGGATAGCTGAAGTTTTTGAATGTAAAGTGAAGACCTCACTTATCTGTTACTTTCTTTGGAGAATAAGGGACACACTGTTTTATAGTGCATTACTCAAAATAAGTCACTCAATTACAGCCATGTACAAAGATGCTGCTGGGCTCATCAATGTTTAAACCACCAAACCTTTCCAATGTTCAGCTTCAAAGTGATGCATCTGAACAGATAAGAAGAGAGAGTTTTATTCAGTGGTGGCTGGCAGACGTGACTGGAATAGCTGTGTGTGTGTGTGTGTGTGTGTGTGTGTGTGTGTGTGTGTGTGTGTGTGTGTGTGTGTTGTTGTGTGGTGTGTGTGTGTGGGTGGTGTGGGGTGTGTTGTGTGGGTGTGTGGTGTGTGTGAGATTCCACAGTGATAGCAACGAAGTTTCCATGCTGTGTTTGTCCAACCAGACCTTTTGGTTAAACTGACAGAGCAGAACACAAACTGAGTAGAAACATTGTGTTGTTTGAAACACTATCGTTTCTCTTTAGTGTAACACTCTTCTAGGTTACGGTGTCAGTAGTAAAACCTCCATCCTTCTAAATGTTCTTCTTTTTTTGCTCTTGAAACAAAGCTGCCATGAGTTTTCTTTGAAAATCCAATGATTGGAGGGAGTTCAGTCATAAATTTGCATGTGATATGTAAATATATTCTAATATAGCATTTATTTAAAAATGTTAATTAGTTTGAGTTATTTGCTTGTATGTCCAAGTTTATAGCTCATAGTAAATATCTGTAAAGTAATGTATATTATAAAAAAGTCTTAAAATACTTGATCACTCAAAATAGTTAATAATTGTTTCTAATACTTTTACAGTTTGGCGAATTTGCATTAAGAAATGATCTATTAACAGTTGTTGTTTGCTCTTCTGACCAGGGAAACAGTCGCTGAAGATTGTGTATTCAAATTGGGTTATGAAGTCACCTATAACATGAACCAATATTGAGAACTTTTCAGTCGGATGGCATTTTATTCGAACAGTAATTTGTTATTGTATTAGGAACATAGTCAATGTTGCTTCTCGTTGAGGTACTTTGCGTCTTTCCCCTGATGTGAGAGCAGTCTGGAAAATAAATTGTTGAGCTATTACTCCCAATGTTGAGTAATCTTTCTTATTCCAGTAGGCATCTTTGTGGCTTTATGAGACTCAGTTATCTCTGTCTGTATGTGTCATACAGTAATTGCCCTGTGAATGAGAGTAAATATAAGTCTGGTTCCACAATTCTGAAATCCACCAGAAATGGTTATTCAGTCCAAAAATTAAGCTCAATATATGGCAAAGATGAATAATGGGTTATTAAAAATGTTTAGTTACATACTTTGATTAAAGATCTATGCACAATTAGCTGGCATTTAAGTCCATACGCTTCTTATATATTGTATGTAATGACTAAAAAAGCATGATGAGTTGTTCCTGTGGAATTAAAGGCCTAAAATTGCCCAAAAAACGCTTCTATTTGTGAGACAATCTGTTCTTTTGCCTTCAGTGAAATCAGGTCCTCCAGTCAACCTGTCACATATTCAGACCATTGAGGCGGAACTAATTTTACACTGGGACGACCCGCCAGACTATGGAACCGGTCCACTGAGATACGAAGTCCGACACACTTCTAATACCACTCATCCGGCCTGGCAGGTAACACTAGCATTCATAAGATATTAGTGTGGTACCTTGTAAAAGTTTGCTACTGACCCCACTGGAAGTCATGGGATCTGATTATATCAAATTAATGTACCACTATATGATAAGGCACCTTCTATAAAGGGTTGTTAAACTGTAATTAATGACTTTACTGGGAGTAATAGAACAATTATAAGCTATTAATAATAACATTTCCAAGTTAAATATGCCTCTGCCTTGTGTTTTTCTCTTCTATTTGATAATGATGCAGGTTAAGAATCCATTAATAAATACTCTTGGCCATCTAGTCTGCAGCTGTGAATGTCAAGTCCTTATTTTGCTTTTAATTCAGCAAGTCTGCAGTTGTAAATCATAATAAATGGATTTTTGTCTAAGTGTAAAACTTGTAAAACAGTTAAAATACTTAGAGGGATTGAGGTGTTTTAATAATGGCTTAAAGGAGATTATTATAAGAAGGTATAGTGCATTTGGCTACGATGTTATAGAGAAACACACACACACACACACACACACACACACACACACACACACACACACACACACAAGACTACACATTCACTTACTGTATTTGCTTTTCACCGCAGCAGTGCTGCTTTCATGCAGCACAAATTTCCACAACATGTGCTTATTTAGTGGGACTTGCTCACAGTCAGTTCGTTTGTAATAGCCTCATGCAGTGTACTTAGCATTCAACATTGCACTCAGTGTTCAGCAGAGGCTCCATGATTTATCCAGGGTTCAGACTTTAGACCTTCTGTTTAAGGATGGATAAAAAATAATCTTTTAATTTATTTTCAGCTAGTTTTGGCCCTTTTTAGTATCTACCTTTTAGGCTCGTGTATAAAACACTCATATGATTAAACTTTAACATGAAAAATTCAGAATTTCAATGTTAAAAAATTTAAGTTAAAAGTTTTAAGGTGTCTACACACACCGTCCATTTCGATTGGTTATATGTTTTTGTGACCGTTACAGTTGATCCAAGACATCAAACAGCAACCACAGTCGTGTTTGCTATGATGGATTTGATTCAGTCATTGTTCACATAAGAACACACCCAACTTTCCTGGAGTCAGTATTTTTTGTTTTTTGAATTCCCTCTCTACCGGCTCCAGGTGGTGCCTGCTTCTGGAGAGCCCAGGTTGTCTCTGGAGCTCAAACCCAGATTGAACTACATCACCCAGGTTCGCTGCTCCAGCCTGGAGAAGCCTCCTCTGTGGAGCGAATGGAGTGAACCTTACCGCATCCACCTGGACGGTAAGAACTGTTCCCTTCCAACTGTTCATACAGTGACATACAAGAAGAAATTTTGTTCTTTTTACTCATACTTTGTTCAAACTAAAATATTTTTGCCTCTGTTTTTCCCCCTCTAATGTAAATGTGTCACTCAGTACAACTCTGCACTGTTTATTCAACAGGGGGTCAATGACTCCCTGGGGATTCTTGGAAGTACTGCAAAACATTCACTTAATTTTGCATGAAATAAGTGACACAGAAATAGTGTTTTCCCTGTGTTATTGGCCTGAGAGATGTCTGGTCTGTCCACCACTTCAGTCCAGAGTGAAATATCTCTACTATTGAATGGATTGTCCTGAAATTCTGTACAAACATACACGTCATATCATCAGGTCAAAGTTTTGATATGAGCCTCAACGTGTGTGTGTGTGTGTGTGTGTGTGGGTGTGTGTGTGTGTGTGTGTGTGTGTGTGTGGGTGTGTGGTGTGTGGTGTGTGGTGTGGTGTGTGGGTGTGTTGTGTGTGGTGTGTGTGTGTTGTGTGTGTGTGTGTGGTGTGGTGTGTGTGGGTGTGTGGTGTGTGGTGTGTGTGTGTGTGTGTGTGTGTGGTGTGTGTGTGGTGTGTGTGTGTGTGTGTGTTGTGTGTGTGTGTGTGTGTGTGTGTGTGAGATCTCCACAGTGATAGCAACGAAGTTTCCATGCTGTGTTTGTCCAACCAGACCTTTGGTTAAACTGACAGAGCAGAACCAAAATGAGTGAAACTTGGGTGGTTTGAAACACTATCGTTTCTCTTTAGTGTAACACTCTTCTAGGTTACAGTGTCAGTAGTAAAACCTCCATCCTTCTAAATGTTCTTCTTTTTCTGCTCATGAAACAAAGCTGCCATGAGTTTTCTTTGAAAATTCAATGATTGGAGGGAGTTCAGTCATAAATTTGCATTTTACCACCTGCTGTGTGCACAAATTCTCTCAAATTGTTTACAATAAAACTTGTTTGTCTTGTTCTGGTATTTTTCTCTCAGTCTGCCTTAAATATTGCATGTTGGCTGCTGTGTTTACTTATGAGATGTCCTTTTTTACCAAATGATTCAACAATGTCAAAACATCCAACTGAAATGTGAACAATACTTATTACATAATAACTCTTTTCCTGTTTTCTTTTCAATTTAGTTTCTTAATAAAATAACAATTGTCCACAAATCCGGAAACAAAAATGACATTAAAAGGAAAAATAGTCTCAACTCACTTCTGATGTTTTGAAACTCGATTGGTGAACGGGTTAGGGTGAACGAGTTAGGATGAACGGATTAGGGTGAACGGTGTTGTTCCAGAACAGCAAAATTTGAACTGAATGAAAAGGTAATTTGGGTATTCGATAGCCCTAAAACCAGGGAGTGAAATGTCATAATTTCCCCTTTTTGCAATGATCATTTTAAACCTGTCCAGATGGCTGCAATTCAACACTCATCACTGACTGAGTCAAATGACTGACCTCAGTTATCTTTCAGGTATGTCAATGCTGAACTATTAAAATTGAGTATTGAGGTATTGAGTCCACTTCATTGGCTATTAATGAAGAACTCATTCCAATGTGGTCGACGCCAATAGACTGTGAACCAGAGTTTGTTCTCAAGGCTACAAATTATACAGCATGACCATATACTGTATAAAACTAGAGTATGACACAAAAATAAGGAAAATGTCACTAGCAGCAAAAAGCTGAACATGAAGCAGCCCTCCTTTTGAAATGATGAAACTGAGATTTGAGTAATGAGAGCGAGAATTGTTCGCACACTCTAAATAATTAATTTACTCAGAGACTTTGAATAGCTCCTTTTGGCTGTTTGCTAGTTTGTGTTCTGCAACATCATACTGAGAATTAAATTGTAAATATCACTCTGAGGGCTTAAAAACACAACAGTGCTTTTGAGTATTGGGCGGTACTTCGTGGTGTCATTAGATCTCTGAGTGCATACTTGCTTTTCATTTTTTATGTAGACATGCGTGTGGGTGCATGTGCTCTTTACAAATTGTTGCTCTTGAACTACATAACATGAGGAAACTAAACTTGAGTCTGGTAGAAAAATGTGTCCATGTGTCATGGGGTTGAAAGTTTGTAAGACTCAACAACTCTGAGTCACCTCACCCAAACAAGCTTAAAAAACTAATTGCAAAATGATGATCAAATGGTGACAGGCTTCCAACACTGCAAAGTAAATGAATGACTCTTGGAAGTTTTTTTTTTTTTTGTGTATCAGCAGTAAAAAATAAGTTTGAACAATAAAGAGACATGAAGCGGTATTCTTTTGTTGAGCTCCTCACCTGCAGAGGGATGAGTTACTTTACTTTTGTTTTTCTTTTGACTCCACGCAGATGTTTTGGTTGGCTGCATCTGAGGAGGTGGTTTAGATGACAGCCCTCACACCCATTTCTCATTTCAGACAATGTCCCACTCAAAGAAAAAATGTATTAAAAAATCTCCCCAAAAATGTTTTTGTCTTTTGTAAAAAGTCACCATGGAAACTGTGCGTGAATAAGAATGAGTCAGGCGTCTGTTCAGCTGAAGGTCTTTGTTTTTATTCTCCTTTTATTACTTTTTTCCTAATGTTCCTTCATTCCTGGAAGGTGCTTATATATATATATATATATATATATATATATATATATATATAT
>NC_045741.1:13124384-13143277 GCF_008692095.1 Etheostoma spectabile
TATATATATATATATATATATATATATATATATATATATATAATATTGAGACTTCTATGAAAATAATAAAAAGAAGAAGAGAGACACTAGGAAGTTTATAAAGAAATCAAACCATATCATAATGTTTTTGTGTGTGTGCAGAGGTGAGCTACATCCCTGAGGAAGTGGTGGCGCGACCGGGTGAGAACGTAACGGTGTATTGTGTGTTCAACGACCACAGCATCAACGCCAGCATGGCCATGTGGGTGCTCAACTTCCAACAGCAGCTTCATCCCAGTCAGTACCGGGCAGTCAACCAATGGGTAAGAAAAAAAACCCATCTCCTCCTTCCAGGGCTTGTGTGTGTTTTGGGAACATTTCCAACATGTTTTGTTGACTTCCCTGTGTGTTTCTTAGGAAAGTACAGTCTACCTAATTTAATTAATAGATCTGGCTTTCCCGTTCCCAAACCAGGTCAGCCAGATCACATTGCGTCCTTCAGAGACTCGGTACGACCTGTACGACCTGCTGCGGTGCACTCAGGAGTGGACCATCCCATACAGCCAGATCTATGTACAAGGTGAGCTTTGTTCCACTTATAATAGCAAAGCTAAATATTTTAGACAAAAGGAAACCATCATCATGCATCATTTATTTACAGTATAATACGCGGATGAGCTAATTCTGTAGGGAAAGTCAGACATCAACATTCCACCTCTGATGTGTTAAAAGTTCCTGTAAGTCCCTCACTTTTCCACGGCAGTGGACAAAGACAGGAAAGAAAGAGGAGGAGCAACAACACAATACTATGAACCAAAAATAATCTGAGTGCACAGAGGCAATCTCAGGTGAAGTTTGTTATTGTGACCTAAATGTGAGTGTTTCTTCCTGCATATCTCAGGAGCCTCCATCGATATAAACTGTGAAACCAATGGTGATATTGATGCAATGAAGTGCAGCTGGAACAACACAAAGTGGAGTAAACATGAATTCAGATCCAGGTAAAGCGGCAATTTACATTTCACAGTAGCTGTCTAGTTTTAGTGTGTTAGGATTTTTGTGCAAGATGTGGCATTGTTTATGAAACCTCACAACTGGTAGTTGCTAGATCGGATCCACTAGATGTGTCAACATAAAAGCATGTGCCTCATGGCCCGCCTTATTCTGCCTCTGATTGGCTTACCCTGGTATTCTTACCCTAACCAATCCCCACTTGTCATGCTACGTCGATCATTCTAGCAGATCCGATTTTGGATTTACCCTCCCAACTCATTGTGCTGAAAACCTGGAAGTTACTGAACACAGAGTACCAGGCAGCACAATTAGTGAATACACCCAGGAAATAGTTGTGTGAAGTGATACCAGGAGGTTTATTTCATCAGGACATCTGACCTCAATAGAAAGCCTCTACACTCCAAAAACCACAGCAACAATGATGACTGACAGACTCGTGAAATGCTTGTTTTATAACTTTCTTGTGCAACATTGTTTTGTTCTTTACTCCAGTTCCTGTTTTTTGTGTTACTTTTCCTTTAATTCCTAGTCTTTCAAATTGAGATGGAAAAAAACAAATCACTATGAATTTACATGTGAAAGATGTTTTACTATTTTTAAGTGATTTGTAATTTTAAGGATAATTTTAAAGATTTTAAGGCATTTTAATACAATGTAGGTCTCATTTACACAGTTTAACAATCACTCTGTAATAATAAGTTCTGGGAAAGTTGCAATATTGCAAACAGGATAACACAGGCAAAATATATGATGTATATATGATGGATACAGTATATATTATATAAATGATGCTCGAAACTACAAAAAAAATAAGACTCAAGTTGTCAGAAACCGGAATTATTCTTAATTTATGCACCTGAGCGTCTATTGGCATTTAAGCTGTATTAATCAGATTATTTAAAAGTAACATTACAAAATTCAAGATCTTCATTTATTCATTTATTCACGCCAGGTGGGCTGACCTGCCATGCGATAGGATGGAGGAGAGGGAACGAGCTGGGGTGAAGGTGGGGGAGATGGGGCCCGCTTGCGTGCTGGACAGGTCCAAGCAGAAAACTTACTGCACCATCCAGCCTTTGAGGATGAACTGCTACAAGCTGTGGCTTGAGTTGCCATCCCCACTGGGCCCCGTCAGGTCTAAACCCATCTACCTGTCGCCCATAGATCATGGTGAGCAAGATACCTGGAACGTACCTAAACAGAACGGAAAAGTGACAGATATGTGGATTCTAAGTGTAAAAAGATTAAATCACACTCAACAGCATTCTTATAAAGTAACTTATTGATACATTGATTCAAGCCATTAAGAAAGAAAACGTTTTTATATTAATCAAATCTGTCACGTAAATTGAAAAGAGAATCTTGTCCATCAAAGGTGTTGCTTATTGTCATGACTTGTCATGGAAGTTATCGTAACTTCATGTGTTTTTAAAATGAAATAGCATGTGAAAATATATTTAAAGAATATTAATTTCCTCTTGTTTAGTTTAGATGTTGTCAAAAATCTGCAATATCTAAATGGCATATTTTGAAAATTGTATTTTTTTAAATCAGATTTGAAGGCAAATGGATATTGAACTTCACAGGAAACAGGAAGAGTTTGATGTTTGAAGCCGAACTTGAGGTTAAAGTAGTGAATATTATTGCTCACAGAGAAAAACTGAAAACAGCTTTACACAAGATTGTTTGTTTTTCCATTCCCTATGATCATGTTTATCAGATGTTTTGCTGCTGGATGAGACAAACTCACACTTCCTCCATGCTATCTCCCCTGCAGTGAAACCCCACGCACCCACTAATGTAAAGGCAGTGAGCCAAAGCAATGGAGTCCTGTATGTTACATGGGAGCCTCCGTCTCTGCCAACCGAAGGGCTCCAGTGTCAGTTTCAGTACCACTCAACCTCAGCTGTGAGAGAGTGGAAGGTGAGCTGCTCTGTCGAACTCTTTACCAACCACAGGCTTTGATAGAAAGTTTGGCTAAGTGGCACTGTGGTCGGCATTTAATCTTGATAGAAACCAAATTATTGGAGGAGGTTAATAAACAATAGCCCTTCAGAACATTGCAAACCGTCTGAATATCAACCTGCATGTAATTATTGTATTTGGTGGCAAACTGGATGATTACCACAGGCCGCTTCCAACTCCCTACTGTTCATTCACTGTTATTTTATTCTACAAAGCGGCATTATTTACATCAAATAATCTTCTAGGAAAGATGTTTATCTATTAACAACAAACACATTAAAGGTTATTCCTGGACTCGAGCACTCAGCTGGTAAACAAGTCACATATCTCATTTAATGCCACAGAATGCTTGGACATGGAATCCACTAGTCAGTTTGACATAATCTGATAGGAGCTGCGGTTCTTATTGAAAAATTCTCTGGAAAATTGGATCATCATATTAATAATGATGAGAAAGATGAGGAAATAGTTTTTTTTTCTCTTTTTTTGGGTGAACTGATAGAAGGATGAAACAATGTATACTGCACCGATCAGATATTTTCCATTTCCTTTATGTAAAATGAACACTAAGTAACTGGGAACAATGTCTTGCCTGCAGGTCCAAAGTCCAGTGCGGGTGCGGTGGGCAAAGACCGCAGTGTCGGTCATGTGCCGGGAGTATGTGGTACAAGTACGCTGCATCCACACCAATGGTAAAGGCTATTGGAGCGAATGGAGCGATTCGGTCTACTCAACACCTCAGAACAGCAGAGGTACCGGAGGGCGTCATTACTTTCAAGCTATAGTGTGTAGTTTCTTTTGCCCCCATGAGGTATTCTAAGTAATGACAACAACACTGTTGTTACAACCACATGACACAAGCCTTCCGTAGTCGCTCACTCGCCCCCATCCCGATCCCCACCCCTCCTTCACACAGTTGCTAGTAGCCAAGGAAAACACAGATGATTAAAAAACATGATGAACTCTTCAGAAGAGGTAATTATCTTCACTCGAATTTCTGTGCAGGAAGGTCGCCGGACGACAACACTTTCTAAACATTGCCATGCTGAGAAATACAGAGAGTGTTTTGTGAAGCTGATAGTCTTAACAATCTTTGTAGCAACTCATTTGGCAATGGCTTTAATGTTCGACGTTCATTATTAACAAAAATGTTAAGCTCTAAAGCTTTCACTCTTGATGCCTGATGTGGCCTTTTATATAATATCTGACTTTCAGATTTTAGCGCTAATTAAGGCTGCTCAATATATAATTTTTTTATTGTCATTGCAATATCAACTGCCACAATATACATATCGCGAAAGGCTGCGACATATGGCAAAAGACACTTTCTTGTGTTAGTTGAAAGAAAATATCAGTAGAAAACTTCCCTTTATAATGTAACTGTCATTCTTTTTTAGTGCCTTTTACATTCAAATCAATGTTGAATTTGTTCAATAACAGAATGTTGGTAATGATTTGCTTTCATTTGTCGTAAATTCAAGAAGCAATTTGTTTTATCTTAGCAGAATAGTGAAAGTGGCAAAAACGCAGAACTGAGTACACTTTAATATCAGTTTATCTGTCGCGAGTAATATCATTATTGCGATATTCAACAATCATATTGCATATTTTCCTTATATTGTGCAGCCCTAGCGCTAATGGAAGACGTTCAACTAAATACACGTCATACCACTAACACAGAGGTAAAAGCCGTGATGCGATGTAATTGTCGGTCTCTTCCCCCCCCCCCAGCTCCAGAGCGTGGCCCTGATTTCTGGAGATTTCTTCAAGATGATCCATACAGAAACCAGACTAATGTCACACTGCTATTTGAGGTACACAAACTAAAACTAAAACATGTTCAGGCTTGTTATTTATACATAACTACATAGAATAAAAATGTTGATTTTCCTTCTTTTTTTCCCCTGCAGCATCTCCAAATATCAGGGCGCTCTTACTGTGTTGATGGATTTATAGTCCAGTACAACTCCTTGAATGGCTCTGTGGTAAGGGAGAAGATCGGGCGGGTGTCCTCCTACACCTTTGAGTGGAACCTGGTGCCTCAAACTGTGACTGTGGAGGCCTACAATAATATGGGACGGTCCACTAACAACATCAACATGACACTGGAGAGACAGCCCAAACGTGAGTGAGCTGAAAATATGTTTTATCTATATATTTATATATTTATAAGTGTTGACAGAAAGTTATATAGTCATTTTCTCGTTTACACAAACACTGAAGCCCATATTACGTTATGCAGCAACAATACTGTATGTCTTCTTCAAAGACTACATCTGCAGTAATCTTAAAGGATAGCTACAATCATAAAGGGAACAGCGTGTTTGTGGCCCATGAACAATAAAAAGTTAACTAAACATAAATCCTCAATCATTTTGTCGATCATCATTTAAAGTCATTTATCAAGCAAAAATGCCAAACATTTGTTGCATGTGAGTTTTTGCAAATTTTCTCTAAAAATACATCTTAGAAAAAACTTCAGAACAACTCAGGAGTTGTCTAAAGTCGTGAATATAACGAAGACTAATCTAAAATAACTCACATCAAGATTCAAGCAGTCAGGAGAAAGAGAGCAAACAGTTTCATTTAAATTCTACACATGCAGTTCTGTTCCAGTAAAGATGTGAAAGCTGTAGCTGAGTTGAAAAGGGTTTACAGTTTTATAACATTGGGAAAGATAGGTCTACAAAGGTGAGGTTAAGATCAGTCAGATTCATGGTCAGTACTTTACTGACAGACGCAGGCACACATGTACTAGAAAGAAAATAACAAGGTTCCAGTAATATTTTTGTTTCTTTTCAAACTATGTGAAAGATGGCAATACTGTCACCTTGGCTATTATGTTTTAGGTTGTTGGGCAAGAAAGAGACATTCCTTCGAGATGTTTTTTTTAAATTATTATTTAAACATATTGTTTGTCTGTTTTTTCCCCCTACAACCATGGCCTCATAACACGAGACAGAAATATTTAAGGATGTAAACAGACATCCATGAGGACATGACACTTACAACGCGTGTTTCTGGAGAGCCTGGGAAAGCGCTGCTGCCATTAGCTTTAGTGTGGTTATTACTTTTTTTTAGCAGCCCTCCAACAGAATGACATTTTATCTATTTAAGGTGTGTGTGTGTGTGTGTGTGTGTGTGTGTGTGTGTGTGTGTGTGTGCGGTTGGTTGTGGTTTGTGTGGTGTGTGTGTGTGTGTGTGTGTGTGTGTGTGTGTGTGTGTGTGTGTGTGTGTGTGTGTGTGTGTGGGTGTGGTGTGTGTGTGTGTGTTCCCATTAACGGGCTAACCGAGAACAAAATGCTTTTCCATTTCAGTCATTAGTTTATAGAAAAAAACAGTTTTCAGACATTTTCATTTGTTTTTAGGAATATGTTTTCAGGTGTAAGAGCAGCTAAACAACTGATGTTGACATTTCAGGACCATACAGTAGCTAATGAATCACAATATTCTCAGAAAACCATTAAGTAGCACTTTTGTATGGATCTGCATTAGTTTCTCTGTCACCAGTCTGTAAATAAAAAAATCATGCTACTTAAAGTGTCTATAAATATATTTGTATATTAACAATAGATCACACATGTATGCCAAAGGCATCACTCACGCCCATGGGTGTGCTGGTCTTCCAGAGAGGTGTGTTCACGTGAATTCTTGGCGTATTGCTGTCTTGGGGCAGCGGGAAATGATCACGCCATTGACCAACAAATACCTGATCTAAAGTCAACAGCACAGCATTTCATTGTTATTTTAACAGCGCATTAGTAAATTGTGCCTAGGCTATGATTGTTACAAACACACAAGGAAGCGCAGTAGCACACACACATGCAAAAGATTACATATAAAAATATTATGGTGCAAATCCACCATCATAATAGCAGTACGCCCAGGTACAAACATTCCTGGCATTTAAAGGGAATGGGAGATGACACTCTGATTGGTTTATTGCATGTTACGCCCAAAACACTTCTGTGAAATAATGACGACACTAGGTACAACCCTATTGAACTATGCACCTGGCAAAAGGACCCTTTTTTCTGCCATCAAATTAGCAAAAGTGGATTTGGACACGTCCTAAACGCAGCTGCGCCAGGCGCTACACGCCATGCACTTAGATCGTTAAAATAGGGCCCTACCGTGTTTATATGTTAGAAACACTATTATTTCTAAGTGCTCACAGTATACAGAAAAAAAACTAAGTAAGTGCAGAAAAATAAATGATTCAGGGTGTGAGGAGTCAAAAAACAAGGGAATATCTTTGGGCAGAATGGTGTTACACAATTGCTACGTACCTAATCGAATTGTATCCACTCAGTTTCCTCTTCTCTACTCTCCAGGCCACTGTGTGCGTTCGTTCAGTGTGTTGGTTGTCAACAGCACCTGTGTGTCTCTGTCTTGGAGCCTTCTGGACAACAGCTATGTGCCTCTTTTCATGGTGGTCCAGTGGTCTCCACAGAGGCAACGGGACTCTGACTATCACAACGGCAGGAGTGGAGAAACATGGGCCAGACTGCCCTACACCGACTCCCCTATCTATCTGAGAGGTAACAGGACCTCTTCTCTGTCTGCTCTTTTCATTATTTTATTTTTCAGTGTAAGAGTGAGTATATATACTCAGCCAACATAATTTAAATGTGTCATTTTAGGGGATTTCTTAGGCTCAGAGGAGTGTGGCTTCTACTTGTACCCTGTGTTTCCTGATGGTGAAGGGGAGCCAATGTATGCCATAGGTATGCACCAGATTTTTGGCTATTGTATCAAAAACATATTACACTTTAAAGTGTTTAAGTCTGACACAATGCCAGCATGTTTTCTGGGTTAGTAATCATAGGTCTGATGTGTATTTTTCCAACTGTTGCAGCCACCAGAGGAGACCCTGCAGCCTATATGATGCTGATGATCATCTCCTTCCTCTTCATCGTCTTGTTTGTCACCCTGATCCTCTCCCAAAACCAGTAAGAGGCTCCTGTTTGGTGAAAAGACTCCGAATACACACTTACAGAAAATAAACTCAAAAACGATGTTGTTGATGTTCAGTCACAAAACTTGCTGCACAAAGAAAATCACCATGGAGGTGGAGGTTGGAGGTGTTTTAATGCTACAACAGCAATATTTTATCTTATGAAAGACACATGCCGAATGCACATGCGTTTTACTCCATATTTAATCTTGTATCAGGTATTAACGGAACAGCATAAGTGTACAACAAATTATTTTTTTACCCAGACACCTGTAAGACATGATAAATGATGAAAGTCTCTGGGGTGCAGTCTAGTTTAAGGAGCAGATACACTGACCATGAAAAATTAGGAGTGTGACATTTAACAGGTCACAAAGGGTGTAATTACTCATTAGCTGAAGGGCGAGAGGGAGGGAGGATGGGAGCGAGCGAGCAAGGGAAAAGCCTTTAGACAGAGAGATGAAACATAAATATCCGGTGCATATTTTTCAGGATGAAAAGGTTTGTGTGGAAGGATGTTCCCAACCCAAACAAGTGTTCCTGGGCCAAAGGACTAGATTTCAAACAGGTAAAAAAAAAAATGAAAATGACTCATGGTTAACATGTGTGCATACATTCAGAAACTTATTTTATACACTGATGCTCTTGAATATGATTAATTTGCATGATGGTTTACAACATTCGGCCCTTTATGTTAGAATGTGTTCTACTTTATGCCTGCACATTTACTGTATTAATTGCTTTAGTCACATAAATGCACAAGCTCTCTCTCTACATCTGTAGTAGTGTAAGTAGTTTGCAATGCTACCATCAGGTAGTATAGAAACAGAGTTGTGCAGTTCACCCCTTCTTAACCCTAATATATCAGCTCAAATTCAGAAAATATCTGTCTTTGCACGTCTTTTTAGGCTGACACCTTTGACCACCTGTTCATACCTCGAGAGGGCCTTTCAGCCTGGCCACTGCTCCTGCCATCTGAGAACATTTCCAAAGTCGTCATAGGGGACAAGATTGACCTCGCAGCTCTGACTACAGCTTTAGTCCAAGCCCCGCTTGTGTCTCTAACTCCTGACCTGATCTCTATTCCATCAGGGTTTAACTCAGAGGTTGACCAAGACCAACCCATGGAGAGTGAGGTGCTCCAAGGTAGAGCTTCCTTAGCCCTTAATCTGGATGAATCAACCAGTTCACTCCCAAGAATAGATCTGTTACCGCTAGTCGATCCTGCAGGAGACCAGCCTCCAGACACCACTGACAGCTCTGCTCAGTCTTCAGTCACATATGCGACTGTGCTGCTGTCTGGTCTGAAGCAGGAGCAGCAGCCCATTCATCTCCACTACAAGGATGGTAGCGGCAGCAGCTCCAGCGACGAGGGCAATTTCTCTGCCAACAACTCAGACATTTCTGGATCTTTCCCGTACGGCCTGTGGGAGCTGGATAGCTGCCGAGGCGGAGGGATAGACGACCCGCGGCGCTCCTGCTCCTACAACTCTGTGGAGGAGCTTTCTGAAACATCAGAGCAAGAAGAAGAACACAAGACGAGAGAAGGGAAGAACTTGTATTATCTAGGAATGAACTGTCCAGCGGAGGATGAGGAGAGCGAGGAAGACGAGGAGCAGAGAAAAGAGGAGACCAAAATTGAGCTGCTAAAAAATGTAGTTTTGAACTTAGAGGACTGTTCTGGTGCGTCGCACCCTTTGCTCGGCCCTGAGGACTCGAGCGAGCTGCTGTCAGCGGCAACACATAGCTTTTCTCTGCCATACCTGCCTCAGTTCAGAACTGCTCCGTCCACGAGGCAACTCGCAGCTCAGCCACAAGACGGCAAACCCCAGCCGTGACTCTATACAGAGTGCATTAAAATTAAATATGCACCTTTTACATCCGTCGTGTCATCGCCGGCATCATGATTCAGTGTTTACCAAAGCGGATTTGCATGCAGCGGATGTTCCTAAAAACTTAGTGAGGTATGGAGCTAAAAAAAGCAGAAAACTACCTTAACTGTATGATTGGAAATTGATATTAATCAACGCTGCTATTGTGTTCTCTGTGAGAAAAGACGTCAAGGGGGCACCAGCCACAGTTATGGCCTTTCTTTCTTTCTTTCTTTATGGGGCTTTGAAACCCTGATTCTACTGTGCCACACTCCTTCTCTGCACTCGGTTCCTGATGCAGGACTACCTGCTGAGTAAAAATGAACTCTTTTATTGGAATTTAGGCTATTGGAAAAATGTACTGTTCTCACAGAGAACAGCAGACAGACTCTAAGCAGTACACTGGTAATCAGGAAGAGAGTAATGGAGGTTGTAGTCATCTTTTGGCTTTAAACATCTTATACATACAGCATATTTAACAGGTGGTTCCACATTAGACGTTGTGTGTGTACAGTACATCTACTCATCTGCTGCTTCCGTAATGTGACGTGACTTTCATTCTCTGACGCTGAATCATTTCAACTGCATTTGAAGTGAAACATGTAAGAGGTTGAAAGAGAATAACCGATAATCTGGACAGTTTTGTTTCCCTATAAGCACATGAGACTGTGAAGTAAAGGCACTTAAACCTTGGATGTCACTTTAAAGCTACCGTTGTGACTAAATGAAATGCAGGTTAACAATAAAAACAAACATGTAGTCTGTTAGTAATTGCAGGTGATTTTTGGACACATCATTTACTGTAGGCTACTTGTAATCAGCCTCTGCATCATCTGCATGCACTAACTCATCCACCAACTGAAAGGATGTCTTTTTGTACTTTGTGCGGTAATGTATTTGAGAAATGTGAAATCTCTTTTTCTGTTTGTCCAATAACATAAAAAATACCTGCTGTCTGGTGTTAATAAAAGACAAAAGAATGTATCTTTGAAACCGGAAGAAGACAGAAATTCTAAGTAGCCTAATGAAAATATCTGTTGACGTGAAATGTTATTGTATATTGAGATATTTCGTATATTTTTCATCGTGGAAATAAAGTGTTTATCATTAGTTTGTCTGGTTTGTGTGATTGGATCGATCAATGTAGGCTACTGTTAAAAATGTGGGCAAAATAGAGTAGCCTACTTCTGGCACTCATGCGTAGAAGACCACAGGTATTTAAAGTTTTATTAATAGCCTACACCTTTATTGGTTTTGGATTTAGCCAACCCTTCCTCCAAAACAAACTCGTCTGGAAAGTGAAAAGCAACCAAGTAGGCTACAATCGATAGTATGGTGTAAGTATCCAACATTTTTGAGGTAGGCCTACTTGTATTTCCATGTTGTGCTATTTAATATTTTTCAAATTAAGATTTTACATGGCTATACATACGGTCAGTTTATAAAATATAACCCATTGTTTCAGATATAACATAACAAAAGTATGCCTATATGAAGTGCAACAACATAATACAGTAACAATTACGGTCCAAACTGACCAAGAGTCGCACGGTTAATCAATCACCGTAAAATTCAAGTTAGCGGAGCGCCAAACCGGAAGTAGCAGGTGGAAGTTCAGTGTCCGCGGCGCGTGGATGTCTAATATTGATATCTAACTATAGCTAGTCGTCATACATCCTATTCACGGTGAGCGGGAAACGTCCTGACAACGTCCCGGTCGCAGTTTGAACAGACTCGTCTCTGTTAGCTAATGCACTGATGCGAACGGGCTAGCTGGCGCTAACGTTAGCTCACAGGCTAGCTGATTGAACTGTTGCTAGTTTTCTCCGTTAGCTGTTAGCATTCATTTCTCATGAAAAGAAGTTTGAAAACAGAGGTGGATCTGCTAAGCGGTGAGTGATGTAACAAAAAGTTAACTTTTCATGGTGTCAGAAAGCAGCCCTGTTTTCACCCTTGAGACAATGCATTTTCCTGGTTAATTTGTGGAAATGATGTTCTATTTAGGTGGGACCCCTGTGGCCATTTTCAGATACAGACCCCTGCAATTAAAGGCTTCTAATGCCATTTTACTTTTTGCAAAATATGTGTTTTGCATTCTATCTCCTGAACGAAACATGATGACACATAACAGATTATATGGTATCTACCCACATGTATTGATGGCCAAGAATTACAATGATGCCACATAACATAAACTGTTCAGGTAAATATTTGGGCAAGTTGTGGAATCAGTGATGTTGTGAGAAGGAAAGCAAAGTACCTGAGAGTCTAAGCTAGACTTAATAATAAATCTGGTATATTGCAGCTAGTTTTTTTTTTAAATTGATTAGTATTTATCACAGGTAATGCAATTATTAAAATTAATTTCACTTTAATTTAAAGTGATTTCCGGGACTCCTTGATAATGGGACAGTGTCAAATGCAGTTCTTGAGTATAACATTTTAATCTGCTGCATTTAAGTTTTAAATTGTCAGAATTTTAGAATGGGCAGTTGTAGCATGGAAAAATGATTGGTCAGCATTAGTATTTGGTAATATAAATATATTTATGTAACATAATAACATAATATATTAATAATAATTTTATAATATTTATAATTTTGTCCCAATATTCCTCTTTTGTCTTACTTGCACAGTGCTTTTTGCTGTAATATATTTTTCATTTATTATATTACTTCTTTGAGGCACAAGTAGGCTTAGCTTTAGGCAATACAATTATTAGCAAGTACAGGAAAACTTAAAATAAACCATTTCTGGCAGAAAGCCCTGAAGGCTAACTTATTCCATTTATTTTCTGTAGTAGTACTGTCATTTGATGCTCTAACTAACCCCTTTTATGAGAATGAGCACAGAGCTTGTAAAAGAAACCCTTAGTTAACAGACAGAAAGGTTATTTAGATATTTAAGATTATTTAAACAAAATATAATCAACTAATAATTGATGTATTTTTGTATGCTACCCGACAGTATATAAAGTAATTTGAAATAAGCTCCATCTTAACAGCTGCAAATAGGGATGTGCCGTCAGGGTTCAACGCTAAAGTTTTTGTTTTTTTTCACTTTCCCGTCCAGGCAAGTGAACAAACATTTTTACTCGGCCAAAGTCAATTTTCACTGGCCCCTGTACTAATAGTTTTTTTTGTTAATGGTTGTCAAATAATGACAAAATCTCAAGTAAGTTGTTATAGTTGATCTTAATATACAATGTATAAACACATCATGTACAGTGTCATAGATAAGTTCAAGTTTATATTTAAAGTGGAGGCTATTATAAAAATAAAAATAAAACCTGAGAGACAGTCATTTCTTTAAACATATACATTTTAGGGTTAGCCCTAGCATTAGTAACTTCACTGCAGGTAGGAAACAGTAATACAAAATATTGTAGGTATTATGGGTCCTGAGCATGGTCACAAAATATCCAGAAAGTTGTCAAAAGTAACCAGGGTGGGAAATAAGCACGTGCTACAAGCCAATGGCTGGTGGTGAAGGTATATAAGGTCGCGGGAAACGGAACTCGTCGGGAAATGAGCAACACTGGCAGCAGGCGTGGTAAAACACTAGCGCTTTTCTCCAAAGGAGCTGCTAGAATCAACACAAACTGAAAGTTCCACAGCTACTTTACATTACCAACTCAATTAAAGTTACCACACCACTGCAAGCATGAATAATTTCACCGATCGTTATCAATTGCACCCTTTTTTCACAAGAATTGAGCTAGCTATACAATGAGTGAATCTTAGTTGGACAAATTTACCTACTTGAGTTGTAACGTTATTAAGCTTATAGGTCTCACGTTACATGTACAGTTATTTAATCGATTTAACCTTTGGTTTTGCTTGTATGTGTGTGTGCTCAATAGAGTATATAAAGAGCTTACTGTTTTAATTGTGGCTGTAAATGATGGCCATTAACTATACATAGACACACTTATCAACTTAGATAAACTTGTTTATTGATCCAGATAGGGTAAATTTCGTTGTTACAGTAGCACAAAGGCCGCAGTAGTACAGATAAATAGAAAAGGTAAAATAATATATAATAAGGGGTATTTAAAAACAAAACTAAATTGAATGGAAAAGTGACAGTAAAAATCTTGCCACTGTGTACATCCCTATCTAATTCTTAATATGTTTTGGATTTTATCACGCTGCATATCTATACCATCACAAAAGAATTACACATTGACTAAGTGGATAAATAAGTACACAAAAGCATGCACACTGATCAGATGTGCATATCACTCTCTTAAACTGCAGTAATATGCTGAAACCTTGTGGCTGCAAAAAGTAAATACATCCGAATGGCGCGTTGCTTTGTCTGTAGTTCAAAGGCTTTTACACACCGGCCACGTTTGTTTTGTGCAAATAATTCGCATGTCAATATTTTTTTATATCTATAAGACATTATTATGCATTTTCCTGTCGGTTATTTGTCACGTCCACAATGTGTTAAGGTGTCCAAACTACAGCTTACAAGGACACAGCAATCAAACAGACAATGTGACCAGACAACGTGGTTATTGTACTTTTCTTAAACTGCATAATAAAACCACCAACATATAGAGGATAATATTTCCCCAACTTTATATTTGCCAAATGACGAAAGTACAATATAATACTGATGCCATTCGGATGTATTTTCTTCTTACGGCCACAAGATGACAGAGTAGTACTGCAGTTTAGGAGTGTGAAATGCGCCCTTAACAATCCAAAAATGCTATTGACAGAGCAACGTAACATATACTGCACATGACATTATAACATTACATTATAATGAGTATAATAAGTATTTTAAATCCATCTGTAATCATCCAACATTTTACACATGTATTTGCATTTTGCAGCCCCGAGGAGACAGAAAAGCACCACTTATGGAGCTCAGTAACTCTTTTTTTCTCCCAGTGGTGTCAAGCGAGCTGTATCCTTAAAGGCCCTCTCTGCTGGGTCTCTTGTATTTGCCATAGAAGGATATGATGGTGCAAAGAGCTGCACCATCATGGGAGGTTTGTAACCATGCAAGGGTTGGGTAATAGAGAAATGGAATTACCACAGAGAGGGGGGGAAAGTTGTGTTTATGGTTGAGGAGCTCAGGATTATACTTTCTGTACTAGGTCTTCTGTAAGGTGATAATGACTGAGGATTCCAACCTGAAAGCCATCAGACACAAGTGTTGCAAATTAAGATGCATGACAGCACACCAATGATCAAAAAGATCCCAAATAAAAAAAACAAAAAAATGCTTTGTCTAGTCAACTGATTTAGACACCCCCAGAACCCCCTAATAAGCGGGCCTCAGTACCTGCTTCCTGGTCTGCAAACTTAGCAGCTTAACACGGGGTCGTGAGATAAAACGGCCGGCAAGAGAAATGCTACACGTGAAAGTTCTTTGGTGCTCTGCTGATCTCTCAGCTGTGACAAATTGGCATTGCCAAGAAAGGATTGAATTTCAACACTTTGCCATTGAGGTGGCGTAAACAAATAAAGTATCTATGATATGCAGTAATCTTGTCCTTAAGATAAAGCTTTTGTTCATTAGTGGGGAAAGAGTGACTGGTGAAAAAATAAGATTACGAATATTGACTTAAATGTTCCTTTTGAAGCCCGTACGAGCTGCTCAAAGTTCCTGGCACAAAATGATTTGTTCAAAGACTTGAGCTTTGCCATGACCTAAAGAGAGTTATACTCAGGCTTTGAAATGCTACAAGTAAAGAACTGTCAACTATTCACGCAAAACTCATTATTCACAAAATAAATGTTCCTCTTGGTCATACTGTATGTTATCTTAAGGAAAACTGGGTTAGCAATCTTAAATAATTCATATTGGGCTTCATTTCTCCATCTTTCTCTCTTCCCTGGTTCTTGTGTCCGTCTCTGCCTAAATCCATTCATCTGGAAATGGCAGCTCAAACACTTCCCCAGGAAGCTTCCTCACCTCCCAGGAAATAGCTGTCTGGCGTTGCAACTTTCTTCAAAAACAAACCTACGTGTCCTGACTGATTTATGTTTTCAGCTGGATGTGGTCATCTGGAAGTGATTTCATCACCTGTGGGTTATAGAAAAGGGAGGTGGGAGTTGGAAAAAGTAGCAGAAAACAATCGATGAGGCAAAGAGGGCAGTTTGGAAGAGGAGTAAAAAAAGCCAATGCTGATCCACAGCTGTACTCTGGTGGCTGAGAGGTTACAGGTAAAACCTTGGCTTCAAATTACAATCAACCAGTTTACTGTGGTTTAGGTATTGGATGTGTTTCTTTCTACCATTACAGGTATTCAGTACCTTCTGTTCGGAAATTTAAAAAAATGTCTAATGTCGAAGTGGAAATCAAGCCAATAGTGGCAGCGCCACACCAGATACAGAACAACATGCAGCTCAGTGTCAGTCCAAATTACGCACAATCAGCAGTTTGAACTCACTGATGTATTGACATTTATTTATTTATTTATTTATTTTAAGTGTTAGTAGGCTCAGTGAAACTGAGTCCAGTGCGAGGGAGATCCAAGTCACAGGAGGAGAGGGTAGTGAGGCTAGCCTCTCCACGGCAGGTGACAATGCGCACATATCCGCTGCGCCACGCATGGATAAAATAATGAAATAGTAAATAGGACTATAGTAATAGAGATGTGTGCAGAATCAAGACAGCCTGGTGTTTGGTGGACCGGGTGCACCTTGTTCACTTAAGCCTACAAATCATCCACAGGATCAATTAGGGTTTGTTCCTGGGAAGATGGAACCGTGCGTCCCTCCTCCTGTACACCATATCTGAGCCTCCACAACTACAGACTCACAGACGCTATTGCGTTTTTCTTTGCCGATCTTTTTGTTGCACAGTGAGTACGATATTTTGTCCATGGGAAATACGGAGGATGACTGAAAATATTTCCTGATTGGATTTTTCATAAATTTCACGTCCTCATGTTTAACAGAGGTTAAGTAGCCTGCAAATTGAATTATTAGTGTGATAATAATTGACATAAATGATCAAACTTTTATGTAATATCGGCGAATATCCTTGTGTTTTTTCATAGACAACGTCACAGAAATATGCCAGTAAGTGAAGTTGAAACGTTATTTTGTAATGTTTGGGGATTTTTGCATTTGCCACGTTACAGATCCAGAAAAGACTTTGCGGACGGCTCGCACATTCTCACAACTGTTGAACAGTTTGAGTGATGGCCCGCACATTGTCACGTCAAGTTAAGTTTTTATGCGTCACAAAGTGTCAGTGATAACCAGCGTACGGAAGCCTATCGTCCATAGGCAACGTTTATACATGGGATCGTTGCCCACGTGCAATAAGCTAAACTCGTTTTCTTCTTTTATTAAAGCCAACCCCATTCTTCTTTTCCTAAACCCCCGCCCGTTCTTCTTTCCTGAACTCAACCCTAGCTTTCTTCTCGCGATAACATGGCAAGTGTATGTGTACGCCCACTGTACACGCGGATAGCTCAGAATGTGTATAGAAAACACGCCACTTGCCTTAAGAAAGTTGGCGTGTATATTTACGCAAAGTCATGATTGTGTGTGTGTGTGTGTGTGTGTGTGTGTGTGTGTGTGTGTGTGTGTGTGTGTGTGTGTGTGTGTGTGTGTGTGTGTGTGTGTGTGTGTGTGTGTGTGTGTGTGTGTGTGTGTGTGTGTGTGTGTGTGTGTGTGTGCGCGCCAATGCCACTGTTCAAGCTGTGGCTCTAGCAGTCAACCCTGTTAATGTGCATCAGGAGAAAGATTTAGCAGCTTGACATTGTAAATCCTTCATTGATCGTCTGGCATTAATTCGTGCAGCAATCGGAAAGGGCTTTGGCTTCTGCTGTTTATCCACGTTAGCTTTGAAGGCCTTAACATCTGGGATAAAGGTCAGATTGTGGCAAGTTCCCTGCAAAAGTCCATGGCTGCAAAGGAAATGAGGAAAATCCGCCTTAGCTGGTTTTGAGCTGCATGAGTATGCTGCATTTGGCTGTGCTCCTGCTTTTAGTAAACCGAGTGTAAGAGAAACATGGTCTTGTTGCCATGCATCATAGCACACTGCACGGTGCATCTCAGTTGTAGGGAAATCAGTGGAGAGATAGAGAGAGAGGAAAAATGTATGAGTTTGAAAGTATCTGTAGCAGCAGGTGGTGCAGAGCAAACGAAGAGGGGGGAAAAAAGCATGTAGACAGAAGTTGTGCTGACCCTTGGGGCCCTTCCTGTGCTGGAGGCCTCTGAGAAGAGTTGGGAAGACATGCACATTGCTCTTTCACCTCATTTCTCAAAGACAAGGTTGCAAATATATGAGCTATTTGATAACGGTTAAATGATTTGTATATTACCATGATACCATCAACCCACTAATTAAAGACCACCATTTTACCTCACACAACCTTTCTCCTTTGTTGTTGTTTGGGCACAGAACAACTGGGTCAGTCGATCTGGATGGTGACAAACAAACTTCCATGCTTTTTGTATATAAAGATGCCATCAAAGAGCTCATTTTCGTCTATTGTGACCTACTGTTCTGCTTCTTCGCATGGGGGAAAGAGAACCATTGCCCCACAGATTTATTGGGCACGAACTGGCATTCAACCAAAACCATTAACCCAATTATTTGCATGGCAAAATTCTTCTGTCCACTTGTTTGTGGGAGGAAACATGAGATGCACAAGTCTTTGAAAGGGACCTGAGGCAGCCTTTTTTTCCATAAGTGGGTCGGTTGAATGAAATGTCTCCAGATCGGTCAGCACGTATGTCACAAAGAATGCTTGTCTCTGTCTAACAGGGTGAAAGAGGCTCAGCTGAATGGCCCCCTTTCACTGTCACTCAATTAAGGCCTAATTGGTTTGAGGTCCACAACAGGCATGTGGCAAGGCGACACCCCAGGCTTCTGTGCTTTATTTTCTGACTGGAAACATTCCTTTGATCTGTGAACTACCAAAGTAGATTTTAAGCCAAGGGGTGGATAGCCTATTTTCTCTTTGAACATGTGCAGCAATTTTAGACAATTACTTGGATATTTTTATAGTTCATTTGACTCACAGATAAAGTAGCTACTGAGGGAATTCTGTAGCTGGGATACTTTCAATAAAATCATCTCTGCATGCTAATCAAACCTGCTATTTGTTGGGTTTCTGTAAATAACAT
>NC_045741.1:13143287-13157284 GCF_008692095.1 Etheostoma spectabile
CGGTCTAGACCTGCTCTTTTATGAAATGCGCAGTGAGTTAACTGTTGTGATTTGGCGCTATATGAATAAAATTGAATTGAAATTTAAATGAATATTAGGCTAACTGAAATAACACCTTGCCAATCTCTAGGTATGGTGAAGCGTATGTGATGATGAGGGGCAATTCTATTCCAAAGCCCAAGGGAATGTTGTCAGGATGCATAGTATCCTTGAGTCATGAAATAACTGGCCCTTTAAAATAGACATCTGCCACTATGGGAATTTAACATAGGAGTGTGTATGATTATGCTCCTTGTACTTTAAGGCAAGGCAAGGCAGCTTTATTTGTATAGCACATTTCAGCAACAGGGCAATTCAAAGTGCTTTACACAAAATCATTAAAACAGATAAAACACAAGTACAAACAGTTAGTCATAAGCATTAAAATCAATAAGACACATGAATGACAGTTAAAAACAAAATAGAAACATTAGGACACATAAAACACAAGAATAAAAGTTACAGTGCAGCATAAGAAAGAAATGAGCATTAATTTAAAGAAAGGCAGCATCAAAAAGAAAGGTCTTCAGCCTTGATTTAAAAGAACTGAGAGTAGCAGCGGATCTACGGTTTCTGGGAGTTTATTCCAGATATGAGGAGCATAGAAACTGAATGCTGCTTTACCCTGTTTAGTTCTGACTCTGGGGACAGAAAGTAGACCTGTCCCAGAGGACCTGAGAGGTCTGGGGGGTCATAGTGTAGTAGCAGATCAGAAATGTATTTTGGACCTAAACCGTTAAGGGATTATAAACTAGCAGAGTACTTTGAAATCAATTCTTTGAGACACAGGAAGCCAGTGTAAAGACTTCAGAACTGGAGTGATGTGATCCAGTCTCTTGGTCTTAGTGAGGACTCGAGCAGCAGCGTTCGAATCAGCTGCAGCTGTCTGATTGATTTTTTAGGGAGACCTGTAAAGACCCCGTTACAGTAGTCAAGTCTACTGAAGATGAAAGCATGGACCAGTTTTTCCAAGTCGTAGACACATAAGTCCTTTAACCCTTGATATGTTCTTAAGTGGATAGTAGGCTGACTTTGTAATTGTCTTAGTGGCTGTTAAAGTTCAGGTCTGAGTCCATGACTACACCAAGATTTCTGGCTTTGTCTGTTGTTTAACATTGTTGTTTGAAGCTGAGCGCAGACTTTTAATCGTTCCTCTTTTTTTCCAAAAACAACTACCTCAGTTTTTCCTTCATTTAATTTCAGAAAGTTCTGGCAATCCAGTCGTTAATTGTTAATGCAGTTAGTCAGTTTTTGATTTGACTATAGTCCCCTGGCGATAAGGTTATGTAAATTTGTGTGTCATCCGCTAACTAGGTAACTATTTTGTTTTTCTCCATAATCTGAGCAGTGGAAGCATGTAGATGTTAACAGAAGAGGCCCCAGAATGGAGCCTGCGGAACTCCGCACGTCATATTTGTACGCTCCGATGTATATTACCTATTGACACAAGTAATCCCTATTCTTTAGTAGATTCAAACCAGTTTAGTACTAGCCAGAAAGTCCTACCCAGTTTTCTAATCGGTCTAGTAATATGTCATGGTCGACCGTGTCAAATGCAGCACTGAGATCAGTAATACTAAGATTGAAATTTTGCCACTATCTGGTAAGGTGGATGTCATTAAAGACTTTGACAAGAGCCGTTTCAGTGCTGTGGGTGGTCGGAAACCCGACTGAAAGGTATCAAAACTGTTGCTAGTGACAAGAAATGGTTTGAGTTGTTGAAAGACTACTTTTCAATGATTTTACTTAAAAACGGAAGGTTTGATATCGGCCTATAGTTGCTCATTAGTGACTTGTCTAGGTTGTTCTTTTTTAAAAGTGGCTTGATTACTGCAGTTTTCAGGGCCTGTGGAAAGATACCTGAAAGAAGAGATGTGTTCACAATCTGTAGAAGATCAGAAGTAAACAATTGGAAACATTTTTGAAAGTCCCGTTGGTAGAATATCAAGGCAACAGGTCGAGGTTTTCAGATGTTGAATAATGTCCTCAGGTTTGTTTGGTTGATGTGTGAAATTCTGTCATATTGGAACTAGTTTTGCTTGAACCATGTGACAACACATATCCTGAACTTGATATGGAGGCACTGACTGTTTGTCTATCTTCTGAATTTTGTCTTTGAAGAGGAGGCAAAGTCATTGCAGGCCTTGGTAGATAAAAGTTCAGATGCTACTGGTACTGGAGGGTTTGTTAACCTATCCACAGTAGCAAACAAAGCACGTGAATTATTATTGTTTCTAGAGATAATATCAGAGAAGAAGGACCTTTTGCATTCCTCAGTTCCAAATTATAAATGCGAAGTCTCTCTTTATAGGTGTTATAATGGACAGGAGATTTGTTTTTCGCCACCTTCGTTCAGCTTTCCTACACTCTCTTTTTTCTGTTCTCACCAGTAGGACATTTCTCCCTGGAGATTTTCTTACCAGAGACAACTTTGACCTTAGTGGGAGCAATGGCATCAATAACATGTAATTTTACAGTTGAAATTGTCTACAAGCTCACTGACTGATAGCCCAGAGAGGGCGGGTGTGGAGGAGAAAAGCTGAATAAATGTTCACTGGTGTTTTCAGTGATAACCGTTTTCTGATTATCTTTGTTGGACACTTTGGGCACAGAGATAGTGCCTAAAGAAAACACGGAATGATCAGAGAGAGCAACGTCAGTCACCACAACCTTGGAAATGTTCAGACCCTTTGAGACAATCAAGTCCAGAGTGTGTCCCTTATTGTGAGTGGGCTCCGTCACATGCTGAGTCAGTCCATAGTTCTCAAAAACACAACACAGTTCTTTGGTCCCCCTGTCCTGGGGGCTGTCAACATGAATGTTAAAATCACCCGCAATGATTACACAATCAAAGTTAATACAGATTATAGACAGCAGTTCAGTGAAGTCATCAATGAAGGTTGCACAATATTTAGGTGGCCTGTAGATATTTAGAAACATCGCTTGAGGGGAAGATCTTAATTGAAGAGCCACATATTCAAAAGAAGCAAACTTTCCATAACATATTTGCGTACAGTGGAATGAGTCATTAAGCAAAATGGCGACTCCACCTCCTTTCTTATTCACTCTATTCTCACTCATAAAACTGAAGTTAGGGGGAGCTGACTCGATGAGAACAGCAGCGCTGTTGTTATGGTCTAACCAGGTTTCAGTTAAAAACATAAAATCTAGATTGTGTTTGATAATAAAATCATTGATTAAAAAGGATTTTCCTGCCAAAGACCTGACGTTTAGTAAGGCTAGTGTTAGTGTGTTTTCATTTTTTGGGACAGGCTGTAGCTGACGAGGAATGGATGCTAAATTTGCTAAGTTTGCAGTTAAGTGCTTATTCACCATTCTTTTCCTATTACCTATCACAACATAAATTGAGGAAGAGTTGAATCCACAGGGCCCGGGCTTGTCTTGGAAAAAGTCATGAGTGTCTCTAGGCCTGGAGCCAAGGCCCGGCACATATCAGGTCATGCTTACTGGATTTTGCACACAAGCGTCCTTATCAGTCTGAGTGGAAAGAGTTTGTTTACTTCCTGGCAGAGGAGCCCGGCGTTTTACTATTAACCGGGGTTGAACCCGGCGTTTTATTTTTGCCAGGGGTTGAGAGATGGGGGAAGGAAGGGGTGTAAATTTGGTTCCAGCATCTACCAGTGATTCATGTGGTCAGTGAACTCCAAATGGGGGTAGGGGAAGAGGGGAAAGGGGGAGTGGAGACAGCGATGGTCCTCAGGATTCGGGGTTGGTAAGAGTTTAGAGGGGTGCTGGATGGGTGAAAAGAGGAGTTGAGGTTTTGTATCTCTGCTCTGTGGTGTCCCAGGGTCAAATCTTTGCTCAGGTGGGGGCTGTGGTGGATCACTGCCACACTTTGTTGTGTCTTCCTTTGTGTGATTCGTCTTGTCTCGTGTCCTTGGCAGATGTGTAGCGCAGAAAGTAAAGCAGATTAGAGGTGAACAGCTTTACTCCTGGCTTGTTAAGGGAAGTCTATCTGCTTTAAAAAGATGTCTGCGCTCCCGAAAATGTTTAAATTGTCAATGAACTGCAGAGAGTGGACGGTACATTCAGTTGAAAGCCATTTGTTTTAGTGCAACAGTCGGCTGAATCTCTCATCTCCCTTCTGATGACGGTTAGGGCCACTGATAAACACATTTGCGTTTAGAGAGCTGACGGTGTCCAGCAGTTCCTTAAAGTCCAGTCTCTGCAATTCAGACTGTTGCTTTACAACTCATGTGACCCTATATGCAGAATAATGTTCTACAGTTGGTGTTGTTGCTATGATAGCTGGATTTTTTGGGTAAAGTCAGACACCATGTCTTTGGGAAAACAGAGTATTTTGGTGTTTTTACTGTTTTTTTAAATCTTTACAGCAGAGTCACCCACAATCAGGGTTTGAGGCCAGTTGTTAGCTTTTTACTTTTTGAATTGCTTCAGTCCTTACCCTGCTGTGTGGCGATGAAACGCAGTCCCGGTCATAGATGAAGTCCAGCGTCTTGCAGCAGAGGAGCAAATCTGTTATCAGTTGCACACCAGGTGTTTGGGGGGGCATTTTGTTGCTCATTTTCCCTTTTGCAGCTGTCCACGGCTGTGTCCTACTAGGTAGGGGGTTGAAGAGGCGCTCTGCCCGGAAGATAATGCAGGCCAGCCGGTCATATCACAAATTCAGGGCGCTGGGCCCTGCCGTTAGTCGTCCTCCATTTCCAGGAAAATGATTTAGTCTTAGGCTTCGCACCACAAGAGTTCCAGGGAGGACTGCCACTTGTTGATTTGTTACCGTCTCACAGCCCTCTGTTTCTTTGTAGCTTTGTTGGTGCTAATATGCCGTGTGTTAGCATGCTTTTGTCCATTGTTATGGGTCCATGGTAAAGTGGTGTCATTTCCACGATCCGTTAACTTCCACGTTCACTTTAGAAGGTGAACCTTGGTTTCCAGAAGTGCAATCTTCTGAAGGAGTTTGTAGTAGTCATCCACGGAGAAAGGAGGCATCTTGCTGTAATTAGCTTTAGACTACAGTCCCTGTAGGACAGGCTTGAGCTATTGGTAGGCCACACTCACGCCGAAAAATGTTAAAATATGGCAAGCCTACTGTGTCTAAAAAAAATGTAAAGTCCAGTTATTTATAAGTATCCAAGAGCCGCTGCTCATAGTTTCTCTCAGAGGAAAAGCAAGATTATCAGCAAAAATATGCAAGCAGAGGCAGGAGCAAGCAGCAAAAGCGTCTGCACTGTAAGAAGCAGGAAGCAGAAGTGAGCAGAAGTTTAAGGATGAACATTTATTTATTCACAATACATTATTCATTCACAAAAAAAATTGGTGTCCTTAAAGGTCGGAATTTTCCTAATTTTTTAATTAAGGCATTATGATCAGTTTCCAAAAGATGATTTTTTTTATATTACTCTTTTTGGTCAATTTCAGCATGTGTTCATAACCTTATGAGCAACACTGTAGCTTTGCAAAGAATTTTTCAACACATTTAAGATCTGTCATAAAGAAAGCCATTTACAGATGGAACAACATAACATGCAAAGAGATCTCTTAATTTACATCATTAAAAGAGAGACGGTGGACAGTTAAAATGCTTTAAAATATACTGTCTTTCTGTGAGGTGTATCAAGCACAACACCAACCTATTCAGTAGTTGTTGTTTTTTCAAATCCCACACTTCAACATGTATTTGGTATATCTCATTTGATGTGCTAATTTTCATACTTAAATTATTGCAGTCAAACTGCTAATTATGTTAGCTGACTCCTCAAGACATACATGTAGAAAGAAATACAAGCCATCAGCTGAAGGTCTATTTTTTTATGTGTGTTTCAGGGTATCTTTTCCTTTTATTTATTTTTTATAGCAGATAGCTTAGACATGACAGGAAATGAGAGAAGAGACCACCAGGACACCCTGTTACTTGGATGGAATTAATTTAAAATAACAATCTTTTGGGGATCGCATCATACAGTACAGGTTAACTTCGGTATCATATCTGCCTGTGATTTGGTTTGATGAGGTTTTGATATACCTAAGTGTGTCTAAGACTAAACATTAGTAAAAGCACTTTGACCTACTATTCAATAAAGGTAACACAAACTGGAAAAGTGCATTTCAGAAAAGTCTACTTATACATTTCTCGTCCCTGCTGACCTTTTTTCCCCTCTATACTGCATTCTTTTTACTGGTTTGTTTGATCTAAGAACACAAGGACCTCAGCTTAATATCAAACACTTACAATAGTAATCTAAGAGCATTTCCTCATTTACCAGGGATAACATGATCAATACTCCATTCAGTCTTCAATCAAAATGGAACTTCTGTATATTATAATATATATAGTTAGCTTCATATAATCTTTTATCCCTATACTTATTATTCAGTCAGTTTGTCGCCTGAAAATATGTTTACGTCTTGCAAAAAGTGAACAGTGAATGCAAACAAAAAAAATCACAACTTGCATGCTGAGTATGCTGCACCATCCTGCTGAGAAACTTAACACACACACACACACACACACACACACACATGCATGCAGTCACAAACACAGGCAGTCACTAACACAAAACAGATGGCTTCGTCCTCAACCATGTAATGAGTTACCCCACCGCAAAATCTTCGTGTAGCCATTTGAAATTCCCAACAACAGTTCCCAAAATACCGGCCTCTGCTGACCTTGACCCACGTTAAATAACGTCACTTGGTGGGAACACCACGGCCTAGTTCTGCCCCTTTGTTTGTTTGCCTCAGCGTTCCATAGAGCCTGGGGATGTCTGGAGTAAAAACACAAGACAGTAGCAACCCACTCGTGGCACATTCCTCTGTCTGGGAACGTCCTAACAAACATGCTGTGTGGACTAGCCAGACCTTCCTTCAATGCAAGACTTCCACCTAATAACATCAAATCTTACTGTTGGTCGTTATGAGCTGCTTGTACAATCGATCTATACAGTCGTTTTCTGGGGGAGGACTTTTGACCTTTTACAGTACATATAGTACAGTAATACAGTAAAAAAAAAATAAAAATGGTTGGATAGCTCCAAACAACAGAAACAAGAAACCTACTGTGTATTCAAAGTAAGTGTTGCTGAGTCAGATGATTTTCCAGGCATCCTAAGGGGCTGTGATTACATTTACAATACTTGTTTTTTTTTTTCGTAATAAGGCTAAACTGCTAAACCTCAAATTTACTGAATTTTAATTTTTGTTTCTTTTACCGCACACATAATTGAATTCCTTATACCAAATCTGTAGTCCTGTCATATTTTCCTCTAGTCTACCAAAGTCACTGTTTAATGTCACAGTTGATGAAGAAGCTAAAATCTGGCATCCCTGGATCAATGTTTACAAATACACCTCAAATTTAATTTCATCTGCTTCAGTAAAGTGGAAGTTGGTGAGCTCATGCTCTGTTCTTTTGGCCATGGACTTCTTTATTCACTCAAATCTAAACCGTGAAAGAAAACTGTGAGTCACTCTATAACGGCTCACCTTTTTTCCCATAACATGACATGCCTCTGCTCCTCAGAGTTTTATTTATTTCAAGATGATTATTTTGATTCTCACTTATAAATGTTTTATATATTCATCCCTGAAAGTCTTTATTTGTCTCCACTGTGGTGACGTTTGGTCAAAAAACATTGGACTATGGACTGATCTGTGGTTTCCTCTCACCACGCTGAGGGGAGGATGGCATGTGGTGCTTTTTCCCTCTAGTTTTGGGAGACAAACTATTTTGAATGGTTGCTGTCATGACATTGAGGGTTACGCGAGGAGGTGTGTGTGTGTGTGTGTGTGTGTGTTCTTGTGAAATGGCGTATGTGTGACATGCCAATTTGTATGCCATTATTGCCATGTTATCAAGACGCATACTCAGTTTTTAGCGTGTATATCAACACCGTTTGGCCTCCATTGAGTTACACTACCTTGCAATACCGTGTGAATTAATGCTGTAGCGAGTTGTATGAAATGGTGAATATCCGCGTAGGGAGGTTGGTCGGGGTGGCGGATGGGTAACACAACACAGGAGGACAAACACAGGAGACCAGGGGCCTCATGTATGTGTGCAGCTTTCATACCAGAAGGTGGCGTACGGCCAAAACATGAAAAGTATCTACGCACAGAAATATTCACATGTATAAAACCGGGCATAAGCCAGGCCCTGCACACCTTTCCTTTATACATCACAATCAAGGTGAAGTTGATCGTACGGGAACAAGCCACAGACCTCGCCTTGCCTCCTCCCATAAATTAATATGGAATGACTTTAACTGCACCCCAATGTCATTCTTTGTCCAATCACTATGGTTTATCCAGCTGCAGACGGAAAAAAACATATTGTGACGTTGGAGGTGCTGATTGCTGATCAATCAACTGACAGTAAAGAGAAAACACCTTTTTACATCTTTTTTGTTACACTATGTAATGTCCCGTTTGCTAGCTAGTTTTACCTGCTTCCCGTATTTCTGCTAAGATGGCTCAGGCTTCATATGTACGGTATAGGTACAAGAGTGGTATTAATAATCAAATTTAACTCACAACAAGAAGGAAAATGTATTTACTGAAATGTTAAATTGTTCTTTTTGTCCATATTTTCTCTACCCACCCCCCCCCGTGTTTCACCCTGTCTTATAAGCAGGAAACCTTCCTCCCTCCCACTGTTTCACTGTGCTTTTACAGCCTGCCCACATTGTTTACGTGCACTCCATACACTTACCACCCACTGTGGGGAAAAACACGCTCAAGTGGAAATAAAAATACCTTTGTCAGGCCTCCGAATAAAACGCAGGTTGAAGCTGTGACATTTGCATAATCAGTCGAGTAACTGCCTTTTAAAATGCCCCTCTGCTTAGCATCAGCGGGTCTCACAGCTCCTTGTGGTTCTTGGTTGTAAAATAAAAGTCTCTGCTGACACAGGCGTCAACAACAGCCGGAAACACTTAGCCTGCTTCAATTAGCAGAGCTGTGCATTACCGGACAAAACCACTGTCTCCTGGGAAGTGAAAATCAATGGCTGGCACTGACAACAGCATTGTAACACAGCAGTCCATCATCTCAACAGAGCAGCACTGCTTACGTTTCGGTTGAGGAAAACCTTCATTGGACTTTATGAAAAAAGTCATGACATGGAAATTGTCATGCATATGTCCGAGGGAATCACACACCCTTCTACACCAACACTTTCTCACCCTCACACCTTGCCATCATCACCTCAGTCTGTTAACCCGACCGTCTTTTTTTCACTTCTGCAGAAAACACACACCTGCATCACGTCCCTGTCATCCTCCCTCCTTTACAGTGTAATCTCAGCACAGTGAGTAGGTTGTTGTTAAATTACACAAGGCTGGTACTATCTGCCCCCCATTAGAACAAATCAATCGTAATAGTGCTGAGCTGTAACCAGCTGAACACACACTGAACACACACATGGGATTATGTCAGGTCATTTGAAGCACGTTACAATGAAATAGCACTGTGGGGATAAACCCTTTTGATTTGTGCCCCTGTAAAGGTGTGAGCATGGCCCATTGTACGTGTGAATGCACAATATGTATGCTAGAAAACCTAATTATCACAATTAATCTGATCTCTTTATCACAGTTAATGTGTTTGATATTCGCTTTCATGCCAGTAGACGATTGCAACTCTCATAATTGTAAGGTCATTATGAAGCTACACTAGCTGGTTAGCTTAGCTAGGTACAAATACTGAAAAAAAGGGAAACAGCTATATGCAATCTGATGTCCTACCCTGAGCGTCAAATCACCTCTGTAACAAAGTCGCATGTGAATATAGTGCTGAATTTGCATTTTCAGAATTTATTTATTTTCTTTTTCACACCTATTTGAAGTAGTGGAAATCATAAAAAGTAAATACTGGAAAAGTCTACTTTTTGAGGAAGCATTTTCCAGAATTAGATATAAACCAGTGGCATGACACCTGTGAATGTTTATATGTGTGCACATGTACACACGTGATGCACATGTGTATGTGTTCCTCTATTAGGCCAAACCTGATGGCCTATATTTGCTGTGGTTCCCTGACATCAAACTGCTTCTGATGATGGTTTGTTAGTGACTGAAAAAGCTTGAGACTTCTTGCCAGAGGGACAGTGATGCTTTTTTTTACTTTCATCAAACAGGATATTATGCTGTCGTTGTTTTGTGAAATGGCCATTGAGTGCTTTGCGTGCTAATGGATCTGCATTGATAAACCTTTGTGGGAGGGCTTGGCCAAGTATTGATTAGACGTCTACAAAAGGTTCACTGAGAGCACTCAGTGTAGTTTAAGAGTTTAAGAGGTCAGGTGAAAAACAGCTGCTGTTCAAGAGAAGGTGGGTTGGTTTTGAATTTCTTATTTGCTTTTCTCAGGGGAAATATTGAAGACAGAGTTTGTCCAAAGGATGTAAAAAAACAAACAGCTGATAGCATACTAATAGCACAGGACATTCTTATTAGCGAGGAATAAAAACAAGAACAAACATTTAAAATATCTTTATTCATTGGATAAGCTTGTATAATTTACATACTGCATAATATAATTCTCCACATTAATGAACACAATCCATTATTTGTTGACATATTCACTTCACAAAGGAAAAAAATACCTTTTCTTCTTGCATAACAAAACAATACCATAGTATTTCCATCGTAACATGGAAATGAAAGCCGTTCCACTCACTCAAGCAAGGTATAGATTGGACAGATCCAGTGAACTGCAATCAGTCTCTCTGGCTTTTATCTTTCAATCCTCTAAGCTTTGTGTTGCCTAAGTAAAGTTTTGGACCTGGTTCAGAGCCCAGTGTGCACTCAGTGGGGTTTATTTCAATTCACTTCCATGTCTTTGAGCAGTTTGGGAAGTGAACACACACACACACACACACACACACAGACACAGGGATAAATAAGATTCAAGTAAAGGAAATGCTTAATGGCTCTCTTTGAGGAGCTGTCAGGTACCAAGAGACCCATGTCAGTTGTGGGATAAATGTGCTTGTGCGTGTTTGTGTATGTACAAGAGGAAGGAAGAACACAGCAGGATACGGGGGGGGGGGGGGGGGGGGGGGGGGGGGGGGGGTGAAAGCTTGCTTTTAGCTGCAAGCTGTGTGCACCACTGTTTAGCTCAGCTGTTTATCCCTCTATTTTGCCTCCAGAAGGGCACAAGCACTCTGTCTCTTAGCTTCTTCAAAATGGAAGAATGAAAGAAAAGGGCTTTTGACTGCATTTCAGGTGGTTAATAGAAAGAGTGGCTAAGCAGTGTGCCAATGGAGAACAGTGGGGAGTGAGACAAGAAGTCAGCAAAAAAAGACTTCATCTACAGTGATGAAAATGAAAAAGAAATTGCCCTAACTTCTTGATATCTTGAGAAATATAATTTTCATCTGAAGCTTTTATTTGGTTTTACCGTGGATGTCTTGTGATTTCTGCCTCTCACAAACTCTCAACACTATTAAAAAATAAAATAAAAACATTCTGTTTTAAAACATTACAAAAAAATGTTTTGAGCTTAAGTTACTATAGAATTCAACCTTTGTTATTTCTAATGTAATAACATTAACATAAATGAAGTTTAAGGGAGTGATTAAAAGTGTTTGGACAACACTTGTTTTTTGTCAATGCATACTGTACATGTTGAGCTAAGAAAAAAAAATATGTTCAAGCAATTTTGAAGACCTCTTTAAAGTTTTCAAAAGATATAAACAAGGAATATGAATTCTTTCGTGCTATTACATAATTATGGCTTTCATAATGTTGAATAAGCATTTACTAATGCATTATTGATCAGCTATTAGCATTAATTAATAACATTTGGCTATATGGTAAAACATCCCATTGATGTTTATCCTTTGTACTTTATTTGGTAATAATGCAGATAAATGTTACTAATCCATCAATCAATGCTCATCAGTGTCTAACTTTCTAAATATCCATTAAGTCTGCAGTTGTAAATGTAAATATATTGCTGCAGCCCTTTTCTAGAAATAAGGGACTGTTCACTACCTGGCAACCCAACAATAATATTAATGGCTTATAATTGATCTATAAAACATTAGTAAATAAATCATTAATAAGCTCAGTTAAAACTTACAACCCCTTTTTATACAGTGTTCTTGCAACTCATCTCTTTCAGCTCACCTGCCATCATTCAAACACTATTGCTCTACAGCCACTTGGAACGCAGTGAACATTGTTTTATGTCACCACTAGAGCCGAAGCCTGGTGTTCTCGTTGTCATGGCAACCGTGTGGATATCCACTCGCCTATGTAATCATGCTGTTTGTCTTGCTGCCCAGAATAGCGGGAGGGTGCCAAGCACCTGAAGCCAAGGCAAACACACCACGCACTGGACATCAGATAAATCCCAGACATCATAATAGGATTGGACGGAAGGGAGCAAGCCTGCCGGGTTGTGTTTACCTCCATACGCTCTCAAACATACTGGAACGCTTTGACCAAAATGTGTTTTCCAATAGCTTGCCAGTTAGTAGCACTACCATGCTTATACTTATATCCCTCTTTTAAAATCAATCAGGCACCTAGACTGTCAGCTCTCATTAAATCTCTGCTATTGAGTGCTTTAAAACAAAGTCTAATTTTAAACTGGATGTGCTCACTGAAAGCACTTGACAACATCTTTCTACAGTGTACCTTCAGAGAGACACTTGAGCTTGATGTAATGTGTTTTACAGGTTTGTTCTTGGCAACTTATTTTTCCATGTGGCTTGGCAAATTTGGAAAGAAAACCACAAACTAGCAGAGCAGAGAGTCTCTTTGGCATGCAATGTTGCTTTACGGCCAACACATATGTTAAAAAGGAACGGTTTCAAATGACTTCATGTCTCTGACTGGATGATATAACGTGGTTGAAATACGTATCCAGCAATGGATAATAGCTCTTCTTTTTGTATTCAAATAGATTTAGAGGGAAAGAAAAATATGTTTTAATATGTTCCAACTCGTCCAAGCGTTCATGGTCCACTTTGAACAGTTTTCCTTTCCTATCTCCAGGAACGGCCTACGGTCGCTGTTTCTGTGGTGGCGGCTTTATGGCGCTGTCTCAAAGTGAGAGGGCATTGTGTGTGCATGATGTGTGTGTTGGCACAGACTGCGCATTTCCATAGAACCAGTGTGGTGGGGGAAAGTAGGACAAAAAGAAAGGCAGGAGGAGAGAGAAAACACTTTAGGGGCTCAAACTGATGGACATGCTGAGTTTTCTAGCAAACTGGAGTTGTTGCAGCTAATGGTCAGAGCTCCCAGTTAGCTATAATAACAGTTTTGGGGGCATGTTCTTCAGAGTGCCTTTTTGCCTCTTAACAGACAATTAAAATGTCTGTGTAACATGAACAGGGCCCTCACAAGATAAGTTTTCAACTCAGACATTCTGAAGAAACCATTTAAATTCAAAGTTTTTTCGGTCATCTACCTCTTTTTCCATCGGTCAATTACCTATTTTTGAGGGGGGAATAAACTTCAAGTTTTCATCACGAAGGCACAACCTCCGTCTCTAAACGGTTTCTTCCCAATGTCTGAGTTGAAAACTTTTTTTTCCTATTGACAGTACTCGGTAAAATCTAGAAAGTCTAAAAATGTAAGGGCTGGATCAGACATTGTTTATTTGATTATTGTAAACTCATGCCTAATTATCAGTTTTTCAAAAGGTCATATGAGGCAGGAGAGAGAGAAAGCCAAACCTTTTAGCACAAGGAAAGTTTTTTTGACGAGCTACACTGTAGAACACAAAGTTGTGTACCGATTATGTAACCGGTTCACCGTTCGTTTATCAAATGTGTCGCTCTACCCCTGCAGCATCAACATGACTAAATACAGACCGGTAGGAGAAGAAGTAACGCTGTGATGAAGGAGCTGAAAATGGTTAAAAACCTTTGGGACTCATCTATTCTTATCAGAACAGGCCAGCTGTGCTTAGGCAGGAAGTCAGCATCTCTCTCTCTCTCTCTCTCTCTCTCTCATTCACACACACACACA
>NC_045741.1:13157294-13160409 GCF_008692095.1 Etheostoma spectabile
CACACACACACACACACACACACACAAGTAGTCTTGGAAACTCCAGGCTGCTTATGTAAGCCACAAGAAAGGCGTCAAGAAATATTGCTTTTCTTTTCGGATTGTTTTAGGTCTTAAGCACATTTCTCATGATTTAACCAATAAAGCTCTCAGCACAGGGCATGCAATATCCACCCAGCCACCATAACACATTTGCCAGTCAACACTTGCATAGCGAGAGCACACAAACTGGTTGGTCTAGTCATTTTTACACGTAAGCAAGAGAGTCAAAAAACTCAGATTATCAAATCAGCAGTGCAGTCATCTCAAAAGGGAAAAGTACAGGCATGTGTAGTTAAGGTTTAAACCAATCAGGCACAAAATCTGCGTAGTAAAAGTTTACACCGGGTACCGTAACGGTTAAAATAAAAAATAATATTCAGCCATATTCAGTATTTGCCTACAACCAATTCACGACTGCTACCTGATGCACACTGTAGCTGTATTGCAATTAATGGAATATACAAGATTGCAGATGGTTGGTTAAGCACTGAAGGGATTTAGCTCCACAATGACACAAATGCTAACGGTGGGTAGAATATTTTTTCGATGAGGGAAACTTTTACTAACCCCAGTGCTCTGTCTTCTATTTAATGTCTTCTATTTGTTTTGTTCAGGCAGCTACAAGTTTGGGGAGAAACACACATATTTTATCAAAAGGTCTTTAATATTATCTTTTGCTAATACTTTATCAAGAAATACTGTATTACCATTAAGTGTTCAGTTATATTGTCTTGACAAAGGTTTCATATAATAAATTTAATTTGTAACTCAAACATGATGGTTTGATAGGGGAAAACTTTGGTCTTCTACTAACTTAAATGCAGTACAATCAGCTCTATCAGTGCTGTCTGTAGTGGTGTTAACGGTCCCTTACGGGGCATGTGAAGTAATTAAGGAGACCCCAGAGTAATATTCTTTAAGGGCAGATCTTTGTTGTGCCCCTGGGGTTTTAATTATAGATTGCGTGTAATAAGAGAAACTGATCTAATGGGAATTTTTTTTCTGCTTAATAAAGTCAAATTATAGTTAAAATCTTCTCCAGTTACATTGGTTAATGTACCGTGTCAAGCAATCAGAAATCGTGTTTCAGCTCTCCATCACATTGTCTCACTGTGCTTTAGAAAAGAAAAGAAAAGAAATCAGGGAATAGAAAGACCCTGAGACACAGGATTTTAAAATTGATTTGTGTGAGGCAGCCCAGTTTGGCTAAACATTGTCAAAATCCTGGAATGTGCATCCATTTTACTGTAATACTGACATCAATGTTTTATAGAAAGTTAGTGCAGTCACAGGAGGGAACAACAGGACAGAAAACAGTTTCATTATCTTTCAAACCCAGTGTCTTCCAACAAGGAAAGTTTCACGTGCATGTCAGACCTGCAGTTCACTCCTCTTCTATCCTTCAGTGATCTGGTCTTTGATGTTACAGAGGGACTGTTCAATAGTGGCTTTAGTCCACTCTGTTATAATCCTCCTTACAGAAACGTCACATCTTCTTGTGACTGCACCCACCGCCAGTGGGCGTCATACTCCAGATGCATTTTTCCGTTCATTTTGCAAGTATCCAAGTCAATCTTTCCATTTTTGTAAGGTTTGAGTTTGGGGCTCTGGCCGGTTCCCAGTTTCTCGTTGAGGCTGAAGCGGGTTGGGCTGCCTGTTTGTGTGATTGGTTTCTCCAGGACACCATTAGCCTTGATGGCTTGTGTCTGGGTATTGTCCTTAAAAAGAGGACTTCCTTTACCCCTCTCTGAAATCTTCGTCCAGACCGGAGCGTCTTGCTTGGGGCCATCAGACTTAGCTTGGGGAGAGCTGACAGGAACAGCTGGATTCCCAGTCCCACTAATAGCACTGGTAACCCCTGTCCCTGGTCCACCTTTCACCTCCATCCCATTTCCAACCTCAGTTCCATTTTCACTTGGCCCAGCACGAATCCCAGTTCCAGACCCAGTTCCAGACTTCACGCCTACCCCAGCTCCTGTGAACGTGACCCCAGGGCCTCCCCCTGTCCGGCCCCCAGCAGTAGCCTCTGAGACCAGTGGCGTGGTGGAACAGATGACTGACTCCGAGCTGGAGGGGCAGTACTCATCCATGTCATCCGCCAGGGTGTCCAAGAAGCTGCCGATGGAGATGTTGTCCAGCTTGTCATTGGGGTCCTGCAGGCTGCTCCAGGAGCCTCTCCAGGAGGTGTCGGGGCCCTCGCCCAAGCTGTACTGACTGCTGGTTAGGCTGCTGCAGCGACTCGTCATCGTGCTGCGCTCCTCCAGCAGCCATTTCACTGCCTCAATGCCTTCATGGACCACCAGAAACTGCTGCAAGATCTTGACGTCCACAGAACGCAAGTGAGCCTGCAGAGAAATAAAGAAATGTGAATGAATGTACAAAGTTTATGATTATTTTATTTGTGATCATGTTTTGATAGATCAACACCATTTAAAACAACTTGACCATCTCCCCATCTCCTTCAGCCACCACACCTGCCTCCAACCTCCCAGTCACTCTCTTATTTCTCTCTGCTGTCCCCTGTGGAACGTTCACATTTCAGCACAGGTACAAACAGCTCCACCTGCTGCCTTGATCCCATCCCATCAGCTTTCATCAAGACCTGTCTACCATCCATCAACTTGCTCTTCACTACGATCATCAATTCCTCTCTCAGTTCCGGATCAGTCCCCATAACACTCGAGCTTGCCACAGTCACCCCCATCCTCAAGAAACCTGGTCTAAATCCAGACACCATATCCAACTTCCAACCAATCTCCAACCTCCCCTTCCTATTAAAAATCCTGACGCAAACGAGACATAAGATGGTTTTGAGAAATTGTGGATTAAGCTGTTTAAAGTGTCAACAGCGACATTTGACCAAAACTAACTCTGCAGGAGATGTTCAAAGATGGAAATCTGATAGTGGAAAGTATGACTATAGAATATTCCTAAATGCCCTGTAAAAGGTAAAAACAATATTTGAATATTTATTCAGTCATGATATAATTATGAAAGTAATGATTATCAAAAATACAAAAATAACTCTGTGTGTGTGTGTGTGTGTGTGTGTGTGTGTGTGTGTGTGTGTGTG
>NC_045741.1:13160419-13165637 GCF_008692095.1 Etheostoma spectabile
GTGTGTGTGTGTGTGTGTGTGTGTGTGTGTGTGTGTGTGTGTGTGTGAGAAAAAGCCAAACTGCTGCAGCCATGGAAAATTCCTCCCCAGAATACATTAGCAGAGGTTTGTGGTGGAGTGCAGGGCCAAGAGGTGATATATGGCACCGACAAGCTATGCAGTCCTCTCTGCAGATAACAAGTCTCTTTCAAAGCGTAAGCCTTTAGTCTTTCATTATCTCAGTTTTCTAACACATAGTAATATTTTTCTTATTACTTTTTCTGTCATCATCAACTTTATTGCCAGACTCAAGGTCCATCCAGAAGACACAGACATGACATACAGCATACATTAAAAAGAGAAAGATAAACATGTACAGAGAAATAGAAACTCTCTCTTGCTAATACTTGCAAAAACGTAGTAGAATAAGAGGTCAAAAACTGCATATGTAGCAATGTTAGGTAGAAGTGCAGGAACCTTAAGACCTCTGCTGTCTGACCTTTAAGAGTCTTTGTATACTGCTCATTTCCTGTATATATTACATAGGGAATGAAAGGTATTGATTATTTCACCCAGCCAAACTACTTATCTCTTGGTTCTGCATATTGTTAGTATCGATAGTCATGCCTCCAGTGGAGCGACAAGTCAGTGTAGATTTAGTCTGTATGGCATTTTTGTCTTGATTCTCCCAAAAAAAAATCCCTGCCATCCTGAGATTCCTTCATCTACAAGAAAAACTGTGCATGTACAGAGAAAAATACATCTCATACATGACCTTTTAAGTGTAGGAGGTCGCTAAACTTTGTTGAAAACACTGCTGGCTGTAGAAACTACTTAAGCATCTTCAGTGTATTCCCCTCATCTTTCTCAGTATCAGATACTGAATACTGAAGATGGGTGATTTAGATCAGTGGTTTCTAAACTGTGGGTTGGAATCCCCAAAAGATAAAACTAAGAAGTCACATAAATCTAACTTTTCTTTGTTTTTTTTCTTTCTTTCTTTTATTTTTTTTGTTTTTTGTGTGACCCACTGAATACTTGTCTCCTTTTTAGGCCACTATGAATCATTCAAATGATACAATCAGAGAAGGAAAATCCCCCTTTGGTCCACATTGAGGTCATAAGCTTTGATGAGGGGTTACAAGCAGCTTCATTTCTAGGAGTAAAAGGCCTCAAAGGTTGGGAACCATCTGTTTAAATAATACTCCAATACATTACATTGAATATGGGCGGGTTGCCCCTGTAACATGCAGCCCACCCATGCCCATGTAATCTGGGCCTACATCATTAGCTCAACACCTGACGTTACTTAGTCTGATTGCCTTGAAATCTTTAAATGGGTTGATATCTAATACTATAAAATTAATCGAGTGAAAAATAAAATCCTGAATTAAATTACCATTGTTTTTCATGAGTCAAAGAAGTCAGTCTATTAATCAAATAACTGATCAACTGAATGGTAATCAATGGCAATTGGATAATAGTGTAACTGGATCAGTTATTTGCAAAGGTAAAAAAAAACACATTTGCCCTAACATGTTTTTTGGACATTTCCTTCTGTCAAAATTTTGGATTATGTGACAGAGCCAATTGTGGTGCAGTGTTTGGGATCAGAGGTTTGAACCTTGGTTTTATCCAGGTGGAGTTGATTAAATGGTTACATGAGACACAAACTGAGGCAAAAGCTGCTGCAAAACCCAGAAATGTTTTAGAATAAAAAAAGTCTTAACTTTTTGTTTTTTTTAACTATCAAAATGTTATGTATCAAATTCAAAAGCGTGACAGTAGATGCTCTGTCATCTTTGCTGTTTTACGGTTCAAATGTGCAAAAAGTTATGAAATGCATTTTTATTTCCCCAAACAGAAGCGATGTGTTATTTTCAAATAAAACTTGGCCTGATACTAAAGGATTAAGGGGATGATTTAGGTCTTGTTTTTGCAGTTTTGGCCATCATTCATTCTAATCTGTAATAATATTCTTGGGTTATTTACAACCATTTTTGGCAGACCGCTTGTATTTCTTGCCATCTGTCTTCGTTGCATGAATTTATCAATTATTTTGGTGAGTGTTCTGTTATCATTACACTCATAATGAATATAAAACCCAACTTGTAATAAAACAGAATAATCCTTTTAGTTTTATTTTACATGTTATTGTAGACTAGCTTTCCCTTTTCAATATGCAAAAGGATCAGCAAGGTTAATCTGATCAGACCATCCTCTCTTTTGAGGGCAATGGTGAGTGTAAGAATGCATTTTCAATCATGTATTGACGGATTGAGTGTCTAAACGCCTTATTCAGTTATGATATGGTACACTGCGAAAACGTATGCACATCTGAAGTGTGATCAGTGACGCAGACTCTCCCATGTGGGCGAAAACAGCTTCCCAATGTCACACAGCCACCTAACAGACTGCTGAATCACTGCCAGCAGGGACTGCACAAACACACTCATTTTCTTGTACAACAGCAAAAAATAACCTGTCTCTCTGTCATGTCCTCTGGTGTCCCTGTCTGTCGTTTCACCTTCCCAATCTAACTCTGCAGACATAGGGTGTCCTTGCATAGGCTCAATTGACAGAAGGTTGGCCCTGTCGCTACGTAAACCTCCAACTGCTCCATCTGTCTACCTTCACCCCTGAATGATCCGTCAAATATCTACTCATCCTTGTATTTTGTCTTGTTTTCTCTTTTGTGTTGTGACTGATCAACGCATTGTACGTTTTTTTCTTTCCTCTATATCATCTTTCTCCATCTCCTTGTTCTGTTTGTCCCTTACAGACTACCCAGCAGACACGTTTTGAATCACAACATGCAGGATATTCTTTTTTATTTTTTTTTTTAAATATTAGGGAAAACTAATTAGTATATAAACATACTTAGAGACAGGGTTGAAATCTAAATTTTATGGGGGAATACAGGAGCTCAGGTCCTTTGGCAATGATTTAATCAGACAAAGTCTTTGAAGAGATATGGCCAGTAGCTAGAAAGAAGAATGAGATTAAATAGACTGATTATTATAGATTTGGATTCCCTACAGCTCTGCTCTGCACTCAACGCTGACTTTGCAATGTCATTTAACTGCCCAGAGGTGGAAGACAGAGGTAGAGAATGAAAAGCTACAGCGAGATAGAATGACAAGAAGAATGACATACCCCTAGCAATAACACCGCATCTCTGACATACAAGAACGATAAGCTGCATAACAGTGTTAACTGTTAACAGTGTTGGCAGTAACGCGTTACAAAAGTAACGCAAGTACAGTAACGTATTCCTTTTTTGCTGTAACGCAGTGATGCAATGCATTACTAATTACATTTCAGTAATACTATACCCGTTACAATCTCAATAACCACTAACATAGTGGTTTCTTGTGTTGTTTTTTTAAGAATTCCCACAGAAAAAAGCCATGAGTATTATTTCCTGTTGCTGTATTCAAAGGCTGAGACGACTCCAGAGACAGATACATTTGCGAGCTGAATATTATTTTCAAGATTTTTTACGCTGCGCTGAAGCGAGGAGCTGTTCCATCACCGTTCCCGTGGTCATAGCCAGAACAAGAAGGTATGGACAACATCTGTGTCCCAACAGGTACTTCAGCGCGGACAGCAGTGTGTCCGAGCTGCTGACAGATAGAAACATGTCAGGAATTAACGTTTAGGTTTGCTACACGTAAATATCATTGCATTTTATCAGCCATTGAAAGTAGCCGTACTTCAATACAACTGTAAGGTACTTTAATTGAATATTTTAAGTTCCTCCTACTTGCCTATTGTACATATTACTCCTCTATTTTGTATAGCTTTAATTACTTAGCATATTCAAAGTAATTATACAAAATATTAGGGATAGTGTATTAAAGTGGATAAAGAGGAAACTTTATTGATCCGGTAGTGAAATTCACAATACCTGACAAGTCAAACTTCCGCTGTTATTTTGGTGAAAGTAATACAAAAGTAATGTAAAGCATTACAATTCAGAAACAGTTATAAAAAACTAATTACTCTCAAATGACAGTAACTAGTATGTATTACATTTTGGAAGTAACTTGCCCAACACTGTTAAGTTATTGATTCAAACAGTGAAAGACAGAAATGCAATCAGCAATATCTGTCAATTAAATGTTGATCAATCATGCCCACACAAAACAGGACCAAACAATTGGTCCATAGCACTGCTAGTGGAGAAAAACTTCACAGGGTACTTTTATGCACTATTACACCAGATTGCGTTATTTGTCAAAACAATTTAGTTTGACTCTTACTTAGTAACATTGGCTGATGAATGAGTTTTGTTGAAGGCAGTGTTTCGTTCAAGTCTAACATACACGACAAAGTGTACACTTTGTGTACACTTAAATGTTAACAAGAAGCAGAGCAACACTTCTATACTGGTGGTAACACAATGATAACATGGCCCACACATACAAACAGATACACAGCAGAATGATGCTGTAGCCCAGCATCACCATGCATTGCAGTTACAGATACACTCGATTAACAAATGACTATAAAACCCAACATAAACACAAAACAGTGAGAGAAAAAAACAGATATAGATTAATAACGGATACAACAGTGTGTACAGTTTTCATTAGATTAAAGTGCAATACTCTTCTTCTGCACTCCTATTACACCACACCAATTTCACAGATCTCTCTCGCACACACACACACACATATATATATATATAAACACACTGCTGGTTTTCATTCCCTCCAAATTCAAAATACTGGAGAGAGTTGTCTCCCCCACCCCGTACGCCCCAGACTCGAAGTTCATGCTAGACGTTTGTGTCACATAGCCAGACATTACTTCACACCACATCGGAGTAGTTAACGTTAGATGCTGTCCAAATACAGTAGACAGTCATAAAAGCCCGAGCTCACGCAGAGCTCTGTGCCCAAGTGACAGACAAACCTTTTTTGGCTTAGAATTAAGGTAGTAACCGCTAAAAACACAACAACCTCGCTGTCCTCTCCACCCGACGGACAGACACACTTCCTCGTCTTAGAATTACAGTAGGAAACGCTAAAAACAACAATACCTTGCCGTCCTCTCCAACCGACTAAACACACTTTATTGACTTGCTAACATTACAGATATGAGCCCCCTCTCTTGGCTTAAAATAACTCACCATTGTCAGCTACAACCGTTGAACAGGCTAAATGTTGTAAACAGCTGTGGCCCGCTTGCCTGGTCCTCCGGTTACATTAGCAGGGTTAGCATGGCGGCGTTA
>NC_045741.1:13165647-13181575 GCF_008692095.1 Etheostoma spectabile
GTTGGGATCACTTTACTGGCTGTGTCTCAATTTCTTTTTGCGACTAACTGACTTGGGTACTCCTATCTATATAATTCAATGTGAGTACTGGAATGTTGAAATGAAATAAAATGCCCGTCCCTTGTAGCCGTGATAAATTAGCCTGAAGCTAGTGTTTGCCTGTTCAGGAGGAAATTAGCCAACTTGGCGTCCTTTTAGGCTCGAAGCTGTCTCCATCTTTCAAATACATCTCCAATATTTACCCAGGGTTTGTTACGTCTCTGGTTATGCAACCGTTAGAAACATGCCATTTTTTTAAGGTTGGGTAGAATCTATCTCTGTTGATCCTTTTTGTTTGTTTGCTGCTTTCATGGCTGTCCTAACATTACAACTGCAGCGTGCTAGGTTTACGTTTTTACAAGTCCATCTAGCAACCCAGCCTGGCTGTCAAACTGGGCAGTTGATAACAACACACAGACCAAAACACAAACAGAAATTCCGTCACGTAATGGAAAACAAAGATACTGGCATTAGCATTCTTGTCAGAAAAGATAGTATTTCAACTTAGCGTGTTTCCTTAATAATTGATGACACATTGGGGTAATTTTTGGATTTATTACAGTAAATATATAACATATTGCACCTGGAACAATCCCATTTTGATGCCCTAATAATTGTCATTAATTAATAATTTCATAAAGCTTTTGATTAAAAGCTTGGAGACTAAATATCAGCCTGTTTCAACGGACAAAACTGGGCCTGATGATGTCACTGAAAGGATCCAAATTTACACCACCAATATCATATTCAGATACATTTCTTCTTCCCTGGTATTTCATTTATTTAGCTTTTAAATATTGAGCTGTCAAACGGCCCTGCATGCCATCATGCTGCAAGCAGTGGGATTTGTTATGCGACTGTAAGGGGAAACAGAGCACTAAAGGGAATCAACCAAACTATTGCTGATTTATTCATTGATTCATTCATTTTAAGAATTGCTTTTATCTATTTTTGCAAATGAACTATTCAGATAAATCCATGAGCTCACATTCCTAAAAGTGAAGCTGATAATGTTTAATGAGGAAACGTTTAATTACAGTGGAGAAAGAGTATTCTTTCCTATTTAGGAATCACAATTCTAAAGGGCCTGGGCTACGAGCTTTATGAGCTGGCATTGCTAAGACACTGGAGTGAAATATGTTTATGTTTCTAACGCTCGACCAAACTGATAATGTGTTTAGGCTATTTGAATGTAACCAACATGTTTTTGAGCAACTCTCTCAGAAGACAGCTTGCTTTGTTTGGGAGTGTGGTGGCAGTGTTGCAACCATAAGAATGTATGACATGATCACAAAAGGGGAAACTAAACAACAGAAGAGTGGCGCATTACTGATACAGGCCTCTACTGTTTGGAGGAGAAGGCTCCATGTAAACAAGAAGTAAGAGAGATATTTGTTTAATGGAACAAATTGACCACTGCTTAACACGAAATGATCTGCTGTCTAAACAAACAAAAACAAAACAAATTGTCTGGAGAGAAGAATAAGTTAAATTGCAGTTCACTTCTACATGTGAAAATCATTAAATTTGTGTTTTTCACATATAAATCAAACTAAAATATATTTTAATGGGATATATTAATGTAGCCTACCAATACTGTATATCACACCAAAACTCCAGAGTATTCAGCCTATAGAAATAAAGTATTGTCATATGTGAGAAAAAGTAAAAATGTACATAAATGGTATAATTAGAGTATTAACCATCTGACGATAGATTGACAATGAATTCCTCACATTTGTGCAGGCCTTCAGGTGGTCAACTAATTTCCGAGCAACCATCTGCAGCTGTTGGCATGGTAAGGAGCATCTTGAATTTTTGACTGAGCATGAACAGCCTTCAAATGACCGATATCACTGATGCATTTTATTCAGCAACATAAAGTTTAAAAATTCTTATATATATATATATATATATATATATATATATATATATATATATGTATGTAGAGTATATACTGTGCGTAAATATAACTGTTTGTAACTCTATAATTGTTACCGTTGTGTCACAGTATAATTCATTACACGACTTAGATGCAGATTTGACCACCCTTGAAAAAAGCTATGCTAGCTGTTTCCAGTCGATTTGTTAAGCTAAGCGGCTTGCTGGCTTTAGCTGAATATTCACCATACAGACTACAGTATTGAAAATACCATGCATTTGCTATTCAGTCCCAATGAATCAAAGCAAAAACATTGGTTAGTTTCAGGGAGTACCAATTAGAGTTAGACTGATAAATCATCCAAGCCAATATTATCTTATTGCAAACATTGTTATCGGTTTCTATGTTGTTGGCCATAGGTAACAATATACTGCAGTATATAAATGCCAAACTAAATTGGAAGCAGTGTTAGAAACATAGTTTGTCCACCAGAGAGCACTGACAAGTAGATTTTTTTTTTAACTGTACTATATCCTGCCTATCTTGATTACAATTCTTTAAAAGAAAATATAAGCCTAAGGGAACAGAATCTTTATTGTTGGTTCATATTATGTTCAAAAAAATAGGCTACAATTTTGTAGTGGTTATTATGATTTAGCTTGCAGTTCTATCAAAAACAAATAATAACATTGGTGTTGTTTTGGTACTGTAACTAAAACTGTTGTTTTTCATAAATTAATCTAGCTAATACAATAGCCTACTACTAATATTAGGCTACTACTAATCTCGCTTGTAGCTACAGCTTTAGGCAATGACTGTGCTGCATAGTTTTCAACCATCTCTGAGTCATTATAAACTGATATGCTACAATGTTTAAATATTCACAACAGGCTCCAATGTAGCAGAACTGGCTGGCTCACATTCTCTTCTCAATCAATATTATATCTCAATGCTGTGGTGACTGACTTCATTAAATGCCACAACCTGGAAAGAGTCTGCCACACGATCAACAACCTGTGCGTGCGCGCGTACACACACACACACGCGCGCACTCTCGACTAAAGCACTCTTACCATCTCCATCTTCAATTTCCTGATCTTTTCATCCAAACTCTTCTTCCCCGTGTCCTTACAGGTATCGTGCGCGGTGGTCAGCTTGGCGTCTCCCCGGAGAGAGGACGCCTCTTCCCGCATCCACCTGAGCAAACCCTCGGGGGTCTTCCGGCCGATCTTCACCTCTATGTCTTTCAGATCTGGGAGGGTCTCGCTGGCAGTGCCTTCATCCATCGTGTTCGTGTGTTTAAAGTGAAAAGATCCGCAAGATTACGTCCTTTTCGTTTCTTGGAATTTGTTGCCTGGTAAGCTGCGAAAGTCACTTCCTATAGGATTGTATGGCATCCTATGCGACTCCAGCTGTGTTAGACTGCGCCAGGAAAGAAAAATAACCTCAGCATCAACACAACACTGTGTTACTTCAGCAGAATAATGCTTGAAGAAATTCTTGATTTATCTGTGTCAAAAATTATAATGCCCGTATATTTAAAAAAACTGATGATCATCAAGTGAAAGCAGAAAGAAGATCTTCAAATTCTCCATTCTATTAAGTGCTTGCTCCAAAGCGGTAAATACAGCCTGATCTCCGGAGTGCAGTGCCCGGTGTATGAGCGTTGCAGGCCGCTGATGTGTCTGGTTGGGTTGGAGATTCTTATGCTGAGCTACATTGCGCAGATTCCACCTGCATGACAGCGACCAGCAGCCGCAGAGTGGGAGAGGAGAGGGGACCCCAGACTGTCAAGTCAGCTGCAATAACATCGTTGTTTCCCTGATATTCCTTTCAAAATAAAATACGCATAAAAGGAACACGTGAGAATATTGTTGACTACCAAAATAAAAAATTCTGAACTGAACAAACAGTGGTAGATTGTAACTAAGTAGGCTACATTTACTCTAGCAGGCCTACTTTAGCACAAAGTCGTGGGGGGTCGACCTACCCAGATCATGTTCTTATTAGTAAAAGTAGCAATTGTGTTGTCTAAGTTACAAGTAGGCTAAAAGTCCAGCATTCAACATTTTAGTTAAGTAGGCTAAATGAAATAGCATCAAAATGTCGACTATTTACTTGAAGTACCAAGCGTGTAGTGGACTTGAGTAAAAATTAGGAATAAATATCCTTCTGAAATGTAGGCATACTGGAGTGAAAGTACAGAGTGCAGGAAATGTAATTACTCAAGTACCTCAAAACAAAAGTACAGTAGGCTACTTGAGTAAATGTAACTTGTTCACGTAGCCTATTATGCTACTTTATAAAGTGTAGTTTTAGTGGTATTGTTAGCACACAAGAAATTAATAACATATTGGTTCCTGCTGTTATGGATAGGCCTACTACAATTTAAGCTTAGTAGCTGATTTAATAGTTTTTAAATTATGTTTTAAATGTGCTTGGCTCAAGAGACCGCAATATGTGGACAGCTGCATGCACGCTCACAAGTGCCCAGAGTAAGGGGGAAACAACTATACGCATGCTCAAAATGGCAAGGCAAGGCAGCTTTATTTGTATAGCACATTTCAGCAACAGGGCAATTCAAAGTGCTTTACACGAAATCAGTTAAACAGATAAAACACAAGTACAAACAGTTAAAAATCATAAGTATTAAAAACTAATAAAACACATGAATAGACAGTTAAAAACAAATAGAAACATTAGGACACATAAAACACAAGAATAAAAGTTACAGTGCAGCAAAAGAAATACTATAATACTATAAACTATAAAAATGGCATTAATTTGATGCCCCGCCTGTTGCCACACTGCAATTTGAATGGACCAAGTACAGTTGTCATCATTGGCGGTAAAAAATATATATTTATTAAAGATGTGGATTATGTTCTACAGCACACATTTAAAAGTCTGCTGCCAGTTGAAGAAAAGCTTGAGATTAAACACCTTGGTGCCCACCAGTTGTTATACTAAACCTCTACTTAAAATAATCGCATATAACATGGAGTTGTTCTCCAATAAAAAATGTTAGCTTGTCAGAAAGGAGTGTTACAAAGGAATGGTGAGCAAGAATTTCAAGCATCTTTCTGAGAGGATTACCAAACATGAAAGCAACAGGACAAGGTGGTGAAATTGGGCTAAACATAACATAACCCAATGTGACAGGTAGTGCATATTAACAAAGGAGTTGAGGGGAACAGGTATGTGTAGGAAATGTGAAAAAGCACATTATGTCAAATTGTGGGGGTTCGTGCATTTTTTTCCTCCCCTAAAAACACCACTATTTACTCATCTCAACATAGGCTACCTATGAACTATAAAAAGTTAGACCTATGTTTAGACCATTAAATAAACTGGTAGCCCATTTATTAATTAAAAAAAAAAAACAATAACAAATAAAAGTGTAATTCCTTCAGTTTAGTTTTACACCAAACAGTCTTTGGCACAAAAACCAAACCCAGCATAAATAGGCTACATGATATAGTCATATCCATTATGTACTGTAAAGCAAGCCTGTACATGAAGTATAAAATCGTTGGAGTCAATGTCAGTGGGGGTCTGGGGCTTTGTTCATAAGGCTGACAGATGACGGATGAAAAAAATCATGAAAATAAATATCGATAGTCTTCATTTTTGGCAGATTTGCTCTGCTAAGATTTCCTGAAGATGGTATGGGCAAACATACTATTACACCTTGGGACAATACAAAGAGATGTTTGGTTGTGTGAGTTGCATTCAGAGAAGGCCTCTAGAGAGCTGAAGAGTTGCTTTTTACTACAAACACTCACTCAAGCTGTCAGAGAGAAGCTGACTAAGAATGGAAATACAGTAATGAGGTGGTTTAGAAAGGCAGAGGTATTTCAGCTATGAACACTAATTATATATACAAGTGTGTCTCAGGGTAATAATGGATAAAGGGAGAGTCTGCAGTACAAAAAAAAAGGGGGGGGGGCATGTGCATTAAATAACAATACTTTAAAATCAGGATTCAGGGTCTGAAGTGGATTAGGGCTGTTTTACTCTTTGTGATATATTGCAGAAGAGCTACTGCGCCTGGATACCAGTCTTCAGTTTGACATGGAGAACAAAGACTATAATACTTAATCATTAGGTCCTTCCACTGTTAATAATGCTTTGGAACAGACACAAATGGTGAATGTGAATGCATCAAAGGCATTAATAACAGAGCGGAGGTCAGTTTAGAGAGAAGGTATGAAGTCTGGATTCCGAAGGGGTTCCTGTGATCCTATGATCCTTTGTGTTTAGTGTCACATCTCGCGAGGGGACCCAAATTTCCCCGCTATACTCCTGTCAATGTAATGTCTCTGCAGAGAAGGATTTCAAAAAACTTTGATACTGCGAGGTTGCCATCTTTGCTTACCATACTGTTCACAATATACCCAGGAATTCTTTCCATTCTCATCCCTGACTGTCTGTATAATATTCTCCATCAGTTATGCACTGTCCTTTGTGCCAAAGATTAAGACAAGCACCAAAACAATTAAATAGGTTAACAAGGGGTTAGATTGAAAGGAAAAAGGACCTGCTATCAGTATGTAGGACACATATCCTAATCCTACTTTACAGTGGATTCCTACTGCTAAAATAGAGGGATTATTAGGGGCCAACATGTTTCCCCAGAATACGTTTGTTTTCCCTTCTGGCTGCTGAGATGCAAAATCTATCATCTAAACTAGAGCCTTTATGAGCAAAATGCTGTATATTCGGTCTTTGACTCGGAGGGTGCACAACCACACAAACAAGCGTCTGTAACCATTATGTTACTATGCAATCAGCCTGGTATCCATGATGGCCACCATGGCAACGGTTGTCGAGAGGAGAAACTTTTCCGATTTCTGTACACCCACACACAAATCGAAAAGGCTGCCCACCATGAGGAAAACTGCAGTACTAAATGTACATTATGCAACACCCTCTGACAGTAACTCTGAATCTGTTTCGGGGGTGACATAGGTGGTTCAGCACTGTTCGAAACTGACTGAGGCATTTGTGCGTGTTTAGTTTAGTTCTTCTCTCTGTATTTGTGTGGATATGCTCCAGGTTATTCAGTTTCAACCACATTAAAAACATGCACATTTATTATAAGTACTCCTCTCGTGACCTATGTGCTGATGGTCCATTGCTGCTAGTTAGGATCGGTTCATGCAAACTTCTGCCTTTTCAGACAGGACTGCTGTTGATTTCTGAACTGTTTAGAAAGCCTGGATCTCCTCCATCTTTGAGTAACTATTTAACTGATCACTCTCCTGCCCCTATCCTTGCAACCTGTGCCCCTGTCGTACTCAGGACAGTGAAGAAACAGCTATCTGATTTTTGAAGTCCCTCTCCACTCCAAAAAAAGAGTTGTCCTTGTTATTACTTAATTCTTTGTTAGACCTTGGCTATGCAAAATGGTGTATTCACAGGTTTCAATTGTCACTTTAAGACTTGTTCCAATGAACAGGAATTTGTGACTAGTTTGAAAGCCAAATACGGCCCAGTATGCATCTTACAACGGTGGGATGTGGAAATTTAAAACCTTCCCTGAGCACACTGAGAATGGACTTTTCAGTGAAGTAATAGACAACCTGTATCGAGTATTTCTCCTTTCTGGATTTTTTATATGACATATAACAGTTGCTCCTGGGTCTCACCAATTTGAACATATTGTATATTGGTCCTGTAAATTGCACATATTATATAATCCTGCACTTTTTTGTATATAATTTGTTCCTATCTATGGCTAAGATTGTACCCCAGCTGTCAGAGGATGGTTTATCTCTCTGTGAATTATCTCTCTAACAGTCTCTTATGTGCTGAAGCTCTTTGGAGTTTTTCCCTGTGTTGTTAGAGAGCTTGCACCTGCCTGGGTACCACTTTTGATGTGGGTTTGTAAAGCCCATGGAGACATGGCATGTGCTAGTTGGTTTAAAATACTTAACATCCTGTCCTTCTTGTTAGAATTGTTTATTACAATCCAATTTTACCTTCTGGTAGAAGAGTTTGGATTTGCATGCAAAACCATTCTAAAACCAAAACGTGTATCATGTGTGTAGCTGTAGGTTTTACGAAGATAGCATTGTCACTTGCAGGAAAGTGAGGATTCACAGTCAATATTTCCTTTTGTTAAACTTTTTTGCAGAGGAGGTGTTTACATGTTCGGTCAACAGCTCATCATACAGCTGGCTGTTTTTTTTTTTAGTTTAGATTAGATTAGCTTCAACTTCATTGTCATTGCGGGCAAGTATAGAGACAAAAAATGCAGTTTATCATCCAACCAGAACTGTAAAAAACAGTAAAATGCAGAGTAATGTACCTGTATCTGGGCAAATAATAAAAATATAAATAATAAATAGTAGGGGATATTTGAGAATATTTAAAGGTGCTGTAAATAGGATTGCTACGATCCAGGACAAAGCCAAAACATCTCAGTCTCTCCCCCTCTTTCTGCTAAAGCCAAAAAACGGTCTCCTAAGCCCCTCCCGTCACAAGTGAGAATGAATGTGTGTGCATGAGCAGTGATTGACACTCAGTTACACACCCCGCCTGGCCCTGATTGGTGCATCTCAACAGAGATGCATCAATGGCTGTAGGTGGTGCCAGAGGAACCAGATTTGTTTTTTTGTTTTTTAATTACCTGCCTCATGTCGTTCTACTGGAACATAGGGTCAGTTTCAGCAAAAATGACTGAAAGTTTTATAAGTCTTACTTACTGCACCTTTAAAGATATACAACATAAGGTATGAACAGTATTAACAGTATGAACTGTGCAATGAATAGACCTTTTCACCTGTGTGAATAGAATAGAATTGGCTATGATATTTACAACTTGACATGTACAAAATTATTTTCAATTAACTATTTCTTTATAACGAAATGGATAGTCATTGATTAAAGTACTAGCGCAGAAGTTTCATTGAGTTTCCTCCAGTGTTTCCCCAGTCACCCTGTTGCTGATGGTTCACATTCTTCTGTTAACAGTTGACACAGGTAGGGACAGAGAGTAACTGAATCAATCTCCCAAACAAGACTTCAAAACTATTTTTTTTACAAAACATAAATAATTACATACTGTCAGAATGGACTTTTGGGACAGTTGTTGGTTCTGTTGCAGAGCCAAATAAGAAAAAGGCAACAAAAAGCAAACCATGTGACACAATAGCTTTTTGGAGACATTTTTTTTTAAAGAGATAATTATTGAGATTTCTGAATTCATGGATGAGAATGAAAAAGAAGAGTTGATGCAATAAAAAAAATGTGGGTAGAATATGTATCCATAGTTATTCACTATTTCACCCTTACACTAGCTGTTCCACTCCCTATAGTCACTCCCAAGCCCAACCTGTTCGACCCGTTTGAACCTGTGTGTCAAGAGTGGTTGGGTGAATTCTGTCACTAGATAATAGATTGAACTGCAGGCTGAGGAGGACAAGGTATTTTCTTGCGCAGAATCATAGGTAATATAAAATATATGAAAGCAGTATTTCTTATTGTATTTATTGTCTTTTTTTAAACAGCAGGTGTAGAGACAGAGCAGAAGGCAATGGAGGCAGACAGCAAAGAGGACATTCAGTCTCTCATGGAGGACATGGACTACATCCCCGGCCACTTCCACCTGGACCTCAACCTTAACTGTGATCCTGTTGGGCCTGTGAAGCTGAGACACAGGGACACTTACCTAAAACAGGAGAGCTTGCGAGGCGAGCTAGAGGCTGAAGCTGGATATCTACAGTACGCTGTCCTAAATCTGCTGGGTCTGTTGGCTTTTCACCTGGAACAGTTGGAGACAGCTGAAGAAATATTCAGGTGAGGATACACTGTCATTTAGTAGTTTATAAAGGCAGAATATTCATTAGGAATGTGATCTCAACTAGTGATGTGGTTTTATGTTTAACGTCGTAGCATTCTTTAGAATTGAACACCACAGAGGTTGAAATGTGTCTTACTATACATACACAGTACCTACTTAAACTATGTGAGCAGATCAATGACCACCACATGAGGGGCCTTCAAAACCAGTGGAAAAGGCAGCACAAAAGCACAACCTGACCTTCTGCCAACTATAGTAAAAAAACAAAAATTAAAACCATAAGCTCACAGTGATCTTACACACTAGTTGACAGATTTTGAATGGCTGGGCCACAAACTTAGTAAGCTGCATAACAAACATACTATCTCTCTGTCTCTTGGCCTTCCAGAAGCATCTGTAAAGAAAACCCTGGGAACCTCAATGCCTGGGCCAACCTGGGCTATGTGTACGACAAGCTGGGGAGAGAGCTGGATGCAGGCGAGTGTGTGGAGAAAGTTTCCTACCTTATGGGCTTAGACGGTGGAGAGGCCTCTCAGGAAGAGACCAGGCTCCTGGCGGCCCGCTGCCTGGCTGAGCAGGCTTATGTTTATCCCTACGACGTAGAAATAGACAGTGAGGACGACCTGAGAGACAGACTTACGGCAGCATTGACATTTTACAACAGAGCCCTGGACTATGGGGGTCAGCTGGTGAGATACATACAGTAATACTCCAAATAAATCTGTAAATGATTGTATTTTATTTTAGGATTATGTAAATTGTAAATGTAAGGAAGAGCATTGAAACAATGACTCATAGCCTTCCAGCATTTCATTGGTTGGTATTTTATCCATGCAGTGTTGGTAATCCTTAGATATACAGCATATGATTAATTAATCTTCTATGACTCATTTCACTTGCAAATATTTACTGAAGTAATAGGATGTGGCTGTGCTCAAACAATTTTAATTTTCAAACATCGGTTTATTGTTTTCAATGCATGTACATCATTAGAAGAAAACGTGACGACATGGGTTTAAGTTGCCGTTAGATGGTTAAGCTGTAATAAAAACACCTAATATCTTTTTAAATAAAACACAAGGACAGCACAGTGGTACAGAGGTAAGGATTAGAAATAACCTATGGTGGAATATTCACCCAGAACCATACACCAGTTGTTGGTGAGTCAATACATATGTACAGTAGGCTTGTGTAAACAATACGATGTTGTATGGTGAAAAACTTAACTCACAATGACATGGATATAAAACTAACAAAACAATTCTACACAGGATGTGTACCTGAAAACTTAAATATGTATTCCTGCACAACAAATGTCACTTTAGTAAAGCATTAGTAAAGCATATTTGTTGTTTTTCAGCTACCAGTAGAGGAAAAACAAAGCTGGTCTTTTAAAATGGCAACCATCTATATACGGTAAGAAACAACATGATCACAAGATAACCACTACACCACTTAATGTGTAATGTGTATTAAGTCATTTTCTCCCTGCAGACTGGATCAGATAGTAAAGACCAAAGAGGACTCTGAATACTCCAGACTCTCTCACTACAATAAGGGACTGAAGCTTCTCAAAGAAACACTAGAATCTGAGAAACCACAACACAAAGGTAAACATGTTTCTGGTTATTGCTTCTCTATGAATATATATGCTCTGTTGTACATTTAGAGACATTAGAGTATTGCAGTTAAGTAGAACCTGGTAAAAAAAAAAAAAAAGAAGAAAAAAAACTGATTCGGATCACTCCCCTCAGCTCTTGCCTGGTGTTACGTTGGCATCATGTTGGAGAGAAAGGAAGAATTCACTACTGTGCCAATGTCTGTACATGACTGTGGCTACTCAGCTTCTGATCCACTATCCTGCTATGGAACTGTAAGTTAACTCACACATTTAGTCCTAGTCCACACCTACACTGGTATTTTTTTTTTAACGTAGCTTTTTTTAAATACCTGACCTTCCCCTTTTTACCCCATTTGAAGAAACCTTTGCATCCCCACCGACAACCTGTTTCAAATGGAAATACACACATTTACAGAAACAGATCTGTTTCAAGATAGTTTTAATGTATTCATATTTCCATATTTTCACCATAATATACACTATGACTGTCTGTGCCCTCAGGCCATAAACCTGGCCAGTGATGACACATTCACCCTGAACCTCCTGGCAAAGGTCTTCTTTCTGTTGGGCAAACATGAGATGGCCACAGGGATCTGCAACATGGCCCTAAACGTGCTCCCAGACCCAGAGCTCAACTGGCAGGCATACTGTACCCGGGCCAAGGTACTGCAGCCGGTCAAGTTATGGCCAAAACCAAGCTGGCAAAACTCAGTCAATTACCATTTGAAATCCCTTTAATGCTTTAATCTTTGCATTCATTTAAACTGTCTGAAAGATGCACAGCATTCACATATTCACACTGAACTGGTGTTAATTATAAATGGTTATTTGTGGACTGAATTTGTATTTAGTTTATGTGACTAAAGTTAAGTTTATACTCATGTTGCATAAAGTAATCATTTCTATATATTTGATAAACAAGGAGGTCTATAGTGCACATTTTTCATGTACAGTACCAATCAAAAGTTAGGACACGCCACACAGTGTATGAGAAAGCGTGTCCGAAATTTTGACTGGTACTGGACGTTTTCCTTTTAGATCAATATGATGCTCTACGCCAGGGACCTAGAGAAGGCTAAACATGGTCAAGGTGGAATTCCAGACCGACAGAAACTAACTGAGGCCAGAAAAGACTTGGACAAGGTCCTGACTGTACGTCCATGTCTGCGGACTCACCTGGAGATGGCACAGGTAATGACAAACTACTAGTGGGCAATATATAGTGATTTTCTACAGCAATATTTTTTTTAATCTATGTCTGTGCCTTTAGGTGTACTACTACATGGGTGTAGATGCACTCCAGGAGAGTCTCTTGGTGGATGAAGGAGCAGTGAACAGCGCGATGGTGAGTCTGTCCCATGCCCTACAGTTTGAACTAGGTGATACCTTGCCAGACCTCCACGTGCTCAGAGGACGCTGCCTCCTGCTGAAGGGGGAGGAGCAGAACGCTGCAGACTGCTTCAAACAGGCTGTGGAGTTAGAGAGACCAGGGAGCACAGACACCACAGCCCTCCGCTGCCTCCTACAGGCACTCTTGAATCTATTCATGCAGGGAGGCCCTGACCCAAGCCTAGCCACCACCCAACTGGAGTTGTGGGTGCGAAAGGCTGAGGAGAGGTACCCTGAGGACATTGTGAAGTCTGAGCTGAGGTGCCTTTACAGGACTCACACAGCAGAGGTCACAGAGTTATCCAGGGCTCTGATCAAGACAGGCAGACTGGACCTAGTGAGGAGGCTTCTGGAAACAGTGGTGCCTAAACAGCTTGTTAAGAAGAGACCAATGGCTAGGTCTTTCTCCTGTACATGAAGCAAAAATGTGACTTTAGTAGACATATATATGCATGACCTAACCAGAACAGGCAGTAATTAATTAACTTCTTGACAGCATTTCACAGACAAAAATGAACGGCAGCGGTGTACTGTATTTTTTAAACTGTAATTCTTCTATTAACTTACTATTAACTCTTTTTTTTTTTTTTTTTAAGGAACAACTTTTAGAAAGGTTTGATCTACAGAGTAACCTACAGTTACAGTGTTAAAGCACGGAAGGATATTCCTTTCAAGCTTGTTTTGCAATGCAAAATATGTTCATCATCGCAGCCTTTCAGATCATTGCTGACTTGAAAAAAAGAGTGGTTGGGTGTATTCATAATGAAATGGCTGCAGAAAAGATGTCCTGTTGGCTCTTCCACAGTGGCTGTAGAAATGACTCCACAAGTAGTTATTGCTGCATAGTACTGTAATATGTAAATCATATCACGCTACCTCTCTTTGAGTGGGATATTTCAATGCTGTACCACTGTTGACCAGAAGACACAGGTACACACCATTAGGTGGTTCATGAAAGGTTCTGTTTTTGGCTATGAATAAAAGACTAGTTTTTGAATCACTTGTCATGTAGTCTTGTAGTACTCACGGGCAACAGTTTCCAAATCAACAGGCAAGGGATCGCCTTTTCTAGATCATGCTTGTTAATGAAGGGCTTAACTTAAGCCAGGAAACGAAGCCGGAAAAAGCTAATTTTAACAACATTGCTGATCTGCTTGTCAAATTTCATGTTGCAATCAAAAGTAACCTCCAATGTTTTGACAGCTGGCTTAAGATATAAAGCCAGAGCTCCCAAACTCAGAGCTGGACTGTTTGGCCTGCATGAAGTACCAAAGAGGATAACCTCAGTTTTAGCTTTGTTTAAGTTTAGGAAGTATTGTGAAAGCCACAACTTAATATTATTAATACAACTAAGCAGGGAGTTCAGAACGGCACTGTCATTCAGTTTCATAGGCAAATACATTTGCAAATCAACTGCATAACAATGAAATTACAGGTTGTGCTTTCTTATAATAGCCCCTAAAAGCAACATATATAAGGAAAACAGGATGGGGCCAAGAAATTAACCCTGGGGTACCCCACAAGAGAGAGAAGCAGCTGACGAGGAGAGGTCACCAATCATGACAGAGAGGCTCCCATTTTCCAAATTACTTTTTCCAAAACCTTAAGAGAGAAAAGGCAGATCAGAGACTGATCTAAAATTGGACAACACTGTGGGGTCAAGATACAAGGCATATTCTTTTCCCAGCTTTCCGAGGTGACTACTAACTGGGTAATATTTTAAGTTTGTTAATAAGAAATCAGGTCTTTTCTTTTAATGACAATTTCTACTTCTACTTTACTACATTTCAGAAGGAAATATTGTATTTTTTTAATCACTAAATTAATCTGACAGCTTTAGATACTCTTTACTTGACAAATTAATACTTTTAACACAAAATGTATGTAGTTTATAATAGGATTTTTTAAATCATAAATTAAACTACCCAACAATATTTTTGCCTACAAGTAAAGCTGAACTGATTAAATGATCAAAATACTTTGGTTGATAAAAATAGTTTTGATAATTTTCAAAATGTGAGGACATGTCTGCATTGAGTAGTTTTACCTTAAACTGATGGTTCGGAATAATTTCACCCAAGGGTCCTTTGCACCACAACCTCGTGCCAAACAACTCCCCAGATGCTTTTTTCACCTGGGTCGAACATTGGGCGAGTTAGCGTTACCAGCTGATTATCTTAGTGCAGGCGCTAATGGAACCAACTGTGTATCTCATATATTACCCCATTGATGGTGTTTTTCCACCACTCTTTTTTGGTTTTCCATTACGAAAAAAAGTCCCTGGGACCTGCTACCAGGTACCTTTCAGTCGATAAGTCAGTTGAGGTTCCAAGCAAGCTGAGGTAATACCAAAAGGTGACGTAAAAACCTGCAGACTGCTGATTGGTCGGAGAGGATTGTCACTTATGACTGCGTTTTTAACAAACAAGTGCAGAGTGTGTGCCCGGAACAACCGCACCATTAAAAAAAAAAAATCTAGCCAGACACCGAAAGATTATCTACTCTCTGCACTATTCTCACGTTAGGGCTATAGGGGCTTTTACATGTCGTTTCCAATATTGCACACTGTTACTTTAAAAAAAAAAAAGACAATATATCAAAGAAAAGATTTTATTTGGGAATTCTAATAGCCGAATAAAATTGTCGATTGTGAACCAATCAGCTGTTAAATCAGCTGAGAGGCCGGCGTTTCCCAGCATGCTCTGAGTCCGCCTGGGTCTTGCAACTGCCTGCGTCTCAGAACTGCAGCCGCCTTGCTCTTGTGAGAATATTGTTGCCTACGTATGCATGACGTCAGAGCAAGTCGGGATTGTCGGTACACGATAAGTCCTGCCTGCACGATCCGTTCTGTGCATGTGCAATATGTTCGGGTATGCGCAGAGGATATCCTGATTAACACAGATTTACGACACTGCGTGATCCGTTCTGTGCATGTGCAATATGTTCGGGTATGCGCAGATAATATCATGAGCAAATTCTAAGTAAATTTATTAAATCCATAAAGAAACAGGACGGTGTAGTAGTGTTTGAAGAAAATGAAAAAAGAAACGCGATAAGAGAATTATGTGTTGATGCATACAAACAAATAGACACTGTAAATAAACAGTGGCTGTGTAAAGATTTTACTGGATAAGGTCCCCTCATTCAGCTCACTGGACTTCTCAGAGCTAGTGGGAGATATTAGAAAAGA
>NC_045741.1:13181585-13181777 GCF_008692095.1 Etheostoma spectabile
CGTGCAGGCCATCAAACAACTTAATGTGGGTAAAAGCCCCGGCCCCGACGGCCTGTCTGCAGAGTTTTATCAGCTAAACATCGATGAAGTAACTAATGTCCTGACAGAGATGTATAATGAAGGGCTGAACAGAGGCTGCAGGGGGGAGTCATTTTATCAGGGTGTCATGTGTTTGTTGTATAAAAAAGATGA
>NC_045741.1:13181787-13181975 GCF_008692095.1 Etheostoma spectabile
AATGATATTAACAATTACAGACATTTGACTATAATGAATACTGATCATAAAATATTAGCCAAAGTTATTATGAATAGAATGAATAATATATTAGATGATCTGATAGAGAGAGAGCAAACGTGTGCCATTTAAGGCCGTCTGATGTGGGACAACCTCTGCACACTGAGAGAAATGATCAATAAACCCGG
>NC_045741.1:13181992-13182157 GCF_008692095.1 Etheostoma spectabile
TTTTATATAATCGGGCTGGACCAAAAGAAAGCCTTTGATTATGTCTCCAGAGATTATTTATGGGAGGTAATGAAACATTATGGGTTCCCAGAAACCTTTGTTTGTCAAGTGTCTGTATATTAAATCCAGTGTTCGCACTAATGTAAACTGTGTTTTAACTGAGCC
>NC_045741.1:13182167-13182320 GCF_008692095.1 Etheostoma spectabile
GAGAGGGGGGTGAAACAGGGCTGCCCCTTGAGTGCAGCGTTATACATCCTGGCCATCAGCCCCCTGATCAAGACAATCAACTCTGACAGCCTCATATCAGGTACTCATGTCGGGCTCGCGCCCAAAGTCACCGCAATGGCGTATGCGGATGAC
>NC_045741.1:13182330-13183213 GCF_008692095.1 Etheostoma spectabile
TAATAAAAAATCAAATGGAGATGGATATTTTAACTAATCATTTGAGTTTATATGAGCTGGCTTCAGGTGCAAAGCTTAATCATAATAAAACAGAAGGAGTTTGGATTGGATCGAAACATGCAAAACGTGATATTAACATAACACAAGTAAAAGATGAGATTAAAATCCTGGGTTTAACCATCTGTAATACAGACTGTAGTGAAAGAAACTGGGAGCTTAAGCTCAGTGAGGTTAAAGAGGAAGTAAAATAATGGGAAAATAAAAACACCAATTATAAATCAAGAGTTAATATCATTAAAACGTACATCCTTTCCAAACTCCTATTGCTAACATCTTCCCTCCATCTCATAAAATGATAATCCAATTAAATAAACAGTGTGTAAATCTGGTATGGGGCACAACAAGAGAGGTAACAAAAAGAGAGATTATGTATAAAAGCAGAGAATATGGGGCGCTTGGAGCTGTGGATATGGGAATAAAATTATATATTTCCTTTGTAAAAAATAAATCAACAGCATTATCCAGGAATGCTTTCTGGGTCGGGGACTCCTCCAGGTGGAGGAAGTGGAGAGGCCGAGCAAGACAGGGACCAGATTATATTACGGTGATTTTATAGATGAATATCAAAAACTTAAAATTGATTGGAACGGCCTCCCCAGTAAAATTATTTTTAAAAAGATTAATGATTTTAAATATGGTGGGTATATCGAGTATAAGTATTTAACTCAAAATGAAGGAACCCTGCTCCTAAAATTTAAAAAAAATAAAAACCTGTCAGAGAGCATCCGGGACATGAGGTGGCTGATGGCGGTGAACGGACTTCCTGTGAGAGATGTCTTGGAGTTGCTGTGTGAAAACTAAAACCTGTCCGATGACCACATGC
>NC_045741.1:13183223-13183410 GCF_008692095.1 Etheostoma spectabile
AGACACAACAGCATCTCCTCATGGACTGTTTTAGAGCACAGGAATTCTGGGATAAATTGAAAGTGTGTGGTGTGAAGTTTAATGTGTCATATAAAAGTGTAGTGTATTGTATAATGGACCAGAGTGTTAAAGAGAGGGAGAAATAACTCTTGCAAATAATCATATGTATAGTGTGCTTAAAACTTTG
>NC_045741.1:13183420-13183547 GCF_008692095.1 Etheostoma spectabile
ACCAGATGCTGTATGACAATACAACAGATTGTTATTAACAGCGATGAAGTTTGTAAGCAAAAACTCACCGAGCTGAGAAGGAGAAAAGCACTGGACCAAATTAAGCTCCTACCTTGGGACATTATTA
>NC_045741.1:13183557-13183637 GCF_008692095.1 Etheostoma spectabile
CTTCGCACTTTATATACTCTTTTGCAATTTAGCCTGTTCTTTGCACTTTGGCACATGCACTTTAACTCATGCACTTTAAG
>NC_045741.1:13183647-13185739 GCF_008692095.1 Etheostoma spectabile
TGTAGGCTAGACTATGTCATGTTTGTCAATTGGCTGCTGTTTCTATGGATTGTTTTGCTTTCTAATGTATAATGTGGATATCATGTATTTTGTAAAATTTCAATAAAGTTCTTTAAAAAAAAAAAAAAAAAGAAAGTTACCATCAGCCCGAAACTTAGTGCTGCTGCTACAGGCGGTTAGACGATTGCTTAGGGACGTCTACAAATTACAACACCGAAAAGAGATACAACAAACATATTTATTAATTTAATGAGTAAATAAGTTAGTGTCTCCAAAACTTATCTCAGTTATAACTTGTCTCCTGCTAGTTGTAGGCCTACTTCAGCACTTACTTAAAAAAAAAAAAAAGTTAAATTAATAAATAGTTTTGTTGTATTTCTTTTTGGTGTTGTAATTTGTAGATGTCCCTAAGCACTCGTCTTACTGCCAGTAGTAGCAGCAGCAGCAACAGCAGCGGCAGCAGAGAGCAGAGCTAGTATTCTTTTAATCTGCAGTAAGTATTACATACAAATTACAACAGTTCTGTCTTATAAAAATGATGTTTTTGAAAAACAATTGAAATGTGTTATGTCATTGTGACTTTCAAATTATTCTGACGGCAAAGCTTTTTGTTTGTTAATGAGACAATCTCAGTGAAGTAACCTTGCTTATTCAGTCAACATGTGTTGTGTAGAGAAATACAAGAATTACAAAGTAGCCTACCATACATTTTCTAATGTGGATTAATCGTGCAAACCATTTATATGACATATTTTCAAACGCTTCCAATCTCACTCCTAAAAATCTTCTAATTTTATTTATAATACTAGTCTTGTTTTTCAGGTGTTTATCAGTGGTGATAAATGCAACAATATAGGCGACTGCCAATTGTTGCCTAGCGCGATGTGGATGCAAATTGGCTGTAGGCATGCAAAACTCCGCACAGTCCCACCCGAAAAAGAAAGTCACAACAAGTCTGTTTAAGTTGCTAAGCCATACATACAGTTGGATGTCAATTCGCCTGGGCTTGTGCAGAACGACAGTTTTATAACATTAAGTGAAGTTGGTGTTTGTGTGTGTCTGTAACCACAAGTAAATGTTATATTTAAATCTTTTGTAGAGATAATATTTACTAACTCTGTTTACCAACTATTTATGGAGCAATTTATTAGCAATTGTGTATTGAGTGGTGTTGGATTTTATTATATCATTGCTTTAATCACTATATAGATTGCTATTTTCCTCTAATGTATAAAATGTGCATGTTACAATTGAACAGATGACACAAGACCAAGGTTTAACTATAAATCATATGATTGTTTAATGATTATATAGTATGTAAGAAACTGAGGACATTACATTAATTTTGGATGCCAATGGAGTGTTGCTGATCTTATGCGTCTTAATCAGCACACAGGAAGCTTGCAGTGCAGAGCACCCGTCTGAACAGAATGGGACTTGCAGATGTTTCCTGTCTTGCTAGAAAAGAACCTAGGGGCTGAATTTGAAGCCCAACAGTGGGAGGCTATTTGTTAAAAAAAAGAGATTTGTGTTATCATTGTTCTATAGACACTAATTTTCTGTAGAATATGATCTAAGTAATTTGGTTTCTATCTGCAATTTATCAACACATATTAAATCAAAACATGATTGACAAAGGCCTCTTAGCTAATAGCAAATGAATGTTTCCTGAGTGAAAACACAGTTAATAGACTGCCCATAAACAGAAAAGCAGCAACCTAGTAGAATATTATTTGAACAGGCTGTACCAACAGTAACTGGTAGAAATCAAGAAGATGGAAGGTTTGAATTCAAAGACGCTTCTCATTTTCTCATGAACATGTTTTGCAACAAGGTGCTCCAAAGTCTAGTCAGATCATCTGATGGAGATCAGATGGGTGCAAGAATGACATTTCCAGATATGCACGCCTACTGAAGTAGTGGCAAAAGACACAATAAGATATTAACTTTTTGTAATCTTATGACCAGTTCATACATCAGCCCTTCTTACATCAGATTTAGTGAGGATATGTGTGTGTCGACTAAAACCTTCTGCACATACAACAACCAAAAACCCTGGTTCTCTGCAAGACTCAGGCAGCTCCGTCAGTCA
>NC_045741.1:13185749-13186478 GCF_008692095.1 Etheostoma spectabile
CCTTCAGAAGTGGGGACAGAGTCCTGTTTAACCAGGCCAGCAACACACTGACCAAAGAGATCAAAGCAGCTAAGAGGAGCTATGCTAACAAGCTGGAAAACAGCCTCCTTGGTCAGTGTGGAGAGGCCTGCAGACACTCACAAACTACAGGAGACCATCCCCCAACATTGCTGTTCCTCAACGACCGGCTGACGAGCCGAATAGCTTTTACTGTAGGTTTGAAAAGCCCACAGTCACAACCCTCCCCCACACCAACTCACCAACTTACCAACTCATACTTCAGTCAGTCACCTTCCCCCACCTGTACGCTGTCCCCTCCTCCCCTCTGACCCCTCCCTGCACTCACGATCTGTGAAGTGGATGTGCGCTAGCTCTTCCAGAGGCAGAAGACCAGGAAGGCTCTTGGCCCAGACGGTGTGTCACCATCCTGCCTGAAAATCTGTTCAGACCAGCTGTCCCCCATCTTCACTCAGATTTTCAACAAATCTCTGGAACTATCTGAAGTTCCCTGCCTTCAAAACGCTTCCACAATCATCCCAGTCCCCAAAAAACCCTCCATTCTGGACTAAATGACTACAGGCCTGTCGCTCTGTAGTCATGAAGTCCTTTGAAAGACTGGTGTTGGCCCACCTGAAGGATATCACAGTCCCCTTGCTGGACCCCCTGCAGTTTGCCTACAGGGCTAAAAGGTTGGTGGATGATGCAGTCAACTTGGGACTGCATTACATC
>NC_045741.1:13186488-13186958 GCF_008692095.1 Etheostoma spectabile
TCGACTCTCCAGGGGCTTATGCAAGGATCCTGTTCGTGGACTTCAGCTCCGCGTTCAACACCATCATCCTGGATATCCTCAGCACCAAACAAACTTCCTGACTGACAGGAGTCAGCAGGTGAGGCTGGGGAACATCACATCCAGCACACGGACTATCAGCACTGGCGCTCCCCAGGGGTGTGTGCTCTCCCCACTGCTTTTCTCCCTATACACCAATGACTGCACCTCAGGAGACCCATCTGTTAAACTCCTGAAGTTCGCTGACGACACAACGGTCATCGGCCTCATCCGGGACGGTGATGAGTCCACTATATCGCAGGACCTGAAGTGGGAGCCAAACACAGACACCATCATCAAAAAGGCCCAGCAGAGGATGTACTTCCTGCACCAGCTCACGAAGCTCAACCTGCCCAAGGAGCTGCTGGTCCACTTCTACACAGCCATCGTCCAGTCTGTCCTCTGCACGTCCA
>NC_045741.1:13186972-13196526 GCF_008692095.1 Etheostoma spectabile
GGATCTGCCACCAAAAAGGACAGGAGCAGACTACAACGGACAGTTAGGACAGCAGAAAGGATCATCGGTGCCAACCTGCTCTCCGTTCATGACTTATACTCTTCCAGAGTCAGGAAACGGGCAGGAACCATCACTGCAGACCCAGACCCATCTCACCCCGGACACACCTGTTCAGCTTCTCCATCTGGTAGGCGCTACAGAGCACTGTACGCCAAAACCAACAGATTCAGGGACAGTTTCTACCCACAAGCCTTCTTTCTGATGAACAGCAGACTTCTTACCCACAGTGTCAGGTTCAATTCGGTCAATTACCCGTAACACTGCTCTACAGCACTGTTTACTGGTTCCACTTATTATTCACTTATTTAGTATTATTCACCATTCTCATTCTCATATCTCACTTTACTATTTATTTTTACTATTTAATCATTTCCCATTCTCAAATCTCACTTATTATGTTATTATTCATCATTCTCATTTCCAATTCAGAACTGTTCATAAGTGTCTACTGTTCACTTGTAATATAATAACATAAACTCTTTATCCCAGTATCCTTTGCAATTGCTCCACATTTAAATCATTTTTATGAACTCTTCATTGAATCATGCCTCTATATTGTTTCTGTTTAGAGTATGTAAATATTGTGATATTCAGTGTGTATATTTTGTTTGGTTGTTTTGCTTGTGTAGACACATTGTGGCAACAATGCTCCAAGACAAATTCCTCGTATGTGTCCTCATACCTGGCAAATAAAGCTGATTCTGATTCTGATTCTGATAAGCTTTTCTGTTAACTCTGATTTCTGTTTTAACAGAGTTGTTGTTCACTGTGTGTGGCTACCGTCCAACATCCGATGGCAGAACAACCCTTGATCGAGTGGAACAGTGGTCTCTTTGACTGCTTTGAAGATGTGGCGACTTGTGAGAATCAAAATCACAACTTAACAAAATCATATATTTGGATTAAAGGTCTTCTTTAGGAAGATAACTCTGTTGGTGTATCTCTGTGTTTTTCAGGTTGCTATGGTTTCTGGTGCTGCCCTTGCCTTGCCATCACAGTTTCAGAAAGATTTGGAGAGAACCGTTGTCTCCCATTATGTGACATATGCACCCCCGCCATTGCATATTGTGGGATACCACCGTGTGTGGTGCGTCCTGCCGTCCTGTCTCTAAGGGTTGCCATGCGAAACAGATACGGTATCAAGGTATGATGCATGAAAGCTAATGGCGACTGGATTTCACACACATTTTACGAACGTGAATCAATGTTGAATTAAAACATGTTATTTTTTTGGCTCTCGCAGGGTCTCTGTGAAGGACATTGCAGCGCCTGTTGCTGCGAGACGTGCGCCTGGTGTCAGATGCATCGTGAGTAAAACATCGCAAAAAAAACTCCCAATGTCATCGTCATGCAAAATCAAGTCAATGGCAAATGCAGCCTGCTCCGGGATGATGATCCTGGATACCCGCCCCAAGCTGTTTTGTGAACCAACCAGGAGACTTTGTGAGTCATCCTGAGCTCTGTGGCTTCTGTTTGTGTCTTGTTGCTTTCTGAAGGAATGGTTATGCAGTTCAGATCCTGCTAGTGTTTGTTTTGTTACACCAAAGGCAAAATATAAGTCTATGTTTATGAGTGAAAAACAAATAGTAATCACAGTGATTTGTTTTCCCGATGGCACTGAGTATGCTGAATCAGTTTCAGTCTAATAATAAAAGGGCAGTTATTGTCCAAATCCCTAATTGTGTTTTTGTTATTGAAGCACCATGGGTGAAGGAGACATTTGTGGTCCTTTAAAATTTATTATAATTAAAGAAATAATAAAGTTGTATTAGGATAGAAACTACAGTAGGCTACTACTCAGCAACATCACAGTGCAGTTTGTCCTATAGCCCAACAGAGGGCCCTATGTATATGACCACAAATAAGTTATCCAACCAATTCTCTTTGGTAAAAATAAACACTTCGACATTTATGCTAGTAAAGAAGACCAAATAGACCAAAAAAATCATGAAAAGCCACACAAATACATACATACATACATACATACATGCACATATTTTTAATGATGGCCATGTGGTCTTAATAAGCATAATGACTTTAGCATTTGACTATGACATTAAGAGATTTTTACAGTGCAAACTAAAAATGAAGTAGGCTAAAGATCTACATCATAGGCCTTTTTGCCCTCCTCTTTTGTCGGGCAGGTGGGTAGGATGTGACTTAAGGCAGATCAAGAGTTTTAGAAGGAATCCTGCACCGTGACCATTACGCAAGCAATTATTAAAAAAAGCAACGGGTTGATCTTAATTTACCTATAAAGGTCTAAGACCGCAACGTCGTGTTTTCTAATACATAATTGCTGCGTAAGATCAGTGTGCGGGATTCTTCTAAAACTATTGATCTGCTACATAAACAATATAAACGCTACAGTAACGTACTTTGATGGAGTCACACACATGACAAAAGCAGACATGGAAGGACAACCACACTACACACAGAACAAGAACACTGCACATCCTAAGGTGATGGGTTCTAGGTGGTTCAGAAACACCATGTGCCCATCAGAGAACATATGGATATACATATGTATCTACAGTTGTTGGGCGTTTTCAACAATTAGTCTATTAGAGTGATACTTGATCCTAACCTACAGTTCCAAATAATTACGGATCAAAATTTCCTTTTAAATAAATTTTTGGTGTTTTTTATGCGATACAGGCTATTTTCTTGTTCAGGTTGATCAGTGGTGATAAGATATCTGAAGTCTAATTTTGGAACATTAGAGTCAATGTTTTATTGACTCAGTTAGGTATAGCATTTTCTGCTGCACTTTGGGCATGTAGGCTACGATATGCAAAACTCGGCACAGCCACACGAATTAGAAAATCACAATAGGCTAACATTGATCGTTATATATAGCGTGCTTGGCTACACACACACCCTTAGGTGTCAATTCGCCTGGACTTCAGGAGAACGGCTGTTAAGTTATAGCGTTCGAACGTTAAGTGAAGTTTCAGGTGGTGCTCGTGTGTGTCTGTTGGCTAACCACAGTAAGTGCTATATATATTTTTGTAGAGATAATATTTAGGCTATAACTATGTTGACAACTATTTGGAGCATTATCAGCAACTGCGTATTGAGTGTCAGGTTATATCCCTGGATTATGTGGTAGCCTGTAGATTGACATTGTCATCCCCGGCATGCCGTCCACAGTCTATCCATGCGCACCTGATCCACATTGCTGAACTATAACGTCTCTAGCACGGGCTTGTTGAATAGTCGATGATTAGTCAATCACGTCATTCTACTGTTGGTGAGAAAACAGACCGTTGCCATTGACTGAGATACTCTGGCGGTCGGACCTTTTCAAATTAATAAAGTCGTTATTGAATATAGCTATACCTGTGTTTATACGGAACTGAACAGTGGATCACAAAGAGGGAGAGAAGGAGGAGGAAACGGGGATCGCTAACAGCGCTATTGGCAACAGTGCAACAGCTGAGTGAGCTCCATGTTGCACTCAATCCCGGGGCGACCTGGCCCTCCGAGGTGATCATCAGCGGACGGTAACCGGGACAACCGGGGCGCGATCTTGCGTTTCCTAGGATGGCGAAGGCATGTCCCGCCCTGTTTGCCTCTTAACTGTTACTGGAACAATCAACAAAAAAGGCAACGTTGGCCCTAACGGTCCCTGGAGACCCTGACACGCGCGTTTGGCAACAGTGGCGCACAGATCTCCAGAGAGCCGGGATGGACAGGTGGGTGGAAGATCCGTGCAGAGCACCGGAACAAAAACACCGACAGTAGGCCAGCCTACTCAGTGACCTCTACACAAGATTCACTCTAAGTGGTTTTTGTGAGAGAGAGACCGTGGCATCTGTCACACGGAAATTATCTCACTGGTTATGTCTCAAACACCAGAGGGAACTATCTGAAAAATCAACACCTGGATGCCACTCAATGTTCTAAGTAATTTGCTCTTGAATGCAGAAACGGAAATATCAGTCCAACATGAGAACACTTTTCAACCATAAAAGTACAAATAAAACCTAAACCTCTTATTTATTTAATGCAACTTTGATAAGTAGGCTAATGTTAAATTATATTATGCGCAGAACAGTGGAGAGAAAATGTAGGCTATAGTTTATTTTGATACCTAAACCAAAGTCTGTAGGCTACTAAAGCTCGCTTGTGGTAGGCCTATATTTAAAAGATCCTCTAAACTAATCCGTCTCTGGTAGGCCTAAAGGAACACATGTTCCCTCAGGGGAAAGTGTCTCTTTCAGGCCAATTGTCCCATTGACACATGATGATACAAATCTTTTGTATGAATATGCAAACAACCAGTGAAAAATAGAAAGAAGGAAAAAGGGGAGTCTTGGGTAAGGGTTTGAAATTATGAAGGGAAGACCAAGAATGGCATGACACCACCCGAAGCAAATAATTTAACACGTTAAGACCTCTCCCCCAAACTGAATGCCATCGTCTGTTATACATGTTTTATTTGTTAAAAAATATAAAGTGACAATTTCCCACACATAGGTGACACTTACCTACCCTATGATGGGGCAACTTGTCATACACTCTTAACCTTATAACTAAAGTGAGACATAAAAAATAAAAGTCTACACATTGTGCACAATCATTTATTATGTATATCCATTTGGAAAATGAGTGACTGTGATGTACTTAGACCGAGAAATTGAAGTGAAAGCAAAAAAAGTGGGACAAGAAACCCTGGGGCGTTTCTCAATATGTTGTTCTTAGGGACTTGTGTCTGTGTTCTTGTGAAACGTCATGTTTGGTGGCAAAGTACTGACCCAATACACAAGTTAGCATGTCGCACAGAACAGTTAAAATCCCCGGATGTGACTCGACACGCATTTTACCGAGGATACATCGGATGGGAACTTGTGTGAACTTGGCGGCAGGTATCCCAGCTCAATTCGGGTGTAAAGCGCTATGGTTTCCGGTACACATATTTTCACAATTTAGCTATTATAAATCAATAATTCATTTTTAGAGTTTTAAGGCGAGAAATCAGCTGTGTAGATTTTGAATATAGGCAGTTCAACGAAAATTGATGGTGAATTAAAAAAGCCTTCGGAGTTTGAAAGCTCCGCAAACCCGGCGGGCGAGCTTGCTACGCCAGCCGGGGTGAGCTCTCGCGAGCCGGTCAGTCAGTCAGCTCACAGACCCCTCTGGCCCCACGTTAGACAGACCCTCTGGCCCACATTTAGACAGACCACTGCAGCAAAGCCAGGTCTAAGATATGTAAGATATTTAAACAATTTTTTCCGCTGTCATATTCTGTCCCTATCCCTGGCTCTCCTCCCTCTCGGGCTCCTCTTCTGCTTCTCGGTAACATATAGGCTACAGACTGCAGTGACTAACTTACCCAGTCCATCTATAATTTAATACCTGTTTAACGTTTCTTTCTGCTTTCAATTAAAATTGAATCCCGAACAATGGTACAAGGATTTTTTCCCCGCCGTTTGTGTCGGTATTTATATAGTTATTGGCCCGTTGATACTAATAGCACTTAAATGAAAACCTGGAAGACTGAACAACAGAACAACAAGGCGGTGTGAAGGGTGACCGTCCTTGCTTATATGAATACACACACATCAAAGCTAACTATAAAGTGGCAAGCGCCCTCTTTGCTGGGGGTGTTGCGCAATAACAGGAAGAACGCTTCGTCTCAAAACTGTCAACAGCGTTTGTGTTCTTCTGAACTTGCGAGTTCTGTCTTCCGGTACAGCTAGCAAGTTCGGTCTCCAAGAACACAAGTCCGTTCTTTGCTTACTTGGTATTGAGAAACGCCCTGTACTTCCTACTAATGTTGAAAACATCCCCGAAAAATCACAGAGCAGGTACCTTGAGGATCGTAGCCCTCACAGTGGAAAATTAAGCCACGCCAAGCAATATTTTTGTAATTGTATACAGTTGAAGTCCCACTTGTTGAATTCATGTTTATTCCCCTTTCCTTCTGACCACACGCACTCTACAAATAGTGGAAATAGTGCCTGGGACTCTGTATATATTTTAGATTGTATATTAAACCCTTCAAAGGATATTCCCTTCCTGTGTTCCTGACTAGACACACTAATTAGTGAATAACTTCCCTATCACCAAGAGCCCCGATACCATATCTGTGAGTAACATTGGTATCTATCGCTTGGAACAACAGGTCCCAAGATGTTGAAGACAGGCTCCTGGTGCTGCTACAGCGGGACAGGAGCAACAGCTTTGTGTTATAGGGGCACTAATGTCAGAAACTGGGGTCACCACGCAACAACATGACCTAACACATTTAGTGAGTTGTTATCATAAATTCATGGACGTATATTGTAATAAGCAAAATTGACATTTAAAATTAAAATGGCACATACAGAAGAAAGGATAAATAAATAAACTGTGGTAAAAGCAAACTTTTGTAAACACAACATGGAGACGACTGTGGCTGTGTCTTTATTGATGCTATCACTGGAGCCATACACACCATATCATCTGTATTGTAATCAAAACACATGCTATACAAGAAGGTAAAGTTAACTGTATAGTGTCAGATTTTTTTTCATGCTCAGCGTCACCACAAGATAATCTCTACCCTAATCCAAAACATTTCTTTCATCTTTCACAGCTTGAGAGAGCTAGCAGGTACCAAGCTCAATCAGGTAAAGCAGTTACACCGTATCCAACGGTTAAATGAACATTTAAAGAAAAGTGAATTTACAAGAGTAAGATAGTGGGTTTCTGAGACTAAAATGACAAATTTTTACATTCTGTAACACAGCCGCAGGGTCTTTCTAAACTAAAGTCACCAGTTGGATTGTTTAGCAACATATTATAGGGAATAATGACAATTAAGAAATTCTTAGCATCTTAAATATATTGAATATTGAAATTCAAATTGTATGAAAATGATAGATTTTTAAAAAGAGATCTGTGTTTTATTGTTCTAAAGACCTGTGATTTTCTGTGAATAGATCTAAGTAATTTGGTTTCTGTCTGCAATTTGGAGCATTATTTGTTCATCATGTCATCCCTGTATAATAATTCCTATGTCTAAGAAGCTATTGGTGCCGTTCATGGTCTTCAATGTGGATTACATTCATTCTAAAGACACTATTTCTTAAAAATGCAAAGTAACTCTGACTTACTGACGCCGATTGTAGAACCAATGCCACGGCTTGTCAGGACACACAAGTTTTGGTTCACAAATGAGAAGGCACGACTCTTTAAATCAGAGTGGCTCTAAAATACGGGGAAAGATTGTTTTTTCATTGGCTCTACTTTAGGTGTAATTGTGTTTGTTAACACATTAAATCACATGATTGACTCATGTAAGTGTCCATACATATAGCAAATGATTAATTTCCTGAGGAAAACGCGGTTAATTAGCTGACATACTGTTAACACAAATGCAGCAGCAATCTATTAGAATAATAATTTGAACAGGTTGCAACTGTGAAATCAAAAAGATGAAGGTTTGAATCAAAGACACTTTCACAACATGTTTTGCAACAAGTGCTCTAAGTCTAGTCGGATCTACAATACTCACTAAATCTACCATAAGATATGAACTCTCAGTAATCTTTTGACCAGTTTAGCTTTTTTACTGAGCTCTGATTTTGTATTCACAGAGTTGTTGTTACTGTGTGTGGCTACCAGCCACATCCGATGGCAGAACAACCCTTGATAGAGGGAACAGTGGTCTCTTCGACTGCTTTGAAGATGTGGGACTTGTGAGAACAAAATCACAACTTAACAAATATATACGTTATAATTTGGATTAAAGGTCTTCTTTAGGAAGATAACTCTGTTGGTGTATCTCGTGTTTTTTCAGGTTGCTATGGTTTCTGGTGCTGCCCTTGCCTTGCCATCACAGTTTCAGAAAGATTTGGAGAGAGCCGTTGTCTCCATTATGTGACATATGCACCCCCCGCCATTACTGCATGTTGTGGGACCTCTGGTGTGTGGTGCTCCTGCCGTCCTGTCTCTAAGGGCTGCCATGCGAAACAAATATGGTATCAAGGTATGATGATGTAAAGTTGATGGAGACTGGATTTCACACACATGCTTTGTTAAGGTGAATCAATGTTGAATTTAAACATGTTATTTTCTTTGGCTCTCTGCAGGGTCTCTGTGTAAGGACATTGCAGTGCCTGTTGCTGCGAGACGTGCGCCCTGGTGTCAATGCTCGTGAGTAAAACATCGCAAAAAAAACTCCCACTGTCATCGTCATGCAAAATCAAGTCAATGTCCAAATGCAGCCTGCTCCGGGGATGATGATCGGATAGCCCAAGTGGTTTTGTGAACCAACCAGGAGTCTTGTGATGTCACCTGAGCTCTGTGGCTTTTGTTTGGGTCTTGTTGTCTTCTGAAGGAATGATGGTTATGCAGTTCAGATCTGCTAGTGCAAAGTGTAAGTCTATGTTTATGAGTGAAAACCAAAGTAGTAATCACAGTGATTTGTTTCCCTTGCATCTGAGTATGCTGATCAGGTTCAGTCTAATAACATAAGGGCAATTATGTTCCAAATCCCTTAATTTTAGTTTTGTTTATTGACAGCCACCATGGGCATCGGTCAAGGACGAAGGAGACATTGTAGTCTTTTAAATTCTTTTTTAAATCAAAGAAATAATAAAGTTGTATTAGGTAGGAACTGCAGTACTATCGCAAATCACAATGCAGTTTGTCTATAGACCAAAAGAGGGCCCTAACGTTATGACCACAATTAAGTTACGATCCATTGCAATCCTTCTCTTTGGTAAAATAAAACTCTTTGACAAAACTACTACTAAAGATTTGGCACCACAATAGACAAAAAATATATAAAAAGCCACACAAATACATGCATACACACTTCTAAGTGATAGCCATGTGGTGTTAAAAGCATAATAAACAGCTAGAATATTAACTATGTTTAAGAGATTTTCACCATGCAATCTAAAAATGAGTATATTCAGTTCTACAAAATAAATACAGAAGGTGGTTCAGACAGAAACACAATGAGCCAATCAAAGAACATATATACTGTACAGGCTGTTTCAACAATGTAGACTAATTACAGTAATACTTGATCAAACAGTTCCAATATACAGTGTGTGTGTAGATAATATATATATATATATAATATATATATAACAAAAAAATCTAAGAATTTCAAAAACTGCAGAGATTTCTTAAATATGAAAAGAAAGCTAGTCCACCAAGAAGTTTACAAAACAAAGGGTACAAAAAAATCATTTAGACACTGTTCTAAAAATAAAGTTGTAGTGGGCGCTTTGTTTGTTGGTGTTTGGCAAAAATGTCATATAATCTTTCATCATTTGTAATCAAATTTCTGAGAGAAAACTAGACTGTGCATCTCCTCTTGGCTCTGTTTTAGGCTTTAGAAATCTACAGTTATGCCAATTCAAAGTCATTTCAGAGAGAGAGCGTTCCTCTTGTCTGTTCTTGATGAGAATGTCTTTGTTTTAGTGAGGTGAGAAGTCCGTGTTCTTGCTAACGTCAATTGGATACTTTAGAAACCCCCCCCCTTTCAATTG
>NC_045741.1:13196551-13196687 GCF_008692095.1 Etheostoma spectabile
GCTTCTCCCCTCTGGTAGGCGCTACAGAGCACTGTACGCCAAAACCAACAGATTCAGGGACAGTTTCTACCCACAAGCCTTCTTTCTGATGAACAGCAGACTTCTTACCCACAGTGTCAGGTTCAATTCTGGTCAA
>NC_045741.1:13196703-13196958 GCF_008692095.1 Etheostoma spectabile
TCTCTACAGCACCTGTTTACTGGTTCCACTTATTATTTCACTTATTTAGTATTATTCACCATTCTCATTCTCATATCTCACTTTACTATTTATTATTTACTATTTACTCATCATTCCCATTCTCAAATCTCACTTATTATTTGTTATTTATTCATCATTCTCATTTCCAATTTCAGAACTGTTCATAATGTTCCTACTGTTCACATTGTAATATAATAACATAATACTCTTTATCCCAGTATCCTTTGCACTATG
>NC_045741.1:13196968-13197135 GCF_008692095.1 Etheostoma spectabile
AAATCATTTTTATTGAACTCTTCATTGAACTCATGCCTCTATATTGTTTCTGTTTAGAGTATGTAAATATTGTGTATATATCAGTGTGTATATTTTGTTTTGGTTGTTTTGCTTGTGTAGACACATTGTGAGCAACAATGCTCCAAAGACAAATTCCTCGTATGTGT
>NC_045741.1:13197145-13204242 GCF_008692095.1 Etheostoma spectabile
GGCAAATAAAGCTGATTCTGATTCTGATTCTGATAAGCTTTTCTGTTAACTCTGATTTCTGTTTTAACAGAGTTGTTGTTCACTGTGTGTGGCTACCGTCCAACATCCGATGGCAGAACACCCCTTATCCGAGTTGGACACAACAGTGGTCTCTTTGACTGCTTTGAAGATGTGGCGACTTGTGAGATCAAAATCACACACTTAACAAAACATTATTGGATTAAAGGTCTTCTTTAGAAGAAAACTCTGTTGGTGTATCTCTGTGTTTTTCAGGTTGCTATGGTTTCTGTGTGCTGCCCTTGCTTTGCCATCACAGTTTCAGAAAGATTTGGAGAGAACCGTTGTCTCCCATTATGTGATATGCACCCCCGCCATTGCATATTGTGGTACCACCGTGTGTGGTGCGTCCTCCGTCCTTCTCTAAGGGTTGCCATGCGAAACAGATACGGTATCAAGGTATGATGCATGTAAAGCTAATGGCGACTGGATTTCACACACACTTTTACGAACGTGAATCATTGTTGAATTTAAACATGTTATTTTTCTTTGCTCTCTGCAGGGTTCTCTGTGTAGGACATTGCAGCTGCCTGTTGCTGCGAGACGTGCGCCTGGTGTCAGATGCATCGTGAGTTAAACATCGCAAAAAACTCCCAAGTCTCGTCATGCAAAATCAAGTCAGTCCAAATGCACCTGCTCCGTGATGTGATCCGGATACCCCCCCAAGCTGGTTTTGTGAACCAACCAGAGACTTGTGATGTCATCCTGAGCTCTGTGGCTTCTTGTTTGTGTCTTGGGGTCTTCTGAAGGAATGGTTATGCAGTTCAGATCCTGCTAGTGTTTGTTTTGTTACACCAAAGGCAAAATATAAGTCTATGTTTATGAGTGAAAACCAAAGTAGTAATCACAGTGATTTGTTTTCCCGATGGCACCTGAGTATGCTGAATCAGTTTCAGTCTAATAATAAAAAGGGCAGTTATTGTTCCAAATCCCTTAATTTTTGTTTTTGTTTATTGACAGCTACCATGGGTGAAGGAGACATTTGTGGTCCTTTAAAATCTTTATTTATAATTAAAGAAATAATAAAGTTGTATTAGGATAGAAACTACAGTAGGCTACTACTCAGCAACATCACAGTGCAGTTTGTCCTATAGCCCAACAGAGGGCCCTAATGTTATATGACCACAAATTAAGTTATCCAACCAATTCTCTTTGGTAAAATAAAACACTTCGACATTTTATGCTAGTAAAGAAGACCAAATAGACCAAAAAAATCATGAAAAGCCACACAAATACATACATACATACATACATACATGCACATATTTTTAATGATGGCCATGTGGTCTTAATAAGCATAATGACTTTAGCATTTGAACTATGCACATTAAGAGATTTTTACAGTGCAAACTAAAAATGAAGTAGGCCTAAAGATTCTACATCAATAGGCCTTTTTGCACTCCTCTTTTTGTCGGGCAGGTGGGTAGGATGTGACTTAAGGCAGATCAAGAGTTTTAGAAGGAATCCTGCACCGTGACCATTACGCAAGCAATTATTAAAAAAATGCAACGGGTTGATCTTAATTTACCTGATAAAGGTCTAAGACCGCAACGTCGTGTTTTCTAAATACATAATTGCTTGCGTAATGATCAGTGTGCGGGATTCCTTCTAAAACTATTGATCTGCTACATAAACAAATATAAACGCTACAGTAACGTACTTTGATGGAGTCACACACTGCACAAAAGCAGAAACTGGAAGGAACACCACACTACACACAGAACAAGAACACTGCACATCCCTCTAAGGTGATGGGTTCTAGGTGGTTCAGAAACACCATGTGCCAATCAGAGAACATATGGCATATACATATGTATCTACAGTTGTTGGGCGTTTTCAACAATTAGTCTTATTAGAGTGATACTTGATCCTAACCTACAGTTCCAAATATATTACGGATCAAAATTTCCTTTTAAATAAAATTTTTGGTGTTTTTTTATGCGATACAGGCTATTCTTCTTGTTCAGGTTGATCAGTGGTGATAAATGATCTGAAGTCTAATTTTGGAACATTAAGAGTCAATGTTTTATTTGACTCAGTTAAGGTATAGCATTTTCTTGCTGCACTTTGGGCATGTAGGCTACGATATGCAAAACTCGGCACAGCCCCACCCGAATTAGAAAATCACAATAGGCTAACATCTGATCTGTTAATATATATGCGTTGCTTGGCTACACACACCCTTAGGTGTCAATTCGCCTGGACTTCAGGAGAACGGCTGTTAAGTTATAGCTTCGAACGTTAAGTGAAGTTTCAGGTGGTGCTCGTGTGTGTCTGTTGGCTAACCACAAGTAAGTGCTATATTTATATTTTTGTAGAGATAATATTTAGGCTACTAACTATGTTTACGAACTATTTATGGAGCAATTTATCAGCAACTGCGTATTGAGTGTCAGGTTATATCCCTGGATTATGTGTAGCCTGTAGATTGACATTGTCATCCCCGGGCATGCCGTCCACATGTCTATCCATGCGCACCTGATCCACATTGCTGAACTATAACGTTCTCTAGCACGGCTTGTTGAATAGTCGATGATGATTAGTCAATCACGTCATTCTACTGTTGGTGAGAATAACAGACCGTTGCCATTGACTGAGATACTCTGGCGGTCGGACCCTTTTCAAATTAATAAAGTCGTTAATTGAAATATAGCCTATACCTGTGTTTATACGGAACTGAACAGTGGATCACAAAGAGGGAGAGAAGGAGGAGGAAACGGGGATCGCTAACAGCGCTATTGGCAACAGTGCAAACAGCTGAGTGAGCTCCATGTTGCACTCAATCCCCGGGGCGACCTGGCCCTCCCGAGGTGATCATCAGCGGACGGTAACCGGGACAACCGGGGCGCGATCTTGCGTTTCCTAGGATGGCGAAGGCATGTCCCGCCCTGTTCTGCCTCTTAACTTGCTACTTGACCAATCCAACAAAAAAGGCAACGAGTTGGCCCTAACGGTCCCTGGAGACGCTGACACTGCTGCGTTTGGCAACAGTGGCGCACAGATCTCCAGAGAGCCGTGGATGGACAGGTGGGTGGAAGATCCGTGCAGAGCACCGGAACAAAAACACCGACAGTAGGCCTAGCCTACTCAGTGACCTCTAACACAAGATTCACTCTAAGTGGTTTTTGTGACGAGAGAGACCGTGGCATCTTGTCACACGGAAATTTATCTCACTGGTTATGTCTCAAACACCAGAGGGAACTATCTGAAAAATCAACACCTGGATGCCACTCAATGTTCTAAAGTAATTTGCTCTTGATATGCAGAAACGTTAAATATCAGTCCAACATGAGAACACTTTTCAACCATAAAAGTACAAATAAAACCTAAACCTCATTATTTATTTAATGCAACTTTGATAAGTAGGCTAATGTTAAATTATATTATGCGCAGAACAGTGGAGAGAAAATGTAGGCTATAGTTTATTTTGATACCTAAACCAAAGTCCTGTAGGCTACTAAAGCTCGCTTGTGGTAGGCCTATATTTATAAAGATCCTCTAAACTAATCCGTCTCTGGTAGGCCTAAATAGCGAACACATGTTCCCTCAGGGGAAAGTTGTCTCTTTCAGGCCAATTGTCCCATTGACAACATGATGATACAAATCTTTTTGTATGAATATGCAAACAACCATGAAAAAATAGAAAAGAAGGAAAAAGGGGAGTCTTGGGTAAGGGTTTGAAATTATGAAGGCAAGACCAAGAATGGCATGACACCACCCGAAGCCAAATACTTTAACATCAGTTAAGACCTCTCCCCCCAAACTGAATGCCATCGTCTGTTATACATGTTCTTATTTGTTAAAAAATATAAAGTGACAATTTCCCACACATAGTGTGACACCTTACCTTACCCTATGATGGGGCAACTTGTCATACACATCTTAACCATTCATAACTAAAGTGAGACATAAAAATATAAAGTCTACACATTTGTGCACAATCATTTATTATGTATATTCCATTTGGAAAATGAGTGACTGTGATGTACTTAGACCGAGAAATTGAAGTGAAAGCAAAAAAAGTGGGACAAGAAACCCTGGGGCGTTTCTCAATATGTGTTCTTCTATGGACTTGTGTCCTTGTGTTCTTGTGCACGGTCATGTTGGGTGGCCAAGTACTGACCCAATACACAAGTTAGCATGTCGCCAAGAACGTAAAATCCCCGGATGTGATCTCGACACGCCCATTTTACCGAGGATACATCGGATGGTAACTTGTGTGAACTTGGCCGGGCAGGTATCCCAGCATTCAATTCGGGTGTAAAGCGCTTATGGTTCCGGTACATATTTTCACAATTTACGTCTATTATTAATCAATAAATTCATTTTTAAGATGTTTAAGGCAGAAATCAGCTTGTGTAGATTTTGAATATAGGCATTTCAACGAAAATGATGGTGATTAAAAAAGCCTTCGGAGTTGAAAGCTCCGCAAACCCCGGCGGGCGAGCTTGCTACGCCACCGGGATGACTCCGCGAGCCGTCAGTCAGTCAGCTCACAGACCCCTCTGGCCCCACGTCTAGACAGACCCCTCTGGCCCCACATTTAGACAGACCACTGCAGCAAAGCCAGGTCTAAGATATTGTAGATATTTTAAACAATTTTTTCCGCTGTCATATTCTGTCCTCTTCATCCTGGCTCTCCTCCCTCTCGGGCTCCTCTTCGCTTCTCGGTAACATATAGCTACAGACTGCAGTGACTAACTTTACCCAGTCATCTATAATTTTAAACCTATGTAACGTTTCTTTTCTGCTTTCAATTAAAATTGAATCCCGAACAATGGTACAAGGATTTTTTCCCCCGTTTGTGTCGGTATTTATATAGTTTTGGCCCGTGATACTTAATAGCACTTTAATGAAAACCTGAAGACTGACACACAGAACAACAAGGCGGTGTGAAGGGTGACCGTCCTTGCTTTATTATGAATACACACATCAAAGCTACTATAAAGTGGCAAGCGCCCTCTTTGCTGGGGGTGTTGCGCAATAACAGAAGAACGCTTCGCTCAAAACTGTCAACAGCGTTTTGTGTTCTTCTGAACTTGCGATTTCTGTCTTCCAGGTACAGCTAGCAAGTAACGGTCTCCCCAAGAACACAAGTCCGTTCTTTGCTTACTTGGTATTGAGAAACGCCCCTGTACTTCCCTACTAATGTTGAAAACATCCCCGAAAAATACACAGAGCAGGTACCTTGAGGATCGTAGCCCCTCACAGTGGAAAATTTAAGCCACGCCAAGCAATGTTTATTTTTGTAATTGTATACAGTTGGAAGTCCCACTTGTTGAATTCATGTTTATTCCCCTTTCCTTCTGAACCACACGCACTTCTACAAATAGTGGAAATAGTGCCTGTGACTCTGTATATATTTTATTGTATTGTATATTAAACCCTTCAAAGTATATTCCCTTCCTCCTGTGTCCTGACTAGACACACTATATTAGTGAATAACTTCCCTAATCACCAAGAGCCCCGATACCATATCTGTGAGTAACATTGGTATCTATCGCTTGGAACAACAGGTCCCAAGATGTTGAAAGACAGGCTCCTGTTGCTGCTACAGCGGGACAGGAGAACAGCTTTGTGTTTATAGGGGCACTAATGTCAGAAACTGGGTCACACGGCAACAACATGACCTAACACATTTAGTAGATGTTGTTATCATAAATTCATGTACTGTATATTAGTAATAAGTCAAATAAATTGACATTTAAAATTAAAATGCACATACAGAAGAAAGGATAAATAAAATAAACTGTGGTAAAAGCAAACTTATTGTAAACACAACATGGAGACGACTTGTGGGCTGTGTCTTTATTGATGCTATCACTGGAGCCTATACCACCATATCATCTGTATTGTAATCAAACACATGCTATACAAGAAGGTAAAGTTAACTGTATAGTGTCAGATTTTTTTTCATGCTCAGCGTCACCCACAAGATAATCTTCTACTCCTAATCCAAAACATTTTCTTTCATTCTTTCACAGCTTGAGAGAAGCTAGCAGGTACCAAGCTCAATCAGGTAAAGCATGTTACACCTGTATCCTAACGGTTAAATGAACATTTAAAGAAAAGTGAATTTACAAGAGTAAGATAAGTGGGGTTTCTGAGACTAAAATGACAAATTTTTACATTCTCTGTAACACAGCCGCATGGGTCTTTCTAAACTAAAGTCACCAGTTGGATTGTTTTAGCAACATATTATAGGGAAATAATGACAATTAAGAAATTCTTAGCATCTTAAATATATTGAAATATGAAATTCAAATTGTATGAAAATGATAGATTTTTAAAAAAGAGATCTGTGTTTTTATTGTTCTAAAGACACTGTGATTTTCTGTAGAATATGATCTAAGTAATTTGGTTTCTGTCTGCAATTTGGAGCATTATTTTGTTCATCATGTCAATCCCTGTATAATAATTCCTATGTCTAAGAAGCTATTGGTGCCGTTCATGGTCTTCAATGTGGATTACATTCATTCTAAAGACACTATTTCTTAAAAATGCAAAGTAACTCTGACTTACTGCTCGATTTGTAGAACCAATGCCCCAGGCTTTTGTTACATTTTAGTTTTAGCCAAATTGGTGTGCACAACCTTTTACAGAGGTTCTCTAAAATAACGGGGAAGAGATTGTTTTTTTCATTGGCTCTACTGTAGGTGGTAATGTGTTTGTTAACACATTAAATCAAAACATGATTGACTCATGTAAAGGTCTCATAGCTAATAGCAAATGAAATTCCCTGAGTGAAAACGCGGTTAATTAGCTGCACATACTGTATACACAAATGCAGCAATCTATTAGAATAATATTTGAACAGGTTGCAACTGGTAGAAATCAAAAAGATGGAAGGTTTGAATTCAAAGACACTTCTCACAACATGTTTTGCAACAAAGTGCTCCTAAGTCTAGTCGGATCTACAAATACCTCATAAATCATACCATAAGATATGAACTCTCAGTAATCTTTTGACCAGTTTAGCTTTTTTACTGAGCTCTGATTTCTGTATTCACAGAGTTGTTGTTCACTGTGTGTGGCTACCG
>NC_045741.1:13204252-13212705 GCF_008692095.1 Etheostoma spectabile
CAACATCCGATGGCAGAACAACCCTTGATAGAGTGGAACAGTGGTCTCTTCGACTGCTTTGAAGATGTGGCGACTTGTGAGAATCAAAATCACAACTTAACAAAATCATATACGTATAAATTTGGATTAAAGGTCTTCTTTAGGAAGATAACTCTGTTGGTGTATCTCTGTGTTTTTCAGGTTGCTATGGTTTCTGGTGCTGCCCTTGCCTTGCCATCACAGTTTCAGAAAGATTTGGAGAGAGCCGTTGTCTCCCATTATGTGACATATGCACCCCCGCCATTACTGCATGTTGTGGGATACCTCTGTGTGTGGTGCCTCCTGCCGTCCTGTCTCTAAGGGCTGCCATGCGAAACAAATATGGTATCAAGGTATGATGCATGTAAAGTTGATGGAGACTGGATTTCACACACATGCTTTGTTAAGGTGAATCAATGTTGAATTTAAAACATGTTATTTTTCTTTGGCTCTCTGCAGGGTTCTCTGTGTAAGGACATTGCAGCTGCCTGTTGCTGCGAGACGTGCGCCTGGTGTCAGATGCATCGTGAGTTAAAACATCGCAAAAAAACTCCCACTGTCATCGTCATGCAAAATCAAGTCAATGTCCAAATGCAGCCTGCTCCGGGGATGATGATCCCTGGATACCCGCCCCAAGCTGGTTTTGTGAACCAACCAGGAGTCTTTGTGATGTCATCCTGAGCTCTGTGGCTTCTTGTTTGTGTCTTGTTGTCTTCTGAAGGAATGGTTATGCAGTTCAGATCCTGCTAGTGACAAAGTGTAAGTCTATGTTTATGAGTGAAAACCAAAGTAGTAATCACAGTGATTTGTTTCCCTTGGCATCTGAGTATGCTGAATCAGTTTCAGTCTAATAACATAAAGGGCATTTATTGTTCCAAATCCCTTAATTTTAGTTTTTGTTTATTGACAGCCACCATGGGCATCTGGTCAAGGACGAAGGAGACATTTGTAGTCTTTTAAATTCTTTATTTATAATCAAAGAAATAATAAAGTTGTATTAGGATAGGAACTGCAGTACTAATCTGCAACATCACAATGCAGTTTGTCCTATAGCCCAACAGAGGGCCCTAACGTTATATGACCACAAATTAAGTTATCGATCCATTGCAATCCTTCTCTTTGGTAAAATAAAACTCTTTGACAAAACTACTACTAAAGATTTTGGCACCACAATAGACAAAAAAATAATAAAAAGCCACACAAATACATGCATACACACATTCTAAGTGATAGCCATGTGGTGTTAATAAGCATAATAAACAGCTAGAATATTAACTATGTGTTAAGAGATTTTCACCATGCAATCTAAAAATGAAGTATATTCAGTTTCTACATAAATAAATACAGAAGGTGGTTCAGACAGAAACACAATGAGCCAATCAAAGAACATATATACTGTACATGCTGTTTCAACAATTGTAGACTAATTACAGTAATACTTGATCAAACAGTTCCAATATACAGTGTGTGTGTATATATATATATATATATATATATATATAACAAAAAAATCTAAGAATTTCAAACTGCAGAGATTTCTTAAATATGAAAGAAAGCTAGTCCACCAAGAAGTTTACAAAACAAAGGGTACAAAAAAATCATTTAGACACTTGTCTAAAACTAAAGTTGTAGTGGGCGCTTTGTTTTGGTGTTGTTTGGCAAAAATGTCATAATAATCTTTCATCATTTTGTAATTCAAATGTTCTGAGAGAAAACTAGACTTGTGCATCTCCTCTTGGCTCTGTTTTAGGCTTTAGAAAATCTATCATGTTATGCCAATCACAAGTCATTTCAGAGAGAGAGCGTTCCTCTTGTCTGTTCTCTGAATGAGAATGTCTTTGTTTTAGTGAGGTGAAAGCTCCTGTGTTCTTGCTAACGTCAATTGGATACTTTAGAAATCCACCCACCTTTAAATTGTTATTTTACTGTATATTATACATAGTCTCATAAGTGCTATTTTCTAACCTATTGTTAGAAAATGTTTAAATTTTTCATCTTGTAATGTGTCATGGTTGAAATAAGAAAATGATAATAAAATTCTTATTTTTAACTTTATTAAACTTTTCTTTAAAGACACAGACACTACAAAGTGCCAATTAGTGCAATTGTATGTGCAAATCTAATAATGTTAGTGAGTTCCACATTACTGCATAACTAGTAAGGCAAGGTATTTTTATTTGTATAGCACATTTCAGCAACAGGGCAATTCAAAGTGCTTTACACAAAAAACGTTAAAAGAAATAACAACACAAAAAACGTTAAAAGAAATAACAGAAAAAACACAAGAATAAAAGTTACAGTGCAGTATAAGAAATTAAACATTAAAGAAATGAACAACCATTTAAAAAAGGCAACATCAAAAAGAAAGGTCTTCAGCCTTGATTTAAAAGTACTGAGAGTAGCAGCGGATCTGCAGTTTTCTGGAAGTTTGTTCCAGATATGAGGAGCATAGAAACTGAATGCTGCTTCCCCCTGTTTAGTTCTGACTCTGGGGACAGAAAGCAGACCTGTCCCAGACGCCCTGAGAGGTCTACGTGGTTTATAGTGTAGTAGAAGATCAGAAATGTATTGTGGCCCTAAACCGTTTAGTGAATTTTAAACTAGCAAAAGTACTTTGAAATCAGTTCTTTGAGGCACAGGAAGCCAGTGTAAAGACTTCAGAACTGGAGTGATGTGATCCACTTTCTTGGTCTTGGTGAGGACTCAATCAGCAGCGTTCTGAATCAGCTGCAGCTGTCATGGTACAGCATGAAGGAGGACCCAAACGCAGAGTAGGCAGGCAAAGGCAGGATAATTTATTGTCCAAAACAACGAATAGAACACACCAGGGAACAGACTCCAAGGAAAAATGCAAAAAACTCCTAAACACAAAATCCACAGGGGTCCAGGGAGAAAAAGGGTGAGGAACAGACAGGACAAAAAACAGGCAGGGGAGACTCAGAAAAATAAACCCAAACAAAACCCCCAAAGATAGATCCCAGATGTCACAAAAAAAAAACCCACAAAGAACCAAAAACAACCCAGAGAAGACACCGGGAGAGAGGTAACTTGGGACCGGGGCACAGGGAAACTAGGGAACAAAGGACACAAGGGGCCGGGATGAAAGGACACGAGGGACAGAGAAGCTAGAGAGGAGGGAGCAGGATAGGGAACAAGGAAGGGAACTGATGAGGGAACGAAGGAGCGACAAGAGAGGGACTGGAAAGGAGGAGACGAGAGAGGGAACGGGAAGAAGGAGACAAGAGAGGGAGACGAAGGAGGGGACGAGAGAAGGAGACAAAGGAGGGGACGGGACGAAAGAAGCAACGAGACGAAGGAGGAGAAGAGACAATACGAAAGAGGAGATGAGGAAGAGGAGACAAACAAGGAGACTAGAGTAGACGAGACAAAAGGAGACAAGACAAAAAGAGGATACGAGATGAAAGAGGCGAGGAGAAGAAAGAGGCGAGGAGACAAAGGCGAGGAGATAAAGAAGCGAGGAGACAAACAAGGATACGAGAAAAAGAGGAGACAAAAAGAGGAGACGAGAGTAGACGAAAAGAGGAGAAAAGACAAAAAGAGGAAACAAGACAAAAGAGGCGAGGAGATGAAAGAGGAGACGAAAGAAGCGAGGACACGAAAGAGGTGAGGGGACGAAAGAGGAGATGAGGAGACATACAAGGAGACGAGAGTAGACAAAAAGAGGAGACAAGACAAAAACAGGCTAGGAGACAAAGGAGGCAAAGAGACAAAGAAGGCGAGGAGACAAAAAGACAAGGACACGAAAGAGGCGAGGACACGAAAGAGGCAAGGACACGAAAGAGGCAAGGACACGAAAGAGGCAAGGACACGAAAGAGGCGAGGACATGAAAGAGGCAAGGAGACGAAAGAGGAGATGAGGAGACAAATAAGGAGACGAGAGTAGACGAAAAGAGGAGACAAGACGAAAAGAGGAGACAAGACGAAAAGAGACAAGACAAAAAGAGGAGACAAGACGAAAAGAGGAGACAAGACAAAGGAGGCGAGGAGACAAAAGAGGTGAGGAGACAAAAGAGGAGATGAAGAAGAGGAGACAAACAAGGAGACGAGAGTAGGCAAAAAGAGGAAACAAGACGAAGGAGGCTAGGAGACGAAGGAGGCGAGGAGACAAAGAGGCGAGGAGACAAGACAAGACAAAAACAACCTAGTATCACTAGTATTACTCTTCTATCAGTGATAACAAGACGTCTCAAGATGTTTATGAAAAGGCTCATGTTGCTACTGACAAGAGAACAGTTTTGTGTCCATAAGGCCTCAACTGTTAATAAATGTCAGAAACACTTCTCGCCTGATGGATGTTTTTATCTTATTGACTTTTTTTGTCAAGTTCTTCTCAATCCTGGGTGACACCCTGCAGGGTCTTTAGGGGAGAGCCAAAGTCAGATGTAAAAATGCTTTAACAGTTTATCTTCTCTTAACTGAGCATTTGAAGAACAATGGCTTGATGATAACTGTAATTAAACATACAAAATGGGGAACTTTCCTTTTTGGTTAATTTCAACCAAGTATGTTTCTGTGTTTAAATGAAAAGTCGTAACACTGAATTGAATCTAAATAATAATACAACAGACGTAATATTCTTAGCATGTAGGCCTACTGCAGTTTTGTTTTCATTGTTTTGTGTCAATGGATTCAGGTTTTACAGCATTTTTGTGTTATCAGTCTGTCATACACAAGATGCCATTACTATCCAACACTTTCCAAAAGACTGATTCGTTTTGCAGCTTCAGAGTTAACAGGGTGTCCAACTCGATCAGGTAAGACCTTTAAAGTTAACTAATATGATTTATTTATCCTGTTCATCTTTAAACAGTTGTGTGACTGTTGAATGACATGGTATAAAAATGATGAATGAAATGAAACCTATAAAATGAAGAGAAGTGGGGTGTCAGATCAAAATGATTGATTTTCACTTTTTATCAGCCAAATGTAACAGTTTTTAACAAATGTATTAACTCTAACAGGACTTTTACAGGTTAGGAAAAATTGGTCACTGATGTGGGGTGTCTAGTCAGGACACGGAAGGCAGGGATGTCCTTTGAAATGTTTAATATATACTTAAACATATACAGTCACACATGCATTCTTTACTATTTGTAACAGTGTAGATGTGGTTCTAAAAGAGGGAAATAAACATAAATCTTACCTAACATAAACCTCACCATTGAGATTTCAGTATTGATAAATGTTTAAATAAAAAATGCTAAAAATGTACTACTAAAGACTTAAACTACAATAAGTGTGCCGTTTCACAGGCTAGACATACAACATGTCTCAGTGTTTAGCACTTCTGCCTCACAGCAAGTTGGCATTGCAGAGTTCAATCATAGGTATGGACAGGATACAATAAGACATGAGCTTTCCGTAATCTTTTTCCCAGAGATCTTTTCGCTGAGCTCTGATTTCTGTGCTTTAACAGGTTCATTGTTCACTGTGTGTGGTTGATGTAGTCCAACATCCGATGGCAGCACAACCCTTCAAAAACTGGAGCAGTGGTCTCTGTGACTGCTTTGAAAACGCGAGTACTTGTAAGAATCAAGATCACAACTTAAGAAAAATATTTTTGAAAGGTTTGTTAGTAAGACAACTCTCTTGGTAAATGTCTGTTTTTCAGGTTGCTATGGTTTCTGGTGCTGCCCTTGCCTTGCCTGCACAGTTTCAGAAAAATTTGGAGAGAACCGTTGTCTACCATTATGTGACATAGTCGGCCCAGCCATAATGGCCTTCTTTGGGGTACCTATGTGTGCGGCGCCTCCCGCAGCCCTGGCCTTAAGGGCTGCCATTCGAAATAGATATGGTATTGAGGTATGATGCTTTTAAAGCTGAAATGGATGGATGGATTACACATGAAACTTTAATAAAAGTAATGCAATGTCAAATTAACAACACATTTGTTTTTGGTTCTCTGCAGGGTTCTCTCTGCAGGGACATCGCAATTTCCTGTTTCTGCTGGTGGTGCAGCTGGTGTCAGATGCATCGTGAGTTAAAAAATTGCGAAACCACTCCTATTGTTGTCAATGTGCACCACCAAAATGTTACAAACGTGAATGTGCAGCAGCCTGCTCCAGTTATGATGGCTCCTATAAACCCTGCTCCAATGATGGCGGCTCCTGAATGCCCTGCTCCAGGGATGATGGCTCCTATAAACCCTGTTCCAATGATGGCGGCTCCTGAATTCCCTGCTCCAGGGATGATGGCTCCTATAAACCCTGTTCCAATGATGGCGGCTCCTGAATTCCCTGCTCCAGGGATCATGGTTCCTCAATACCCGGCTCCAATTGGTCCTGAAAACCCTGCCCAAATGATGATGCCTCCTGCATACCAGTTAGTGGAAACCAAAAATTGAGAGTATGATGATGACTTTTAGTTTCTTAACCCTCACAGGTCTAATCCATGTTTTCTAATATTTGGGTTGCCTGGTCTCCTTGTGTAATAATGCTTGTATAACCTCAATCCTATGGTAAAAAATGTATTGAAATTAATCTCACGGAGAAGAATAAAAACTAAACCTGTTGGCTTTTAAAAATTGATATCCCAAACCTTGGCAATCAGTGGAAACAAAAATAAACTCTTTAACAAACAAAGACATATGAGTTTTTCCCAGAAAAGTCCAAACAGTTTTATCCAAATTCAAATTTGACATCAGTAGACTAAATCACACTAATTTCAGCTTTCAGGCTTAATTCTGGCCTTTTTAGAGGGCTTTGCACATACTCATAGAACTGGAGTTATAGCCACATAACCACAATTTTCCAATACACCTGTCACTCCCCGATGTAAGTCGAGTGCAGATTTGAGTCACGCATGCATAGATTAAAATGGTTTCTGGTATAACGTGTAATACTGAAATTTGTGAAATCCATGAATTAATAAACTTTTCTCATTACAAACAAAAACAGAAGATGGGAATCATTTCAAAAAGGTTTTCGCTATCTATAGCTATGTTTCCATCTGCATGTTTTTATTCGAATTAAGTGATAAACAGGAAACAAACAGTATAATTTGATGAAATTTCATGGATATCGACTCAAAAAAAATACGTTCTGTCTCATTTTACTTTGTTTTTATTGTATCTTGAGCTATACGGCTTATGTGATAAACGCTGATTGAAACATTATTTGCCAAATAAATAATGAATTGCAATTAAGTTTTATGTCATTTTATGGTTGCAACCTGCCACAAACATACAAGAAGAAGTTTTAGTTAATTTCTGCCCAATATTTCCGCTTTGTGAGCACACATGGTGGGTGTCAACAAAGACAGATGGAAGTGGACGGATTAGGAGACAAGAGACTTTTTGAATTTAATTTACGAGCCAAATATAACGGCTATTTTAGGTAGCAAAACTCTAACAAATTACATAATTTATCAGGAATTTGCAAAGGAAATGGGCTACAAAGGTTGCGACAAGCCGTTGGACGTCAAACGCTCAAACAGCAAGACATGTCTCAAAAAAGAGTTGTCTTGCAGCAGTGCCGGAGGGAAAATAAAGGCCAAGTTGCATCTGCATAATCATAGCAATGTGTTGATAGTGTTGTTTTCTTATTATAGCTTGATATGTCGCTATCAGCTGGCACATAAGCACTATAATGACTAATCAGAGAAAAAAAAAGAATTGATCGCAAAACAGTATGTAATGTCACTACGCACATGTTTTTATTGGCTTTAAAGCCGTTGAATGGAAACACACTTTCACCAGCTTTATTTGCATGAGTTTTTTTTACCAAATTTCGATTGACAAGTGGATGGAAACTTAGCTTATGATTGTTTGATTGGTAATGTTAGCTCAAAATTTGTTGTGTTTGAGTGCTAACTTGTAGTCCCCGGTGAGCAAACTGCATTAAGTAGGTCCATGTTTACTGTATGGACATTACAGAAGTCTCTTGTTAGCATCTTGTATGCTACTTGTTGCAAAGTGACGCATGCACAACTCAAATCTTTGCTCAACTTACAACGGGGAGTGACAACACCTACATTCAAGACTCACCCCGCTAGGGTTTTCTATTGGTAGACTAAACGTCTTCTTTAGCTGACAAAACTAGAGTTAAATAATTGTTGCAAATGCATACTAAAAAACACCACAACAAATGGTCATTATTTCTGTTCACAAGTCATGTTTGTGTGAGAACATGTAAGGCTGAAAAATTTAAATTGTCTTGTCATCATGGTAACTAAATAACATAGATTAAGCTTTTGTTTGTAACAGAAAATGTATACACAAGACAGACACCAATTAAACAAGACAGCTATACCAGTGATCCCATAAGAATGGCTGGTATCACAAAGCATTGAACCTCGGGTCAATCAGTTGTGAAATGACAGAGTTACAAGAAGAATTCACGTGACCAATACACTTATACATCAGATTCCTCAGTAAATCAGAGAAAGTAGTAACTCCTGCTTGACAGAACAATTCA
>NC_045741.1:13212715-13214525 GCF_008692095.1 Etheostoma spectabile
ACCACCTTGGTTTTCTGAGTAGAATGTGCAAGCAATCATTATAAGCAACCAAAAGCTTATTAAAGCTTGACTTTTGGAACTTGACCCACAAGGGGGCAGTGTAAAAAGCAGTACATTATGCTTTGAAGAGGTTAATCTTGACAGTATCAGAACACCAGGAGGTGTTCCTGGCAAGCATGTTAGCCTATATATATATTACATGCAATGCTGCCTACACATGTCATCATCATCTGACATTTGATCTGTTAAGATGTCACCCAAATACATAATTTTACAACCAACAGTTAGCACTTGTCCTGCCAGATGGAAAGATGGAAAAATAAGGTCCTCATCCTCTTTCACTCTACAGATCCTAACCAAACTCTTTTTGGCATTATATTTCACATGAAATTCAACACCATAATTGTGACATATATTCAACAACTCCTGAAACCCTGCACTGCTAGGAGAGACAACAGCCAAGTCATCAGCATTCATTAGATGGTTCACTAGCATGTTACCAATCATACATCCTGTTTTACATTGTCTTTGCTGGTCAGACAGGTCATCCATGTAAATATTAAAGAGGGCCCGTGATAGTATCCCCCCCACGGATGTCTTTACCAGCACCAAACGGAGTAGAGAATACATCCCCCCCATTTGATCTGTATGCTCTGATTGGAATAGCAAAAAGCAAGGATTCTAATTTTACTATTTGGTACTCCTCTTCTGCTCAATTGAAGAAAAAGAAAAAAAAGCTTGTTGTGGTTAACTCGGTCCAAAGCTTTGGGGGCATCAATAAAACCAATAAAAACAGAGGATATTTCTACCATTTCCTTAAGTGCATACTGTAGATACATAGATCAGTACCATGCCTGGCCTTATCACCAAACTGGTTATCTGAACTATACAAATAAACACACAACCTATCTAATAAAATTTTCAGGACTTTTGATAATACACTAGCTAAAGCAATAGGTTTATAATTATCCACACTCCCCACCTTTCCCGCTTTGTCCTTAATGACAAGCACCAAAGTAATGGACAACAGAGAGTCTGGTTACACTGCATGATACACAAAGCTAGTAAAACAAATGGCAAGGAGAACTGCAACCTTTGGGCTGGCCCATTTTAGGTGCTCTGCAGTACTATGATCTGATCCGCTAGCTTTATTATCAGCTGGCTATGTAAAAGCTTGATAAATCTCATTGGCTGTAATTTTAACTGTTTCACTACGGACAACATGACCAACTTCGGTTTGCTTTTAATACAATTAAATAGATCAAAGTAATGTTGCCTCCACAACTCTGCTACAGTGGGGCCCGAAAGTTTGGGTATCCCGGGTAAAAATTTCTATTAATGTGCATAAAGAAGTCAAGAAAAGATTGAAAAATCTCCAAAAGGCATCAAATGACACATTAGACATTCGTATAATGTGTCACAAAAACTTAGATTTTATTTCCATCATTTACACTTTCAAAATAACAGAAAACAAAAAAATGGCGTCTGCAAAAGTTTGAGCACCCTGCAGAGTTTATAGCATGCACCGCCCCCTTTGGAAAGCTGAGACCTGACAGTGTCATGGATTGATCTCAATCATCGTCTGGAAAGACCAGGTGATGTCAATCTTAAGGTTTTAAATGCCTAGACTCATCTGACCTTGCCCCAACAATCAGCACCATGGGTTCTTCTGAGCAGTTGTCTAGAAAACAAAAAAATGGTTGACACTCACAAAGCAGGAGAAGGCTATAAGAAGGTAGCAAAGCGTTTTCAGATGCCAATATTATCTGTTCGGAATGTAATTAAGAAATGGCAGTCATCAGGAACAGTG
>NC_045741.1:13214535-13214922 GCF_008692095.1 Etheostoma spectabile
CAAGATCTGGAAGACCAAGAAAAATATCAGACAGAACAGCTTGCAAGATTGTGAGAAAAGCAAGAAAAAACCCACGTTTGACTGCACGATCCATCCAAAAAGACCTGGCAGACTTTTGAGTTGTAGTACACCATTCCACTATAAAGAGATACTTGTGCAAATATGGTCTTCATGGAAGAGTCATCAGAAGAAAACCTCTTTTACATCCTCACCACAAAAAATCAGCGTTTGAAGTTTGCAAATTAACTGATAATGAAATAATTATAATCCTAAAAATAAGCCTGATGCATTGTGTAAACAAGTTCTGTGGACCGATGGGGTTAAAGTAGAACTTTTTGGCCGGAATGAGCAAAGATACGTTTGGAGAAGAAAGGGCACAGAATTTAA
>NC_045741.1:13214932-13215051 GCF_008692095.1 Etheostoma spectabile
GAACCTCTGTCCAACTTTTAAGCATGGGGGTGGATCAATCATGCTTTGGGGTTGTATTGCAGAACTTTTCACGAGTAGAAGGAAAAATGGATTCAACAAAATTTCAGCAAATTTTGGAC
>NC_045741.1:13215061-13215181 GCF_008692095.1 Etheostoma spectabile
ATGCCATCTGTGAAAAAGCTGAAGTTACAGAGAGGATGGCTTCTAGAAATGGACAATGATCCTAAACACACCTCAAAATCCACTGTGGATTACATCAAGAGGAGTAAACTGAAGGTTTTG
>NC_045741.1:13215191-13216814 GCF_008692095.1 Etheostoma spectabile
CACAATCTCCTGACCTCAACAGAATTGAAAATCTATGGATAGATCTTAAAAGAGCAGTGTGTGACAGACAGCCGAGAAATCTCAAAGAACTGAAAGACTTTTGGAAGGAAGAATGGGTGAAGATACCTGAAACAAGAATTGAAAGACTCTTGGCTGGCTACAAGTTTCCAAGCTGTGATACTTTCCAAAGGGGGAAGTACAAGGTATCAACTCTGCAGGGTGCCCAAACTTTTGCAGACACCATTTTTTGTTTTCTGTTATTTAGAAAGTGTAAATGAAGGAAATAAAATCTAACTTTTTGTGACATACAAATGTCTAATCTGTTATTTGATGCCTTTTGGAGATTTTTCCAACTTTTCTTGGCTTCTTTATGCATATGAATACAAATGTTTACCTGGGGTACCCAAACTTTTGGGCCCCACTGTAGGTTACCAGCCCCAGAGTCTCCCTCTATGCTGCATGGTAATGATGTACCATCCCTGTTCAGAGTTCTCACCCCCTTCCAAAAGCCAGTAACATCACTACCAATGAGCTTTTCATTTCTTGCTCATGTTTGTTGACATAATGTAGTACACATTTATAACTTGCATTAGTACGCTTTTTGAGTTCCAATACAACGTTTTTATCTTCTTTCCCTGTTACCTCACCAATTGCATCATACACACTTGTTACAAAGTAATAAGTAAAAAAGTACAGATATTATATAAAACCTATATAACATTCAGAGTTGTTACTCATGCAGTTTCCACTCTTCCCAGAAGATCTAACAACAATATTTACTGAGAAACATTGTCTTACCTGTCTGCTAACAAATCACCTCAAATCTGGGGGTGAAAACTCCTACATACAAAGCTCATAAAACTGCATGTGATTGGTTCATAGAGCCATCAGTCAGCAGCCATTTTGCTTTGGGGCTCATTAGCGAAAAAATGTTTAATTTTTTTATACAGAATGATGACTAAATAGCCGTTAAAGTAGTGGACCTATTGTTCAAGAAGTATTGTGCAAAGTTGCCTAAAAGTCACTGTCTTCCCGGCTGGATTACTAAACTACTGGAAGAGCTACAAAGACATAAAAGCATTTGTTGAAAAGCTGGAGTTATCAGCTAATAAGCTAAAAACATAGCAAGATGCTGGGATGAAAGTTGACAAAGCAAAGCAGAGAGTACGTGAAGTAATTTTGGAATTTATAATTATTTGTTTATTTGTTATTTTGCATTTTACTATTATGTTACACAGACGGTAATTCCAAGATGGATTAAAAAAGATTCTGGATGGCCTTCAACTGTTTGATTGCTTCTAAACAAAAAAAGTAAGTCTCAACACTGTATTGATCTGGAGATATTAAATATGATAAAAAGTACAGTATGTATTGTTCTGTTGCATGCGACAGCGTTCACTTTAGAGGGTTTTAATAATCATGACAATTAGAGTCAAATAATTGTTGACTATCCGGTCAAACTATGACATGAAATTATTGCAGCCAGTACATCATTGTAAAACGTTAACATGAAAACATCACTACCCTTCTCTCCCCGGACACAACCCTGTTCCAGCTTCTCCCCTCTGGTGGGCGCTACAGAGCACTGTACGCAAAAACCAACAGACTCAGGAACAGTTTCTT
>NC_045741.1:13216824-13226381 GCF_008692095.1 Etheostoma spectabile
TCACTCTGATGAACAGCTGACTTCTTACCCACGGTGTCAGGTTCAATTCTGTGCAATAACCCAGTAACGCTGTCTCTAAACAGCACCTGCTTACTGGTTCTTTTATGATAATGTAAACCCACAAGGGAAAATTACAATTTACACTCTGTTGTTATTACACACACGCTAAGTACCTATACATGCACCAATGGAGAGATGTCAGAGTGGGGGGGCTGCCCATAGAGCAGTTGGGGGTTTGGTGCCTTGCTCAAGAGAACCTTGGCAGTGCCCAGGAAGTGAACTGGCACCTCTCCAGCTACCAGTCCACCAATACACTATGGTACTTATGTGGACTTGAGCAAGCGACCCTCCGGTTCCTAACCCAACTCCCTCCAGACTGAGCTACCACCACCCCCCCAGGTGTCAGTATAGTTCTATATACAAATCTAATAATGTTAGTAACTTACACATTACTGCACAACACTAGTATCACTCTTCTATCAGTGATGACAAGAGGACCCAATACATTTATGAAGAGGCTCATGTTGCTACTGACAAGAGAACAGTTTTTTGTTCATAAGGCCTCAACTGTCATTGAATAGGTGATGGGTTGGTAAATATGGTAGTACAGTATTAGAAACGATTAATATAATGGGTGGCTCAATGGGGTGTGTCGGTCAGAACACAAAGGGAGTCGATGCAATTCAATCCAGACCAGAACTTTACTTGAGGTGTTGAATGATTTATACAGCACAGTACAATAGGTTACACTGTTTGGTATGTAATGGCTATATGTGTACATAGCTATGTATGTGTAGGTGATTAGGAATATATTTGTCTTTGTGTGTGTGTGTGTGAGTGTGTGTGTGTGTGTGTGTGTGTGTGTGTGTGTGTGTGTGTGTGTGTGTGTGTGTGTGTGTGTGTGTGTGTGTGTGTGTGTGTGTGTGTGTGTGTGTGGTCGGAAATAAACAAGAACAAACAAGAAATAACATGAATGTCAATTTTTTTATTATCAAATTAGCTGCATCATTTACATTAATACAGAATAAACTCACATGTCTTAACTATAGTGACTAATTCTAATGGCACAACAGTATTTACCAGTGCAATTAACCAACTGAATTAAAATTAGACGTGACGATACCCAAGCATATCTCACAATACTCAAAGACAAAAATATATATTTATAACTAAACATATAAGGACTACACCAAACAACTCACTTTTCAGCAATGACACACACATTGCACTCACAGCACCAGAGTCTCCCTCTCGCTCTGCTGTGCATCTATCTTAAGGTGACGACGGCTGGAAATGTCAGAAACACTTCTCGCCTGATGGATGTTTTTATCCTATTGACTTTTTCTGTCAAGCTCCAGTCACCAGGAGTTAAATCCTGGCTAACACTTTGCAGTGTCTTTAGGTGAGAGCCAAAGTCAGATGCTTTTAAATTTCCCACAGAAAATCTTTGACATCAATGTACAATACTTCTGAAATGCTTCAGGTTGAAAATACTTTATTAGTTTATCTTCTCTTAACTAAGTAGTGGAAGAACAATGATGATGATAACTTCCTGGAATCAAACATAAAAAATGGGGAAATTTCCTTGAGTGAATACATTCAGGTTTTACAGCATTGTTTTGTGTCAAGCAGTTGATGACACACAGGATGCTATTCTCAGTCTAAGAAATTATAAAAGACTTCCTACTCGTTTTACAGCTTCAGAGTTGCCAGGGTGTCTAACTCCATCAGGTAAGAACTTTAAAGTTAGCTAATAAGAATTCTTTATCCTGTTCATCTTTAAACAGTTTTTAATGTAAAAGGGAACCTATAAAATGAAGAGAAGGGGGGTTTTTGCAGACCAAAAACAATAGATTGTCACTTTCTTTGTGTCAGCCACATGTTGCACAACAGTTTTTGTCAATACGTATTAACCTTGCCAAAAAAGCATCCTCTAAATATCACCAGTAAGATTGTTTTAGGAGCATACTGTGTGACTTAATAGTGTGATATACTGTTGGATATATATATAAAAAAGTCAGAGTATAGTATGTCTTAAAAATGTCATAAGAATTTAAAAGTATAGGATGTCATAAAAAAGTCATAAAAGATATACCATAGAATACCATCAAAGTCATGCTATAGTATGCATTAAATAATCATAGTATTGTGTGTTAGGAAAAAGTCACAAAAGACAGAATAAAATGTCATTAAAGTCATAGTATATTATGTCATAGAAAGTCATAAAAGTCATAGTATATTATGTTAAAAAAAGCCATGAAAAGTGTTAGTATGTTATGTCGAAGAACAGTCATAAAAAGTCATTCAATATAATATTTAAAAAAAATCATATTATAGTGTGTGGAGAAAAGTGATAACAGTCATGGTATAGTATGTCAAAAAAGTAATAGTATAGTATGTTGAAATAAGTTATAAAAAAAGTCACAGCAAAAAGCAAAGAAAGTTGCAGTTTTTTCAGTTTCAGTTCAGAAAACGTGATAATAAAGTTATAGTATGTTATGTTGAAGAAAATTCATAAAAAAGCAATAGTATATTATTTAAAAAAATTCATAGTATAGTATGAAAAAGGGACCCCCCGGATGGGGAATCAACCATGGGTCAGAGTCGGGAGTGATTACCTGCTGGAGGTCTGTTGGAGCAGTGCAGACCACTGAGCCACTGTTTTACCAAGGATTCATTTGAAAATGCCATAGTATGGTATGTGGAAGAAAAGCCAAAGTATAGTATGTTGAAAAAAGTTATGAAATAGTCATGGTGTTGTATATCAAAAAATGTCATAGTATAGAATGTTTTAAACAAATCATAGCATAGTGTATTGAAAAAAGTCATAGTGTAGTATTTAGATGAAAATGATAAAAAGTCATGGTATGGTGTGTCAAAGTCAAAGTATAGTACGTCCAAAAAAGCAATAAAAAAGTCACAGCATAGAATGTTGAAAAAGGTTATAATATAGTATGATGAAAATTGTCATAGTATAGATTGTTTAAAAAATCATTTATATTGGAAACAAGTCATAGTATATATGTTGAAAAAAGTAATAACAAAGTCATAGTATAGTATGTCCAAAAAAGTGATAAAAAAAAGTCACAGCATGTCGAAAGAAGGGATAGTAAAGTCACAGTATGTATGTCCACCTCACAGTTGTGGCATATCAAGATGCATAATTACTGCATGTGTGTGCCTTAGGCTGGTCACAATAAAAGGCCACTGTGCAGTTTTACTGTATTGGAGGCATCCGAAAACAGTTTCTGGTGTTGGGGTTAGGGTTTAGCCAGCTTAATCAGCATTGATTGATGTGCCACGTGAGGTGGATCGTTTATCCTGGCAAATGATTGCTCACTAACACAGATTTAGAGAATTTGTGAACAATATTTGCAAGAAATACGCCTTTTGTGTATGTGGAAAAGGTATTAAATCTTTGAGTTCAGCGCATGAAAAATGGGGGCAAAAACAAAAGTGTTGTGTTTATAATTTTGTTCAGTGTATGTCGAAAAAATGATAACAAAGTCATAATTAATATGTTGAAAAAAGTGACAAAAAAGTTATGCTGTAGAATATCAAAAAAGTCATAGATGTCAAAACATGTCGGAAAAGTGATAAAAAAGTCATAGTGTAATACGTCAAAAAAGTGATTGAAAAGTGATAGTATAGCGTATCAAGAAAAGTGATAACAAAGTCATAGTGTGGCATGTCGGAAAATATCTAAGTATAGTATGTGGAAAAAGTGATAAAAAAGTCATAGTATAGAATGTTAAGATAAATCATAGTGGTAGTAGTAGTATATAAAAAAAATCATAAAAAAGTCATGATATAGTGTAGCAAAAATATTCATAAAAAATGTCAAAAAACACCGTTAAGAAGTCATAATATGGAATGTCGAAAATAATGTAAGTATGCTGTATCCATAAAAGCGTCGTGAAACAGGCCAGTCCGGACTGAATCTGCAGTGATAACTCCCTGGTTGGTTAGTGGAGTAGTACAAACCACTGAGCCACTGTTCCACCAAAGAGCTTCGGTTGAAAAGAGTAAGAGCCTAAAAACACCGTTGAAAAGTCCTACTAGAGTTTGTCAGAAAAAGTTATTAAAACGTCTGTCTACCGAAAGAGCCCTGGCAAACTTCCCATTGAAAACTCTGTTGCTTTTGTCCAGATAATAAGATATGAGCTTTCTGTAATCTTTTTGCCAGAGTTTCGAGTAATTTGCTGAGCTCTGATTTCTGTGCGTTAACAGGTTCATTGTTCACAGTGTGTGGCTGAAGCAGTCCAACATCCGATGGCAGCACAACCCTTAACCGACTGGAGCAGTGGTCTCTGTGACTGCTTTGAAAACTCAAGTACTTGTAAGAATCAAGACCACAACTTAAGATTTTTTTTTTTAATTAAAGTGGAGATATATATATAATAATGAGGTAAACACATTTACCTCATTATTTATTGTTGTTAAATTTTCCCCAATTTTGGGTTGGATTACTGCTGAAATCTGTCTAAATCTGTGTCAGTGAGCACTTCTCCTTGCCGAGAAAATCCATCCACCTCACAGGTGTGGCATATCAAGATGCTGATTAGACAGCATGATTATTGCACAGGTGTGCCTTAGGTTGGCCACAACAAAAGGCCACTCTAAAATGTGCAGTTTTAAAACAAGTCAGTAAAAAAAAGAAGGAAAAAAAAAGACGTTGCTTGATATTGGCAGGCCTCTCACTGTATTGGGGGGTCATGGGGGGGGCAGGTTATGGTATAGAAATGAATATTCAATTCACGGGCAACAGCTCTGGTGGACATTCCTGCAGTCTGCACGCCCCCTCAAAACTTGTGACATCTGTGGCATTGTGCTGTGTGATAAAACTTAATATTTTAGAGTGGAATGCCAATATCCAGTAACTTTTCCTTTTTTTTTTACTGACTGGTTGTTGTTGTTTTAACATTAAAGCATGTAAACATGTTCTAGTACAAAAACACAATACAAGTATGAACCTGAAAATACTTTATAATCGTTCCCCTTTAAAGGTCTTGTTTAGTATGACAACTCTGTTGGTGTATCACCATGATTTTCAGGTTGCTATGGTTTCTGGTGCTGCCCTTGCCTTGCCTGCACGGTTTCAGGAAGATTTGGAGAGAACAATTGTCTCCCATTGTGTGACATATTCAGCCCTGCCATATTAGCTGCCTTGGGGATACCTTTGTGTGCAGCTCCTCCTGCAGGCCTGTCCTTGAGGGCTGCCATGCGAAATAAATATGGTATCAAGGTATGATGCTTAAAAGGTGATAAATACTGGATTTCACATGAAAACTTTAATAAAAGGAATGCAATGTCTAATTGACAACATTTCTTCGATCCTCTGCAGGGTTCTCTCTGTAAGGACATCGCAGTTTCCTGTTTCTGCGGGTGGTGCAACTGGTGTCAGATGCATCGTGAGTTGAGACATCGTGACAAAACTCCGACTATTGTCAATGTGCACCATCAAAATGTTACAAACGTGAACGTGCAGCAGCCTGCTCCAATGATGATGGGTCCTGGATATCCATATCAATGAAAACCAAAGACAGAATATGATGATGAATAACTTTTAGTTTCTTATTAATCATGACAATTAGAATCTAGTAATTGTTGACTATTGAGTCAAATTCTTTTCTGAAGTTTCTGTTTAAAAAATCATTTACTTGAAATGTGCTATGTAATGATATGTGTTGTTTTGATGTATGTATGTACTAATTATCAGAAAAAGCTAAAAATATATGATAGGCGCTAGGTGTGACCTTTTGCACACTTTAAGTGTGCTAGGGGTCACACATACTCTAACAGTGGAACATATATTTTGCTGTGGCCATCTGTGTGATTACGTAATGGTGAAAATACCCTGAATTCCAGAAGGGAGAGTTTTTCCTTGACTATGACTATAAATATGAGTTGATGTGGACTCTTTAGTGTGGCTTCTTATCTCTCTCCGCTCTGCTTTTTTCACCCACTTACCGTTTGTTTTTTCTATTCTTTGATTTTTGACACTTTTTGCTTTTAGAGCCGGAAGAGAAAAGATTGTTACTGTATTATGTACTTGCTTTTGATTATTCACTAAAAGAATAAAACTTCCTGAGCTTGTTGTGAACTAGGTGACCAAAAAAATGTGTATTCCTTGATTTTAGTCATTAAGTTTCTCTCTCTCACACCTCGGCCGTCCGAGGACAGAGGTTTCCCTTCTGAAAGGGTAGTTAAGACTCCTCTTTAACCTACGGTAACCAGACGTGCATTTTCATCTACGCGGGTCCGTTGCTTTCAGGACAAGTCTGAGGTTACTGGGACTGATGGCAGCGGCTATTCTGGTGATCCACTAGGCCGCCTGTTTATGAGGCATTTACAGCGTTGGGTGGCCTCCCTCAGACTGGATCCTGTGCATCATGGTGCACTGTGGAATTGCGCTGTGCCGCTGGAGGCTTTCTTGGCGCAGGGGGTAGCCTTGGGCACCGTCCTGGCACGGAAGGTGGTCCACTAGATCCCTGTATGACTGTAAGGGAAGGGTGTCTCTTTTTTAGTGTCCTGTTGGTGCAATTTTGTCATTCTTGCAGGGCTTGATTGACAAACACAAAGCCTTCTCTACCATAAAAGTGTACCTGGCTGCCATTGCAGCTCTTCATGTGGGGTTTGAGGGTAAAACAGCTAGCTTTAAAGGGGGATAGACCCACGTGACGCAGACATTCAATCACCAGCCAATCAGGATTGACGTAATGAGGTAAATGCTTCTGAGGAATACGCAGGGAGGCGTATCCCATAGTGAGACATCTCACTCATGCTACTCTGAGTACCGGGGTTACCAGTAAGCTAAAGATTCCCTGATTTGGGCGGGGGCCCTTTAATTTAGCAAGGGTGTGTGTGTCTCTAGTAAAAAGAAATTAAACTAATTAATTCTAAAATGTTAAATTAGCAAATCACTGTGCGTGGATCGGGAACCTAGCATTTATCCATTCAGGGAAGTGTCAAAGTAACTCCTTTTAGCATAGACCAAAACAACCGCCCCGCTGTTAGTAACTGGTGGTATTATACGGCAGAAGTGGGCACAGTAGGGACGGGGGTTACTGAGGGAAAGATATAAAAGAAGTTAGCCCTTGACCAGACGAGAGCGATACAACGCCTCAGTAACTATCACACCATTTGACAGTATACATCCTAAACCTCTCTTATTTTGTTTCTGTTGAGTGCACAAACCTTAAGAACTGATCAATTTCCAGACCAGGTCAGGCTACCTGATACTGTTGCAGTATGTTTCTGGGAAAGTTTCATTCACAAAAATGAATTTTTACACTGCTGAGCCTCCAGTCCCTCCTGTCATAATACACCAGACAAAAACTTTAGCAGTTAGTAATCATATTAGAGAATCAAAAACTATTAGAAAATATTAATACAATGACGTTTCATCATGACAGTCGCAGACATAAAGAGGGAATGGCCTGACATGAAGTCCTATGCTACAAACCATTTTTATAAAGCAAAGCATTCCATGACTAATATGTGAGGTGGTCCAGAGTATGTGACAACACCCCTTGTGGATGAAGTCGCTTTTTGCTCGTACCTTGGTAAAATTGTTAAATGCCACAAAATCCCTAGTATGACCCACTTAAGACATCTGTTCCTTTGAGTGATTTTATGACTGTGTATAGAGCTATCTAACATTGCTAGTGTGCAGTTGACTGCAGTCTTTGCTGTGTCTTCAAATGTGTTTCAATTTCCTCGCGGGCGTCATCCCAAAAGGATTAATAAAGAGTCTAAATGCAATTTCTTGGCCAAGACACAGGAAAGAGTCTTATGTTCATGACATGAACAGTCGGCCTTCATCAGCACTAATCATTTGATATCAGTTGGATTTGTTTATATTTATTGTTTGGTATTTTTTCGGTCATGTAATTGTCCAATTAAGCACTTTAATAAAGTTGATTAACGCCATTTTCAATCTGCCGTTTTTTGTACAGAAAAACAAACCTACACGCAAAGAATCCACATTTAGAAAGCTTCCGTTTTATTTTGATATTTGGTGTCAAACAATGTGTCTTGGTCTTGACCACTAGAGACTTATATATTTCTCATCATGTCTTTTAACGGGAAAGGTCTTCAGGGTTAAGTCTTCTAGGGTTGAAAAGAGAATTTAGTATATTAAATGTCCCAAGATGTGCAGGTTGTTACAATCCTTGTATTTTCTTCTCTGTTAAAAACTGCTTCCTGAATGACGAACCCTTCACCAGAACAATGAAGCTGGGAGTGCCTGCCTTGACAAAAAACCTGTTTGACAGAACACACAGATAGACAGGAAAGAAGTGTCAAGGAAGTAAATATTAAAACAACACGGCAGAAATATATTCACAGACAATTTCCTCTGGTAAACATTTTTTAACTGTACTGGATTACAGAAGCTGGAATACTGTAGGACAATGGCGATCATTTTGTTTAGAGTATTAGTAATTTACATGGTTCTTAATAAGATACATTCAGGGGAAAAAGTATTGGATCCCCTGCTGGTTTTGTACATTCGCCCACTGACAAAGAAATGATCATTCTATAATTTTAATGGTAGATTTATTTGAACAGTGAGATACCGAACTAAAAATCCAGAAAAATACATGTCAAAAATGTTATAAATTGATTTGCATTTTAATGAAGGAAATATGTATTTGACCCCGCTGCAAAACATGACTTAATACTTGGTGGCAAAACCATTGTTGCCAATCCGAGAGGTCAGACGTTTCTTGTGGTTGGCCATCAGGTTTGCAGACATCTCAGGAGGGATTTTGTTTTCTCCAAGTCATTAAGGTTTTGAGGCTGACGTTTGGAAACTCAAACCTTCAGCTCCCTCCACAGATTTTCTATGGGATTAAGGTCCGGAGACTGGCTAAGCCACTCCAGGACCTTAATGTGCTTCTTCTTGAGCAACTCCTTTGTTGCCTTGGCCGTCTGTTTTGGGCCATTGTCATGCTGGAATACCCATCCACGACCCACAACTCCCAAAGCATAATGTTTCCACCTCCATGTTTGACGGTGGGGATGGTGTTCTTGGGGTCATTGGCAGCATTCCTCCTCCTCCTCCAAACACGGCGAGTTGAGTTGATGCCAAAGAGCTCCATTTTGGTCTCATCTGATCACAACACTTTCACCCAGTTGTCCTCTGAATCATTCAGATGTTCATTGGTAAACTTCAGACGGGCCTGTGTATGTGCTTTCTTGAGCAGGGGGACCTTGCAGGCACTGCAGGATTTCAGTCCTTTACGGCATAGTGTGTTACCAATTGTTTTCTTGGAGACTATGGTCCCCGCTGCCTTGAGATCATCGACAAGATCCTCCCGTGTAGTTCTGGGATGATTCCTCACTGTTCTCATGATCGTTGCAACTCCACGAGGTGAGATATTGCATGGAGCCCCAGGCCGAGGGAGATCGACAGTTCTTTTGTGTTTCTTCCATTTGAAAAGAATCGCACCAACTGTTGTCACCTTCTCACTAAGCTGCTTGACACTGGTCTTGTAGCCCAATCCAGACTTGTGTAGGTCTATAATCTTGTCCCTGACATCCTTGGAGAGCTC
>NC_045741.1:13226391-13226540 GCF_008692095.1 Etheostoma spectabile
GCCATGTTGGAGAGTTTGGAATATGATTAACTGATCGATTGCTTGCTTCTGTGGACAGGTGTCTTTTCTACAGGTAACAAACTGAGATTAGGAGCACTTCCTTTAAAAGCGTGCTCCTAATCTCAGCTCGTTACCTGTATAAAAGACAC
>NC_045741.1:13226550-13228294 GCF_008692095.1 Etheostoma spectabile
GCCAGAAATCTTTCTGATTGAGAGGGGGTCAAATACTTATTTCCCACATTAATTCAAATCAATTTATAACATTTTTGACACGCGTTTTTCTGGATTTTCTTGTTGTTATTCTGTCTCTCACTGTAAAAATAAATCTACCATTACAATTATAGACTTATTTCTTTGTCAAAACTCCCCCCCCCCTCACTGTAGGGGCCTTATAAGATTAAAAGAATGTGCAGGTTAAAATGTCAATTACGATGTCCATTACAAAAAAATAAAACACCTGTCAGCTAATCACAATGACATGAATAAAAAAGTAAATCACACTATCACACTCAAATTATAGTATAGTATTGCATTAAAAAATCCTAAAGAAAATTCATAGTATAAGTCTTAAAGGCATACTAGTAACTTTCATGAAGCACCTTTTAAAGACAAAGTCACCAGGTGCTTTACATGATATATTTGTAATATTTCATAAAAAAATCATGGTATGTCATAAAAATGTCAAAAAAAAAAAAGAAAAAAAAAAAAGATTATCTCAATAAATGTACCTTTTATGTTGCAACACTTTTAAAAGAGACATCTCTGGGTTTACTTGATAGAACGTCTCCTTCTCCTCATCTTCAAAGTACAGCTAGAGCGTGGAGAAGGGTCAAAAGAGGTTATTAGGATCAAAAATGTACCATCATATTCTCCGATTCACGCTACATTTTTATAAAACTGGCCTTTTAGGTAATAAAATATACCTCACGTCCGACTGCTGTACTCTCGATTAATTGTAGTTATCATAAAACAGTATTTTACATAATATGAAATTTAACAAAAATTATATATTTCTTAATTTATTCAATTTATCAGAATGTGGCTCTCTATAGTTTGTAAAGAAATACTATTTTTTTATGCTTATATTTTTATTAGTTTAGGGATGCAGAATATAATAGTAAAAATTACACTGCATTATTACTGTCATTGCTTGCACAAAATTACGTTGGGTGCCTTTTGCTTAATCTTCTTCGTCCTGAGGGAGCAATAACATTTAGGAAAAGCCCACAAACCTGCAAATTTTGTGAGTGGTACTTTCTGTCCTCGTCCCAAGGTGGGAGTTCTTCTCCAAACATGACCGCCAGATGATCCATGAAACTGAACAAAACTTTAAAAAAAGAGAGTCATATCGCAGCTGGGATTCTGATTAAAGAACACCTGACGTATTTTTACATATAAAGAAACCCACAGAAATGCAACAAATCAAGACAAATTTGGAAATAAAAAGAGTGAGGTTACCAGTTGTTTTCGCAGAAAGCAGAGATGAAATCAGTCTGCCGGTGTTCAGGATAGAGGAAGAGAACAGGCCAGTGCAGAGAGCCCTGCTCATCCAGGAAGACCTGAGCCCCCGTGACCTCCTGAGAGCTGAGGCCATCCAGGCTCAGCGGTGATGTCGCTGCTGAGGAGCCGTCGTCCTCACTGTCCGAACCGCGCCGACGAGGCTTCGCCGACTGGAGGAGCTTGATGCCTCGATCCTGCGTAAAAAACACAAAAACATATCTGATAATCATTTGAAGAAAAAACAACACAGGCTTATAGAAATATGAAATAAGTGTCAGATTTGACTAATGATTCCATAATATTGTGATTTCCAAACACTTGCTCATACAAAGAACCACAGGTTTGATGCTTAACTGAGAAAAATTCCTCGTATGTGTCCTCATACCTGGTGAATAAAGCTGATTCTGATTGTAGTTTCATTTCTCACCGTTTATAA
>NC_045741.1:13228304-13241715 GCF_008692095.1 Etheostoma spectabile
AAAAAAAAAAAAAAAAAAAAGGATGCTTACCTTTATAGCGGCCAGAAGAGCTTCCTTCTCGCCATGCAGCTTTTTTTCTTTAATCTTGTTCTTTCTGGCATCTCTCTCTGCTGCTCTCTGACACACACAAAACAAAAAGGGCTTTGGGCTTGACGGAAACCAAAACCTCCACATTAAAATCTCATTTCAACTCATTAGTGATTGTACCTTTTGTTTATCTGCTGCTGCTCTCAGCTCCTGCAGCTTCTTGTCCGTGGGATGGACCTTGAGTCCCTCATCACACCACTGGACAGCCTCTGCAAAGTTACGCAACTCTATACAGCTCTGAGCTCCTGCAGAGACACACACAAGATATATACAGGATTATTTAATTGTCCTAATTTTAAGCAGCAATTTTACTTTCTCATTATTACCATGTACTGTTATGCTATTGTAATATTTACAAGGTATGCTTAAATACCTCTAATCAAGGCTTTAAGGTGGTCTGGCTTAATCTTCTTTGCAGCTGCAGCATCGTTCAAGGCAGAGCGCATGTTACCTGTGTGATGTAAACCAGAAAACAATTAGGATGAAATTAAGCAAGCTACATATGCATATGTTTTACAGGGTAAATATTATTCTGTGACATAAGCACTTGGCTGCTCTTAGCAGATTACAATACAATATTTTATTATACTGCAGCCCTGTGTACAGGTATGCTCGAGCTGACCTGAAAAGTGGAATTAAAAGAGCCAAAGCGGACCACAAGAAGTGCATAGAGTCCCATCTGTCCAGCAATAAACACACGGGAGGTGTGGCGGGGCATACAGACATCACCAACCACAGGGGCTGTGATTCCCCATCAGGAGACTCAGTGCGAAGCTGGCAGAGGAGCTGAATTGCTTCTTTGCTCGCTTTGAGTCACACACAACCCGCCCCAGCCCTGCCACAACCTCCACCTGGTTTCTGCACTACCCCATCCTACCCCATCCACACCTGGTTCCTGCACCACCCTCTCACCGTAAAGGAGCACGACGTTGAACGAGTACTCCTAGCAGTGATCCAAGGAAGGCTGCTGGCCCAGATGGAGTCTGGCAAGGTGCTCAGGGCGTGTGTCACCAGCTGCCCTCATCTTTGCTAGGATCTTCAACCTCTCCCGGCCCAGGCAGTCATCCCCCCTGCCTAAAATCAGCCACTATCATCCCAGTGCGAAGAAGTCTCCCATCACCAGCCTAAATGATTACCGTCCTGTGGCCCTCACCCATAATCATGAAGTGCTTCGAGGAAGCTTGTTCTCCAACACATCAAGGACTACCTCCCCCAGATCTGGACCCTATCAGTTTGCCTACCGCACAAACAGATCCACAGAGGATGCCATCGCCGTAGCTCTCCACTCTGCACTGAGCCACCTGGAGCAGCAGCAGGCGTACGTTCGGATGCCTTTGTGGATTACAGCTCCGCCTTTAACACAATCATCCCGGACATTCTCTATCCAAACTAGTCACTCTAGGCCTCCCCCCTCTCACTTGTCCTGGATAAAGGACTTTCTCACCAATCGTCCGCAGACGGTGAGACTGGGCCCCCACCTCTCCTCCACGTAGTTGAGTACTGGCTCCCCACAGGGATGCGTGCTGAGCCCCCTCCTGTACTGCCTCTACACCCACGACTGCAGTCCGACCCACAACAACAACTCTCGTCAGTTTGCTGACGACACCACAGTGGTCGGACTCATCTCAAAGGGGACGAGGCAGCCTACAGAGAGGAAGTCCTGAACTTGGCAGCTTGGTTTCGGAGACAACCTGTCTCTGAACACAAGAAAACCAAGGAGACATGTCGACTAGGAAGAAGAGCACCGACCTAGCCCCCCTGTACATCAACGGCGAGTGTGTGGAGAGGGTCCACACCTTCAGTTTCTTGGTGTCCTCATCCAGCTGACATCTCCTGGTCAGCCAACATCACAGCGGCATCCAGTAGGCCCAGCAGCGACTACACTTACTGAGGGTCCTCAGGAAGTACGACCGGACTCAACTTGCTGACTTCTACCGCTCATCATCGAGAGCTGCTGACCTACTGCATCACAGTATGGTACGGAGCTGCACCGTGGCAGACAGGGAGAGGCTGCAGGGGTTGTAAGGTCAGCACAGAGATCACGGCTGCCCTCCCTCCTGACGGACATCTACACCTCCCGCTGCTCAGCAGAGCAGAGAACATCATAAAGGACAGCTACCGGCTCTGATCTGTTTGACCTGTTGCCCTCAGGAAGGCGCTAAGGGCATCAGAGCACGGACCAACAGACTCAAGAACAGTTTCTTCCCGAAGGCCATAACCACCCTGAACTCACATATGCACTGACTCCACTCCACAGCCCCCCCGGCCGGACTGTCTTCTTCATTCCGTTGACTGTGCAATATTATTGTTAAACTGGTACTGTTAATAATACCTCATAGGACACTGGAATCTGTGCAATTTCATTTCTACAGTGCAATATTTAATACTAACCTTTCCATTACTGTGCAATATTATTTACTTAACCTTAGTAAATCATTTCATTCCATCACTGTGCAATATTATTATTGAGTGTTAACACTTCCTATGCTTATTCAAGCTGATTTATTATGTATACTTGACAGTCACTACATTTATATCTTTGACTTTATATTTTGATATTTTTAGTATATTTATACTGTTATATCTTATATTTTGTGTCAACACTGCAAAGGGATTGCTTTAATATCGTTGCACAAGTACCGTGTACTTGTGTATAATGACAATAAAGGCATTCTATTCTACTCCTATATTTTGACTGCTGCAATCTTATGTCTTAGATTATATTTAGATTTTACAGATGGGACTCTTTTTAATATGTATTTGTATGAGCATTGTTTAGAGGGAGCCTGAGAAATAAGAAATTCTCTGCCAACAACTGCTTCACTGCAATTGAAATTTTTTTTGCATATGACAATTAAAAAAAAAAAAAACTTAAAACGGACCTGGTAAACCACCTATTATTCATATGCATAACAAACCATGTTTGGTGCAAGCAATACATGCATGTCTTAAAAGCTGCTAATGTATCTGTATTAGAAATCTCTGGGCACCTCACGATTCAGAGACCAACGATTCAATTCTAAAATGATTATCGATGCAACAATTTTCAATGTACATTTCCATGCATCATTTTAAAAAATATACATATAAATATGAGTTTGTTAGATTTTGACATGTACAGTATTTGTCACGCACAAGTTTTAATGAAATATTTTGTCTAAAGGTTTTTTATTTTGTAGTCATTCCATGCTTAAGCCTTAAACATGCTTGGGAAAGTCACCTTCTCTCACAGTATTCTTCCATGTCAGAGGCTCAGTCATGTTCAAAGGTGGAGAACTAGCTTCTTAGAACATGAAACATGAGGTGGTTAGATTTAATGTGATAAAGTAGATAAAACAGCCTATATATATTTTGCCTAATTATTTTATGTATGTCATATTAGATCACGTCTAAATACATTTTTTTTTTCCTTTGGCCATTTTTGTGTTTTTTTCTGCACTCTTGCCTAAAGTCTAACTTGTTAGATTATTAATTTGATTTATTTATTTATTTATTAATTGAATCGTTCTAGAGAGAATCGTGATGCATGGAAGAATTGATGATTGTTCGCACCCCTAATCTGTATGGCTGGCATGTAAATAATAAACCTTACCCAGGTGGAAGTGCGCTGCTGCTCGGTTGGTGAGGAGGACCGTGTTGAGGTCCTGGTCTCCACATTTCTTCTTCAACCCTGCTGTGTAGGACAGTATGGCCTTCTCGTAGTTTTTCTCTTTGAAAAACTCATTGCCTTCATCTTTCAGGGTCTTTGCTTGCTCTGGGGAGGAATCAACAGATTTTCAAGTCTACACAAGCTTTTTTCACTGAAGACATCAGATGTTTCAAAAGCTTGAGGGACTGGTGGCCCACCTACCTTCTGGGGGTCTATCTTCATCATGGATAATGGCCTGGAGACAAGCTAGGTCTGGGTATGTCTGTGGGTCAATCTCTTCAGGGGCTGTCTTCATGAACATAGGTACTTTATTAAACTCCTGAATGACACAAAACAGAGGATCACTGCGGATGGACCGACAGTGTAACGTTACCTTTATCAAATGGTCCGTTAGCTTGCTGGCTAACAACAACAACAACAACATTAAAGTCAACATCTCATTTCCGTATGACTTTCTTTTCTAATGTTGGTGAACGAGAGCTTCTAGCTACATCTTAGCATTACCTCCTCCCAGTTGTTTTCACTGAAGCCCCTTTTATATCTCTGGGTCTTGAATTTGTCCATGAACTCGTCCATGCCATCGTCGCTGTCATGTTGCACCTCAGAGGACGCCATTTTTGGATTAAATATGTGTTTGAAGCGCTGTTTATTTTTTTAAAATAAAAAGTTCTATAAACTATGACATGAGATTATTGCCTCTAGCATCAGCCTTAAAAACGCTGACTTAATTTCGCCAAGCTTCTTGTTTACACATGGGCATGGGCGGTACGACGTGTATAAAGCTCCGTGCGGAAACATAGTACCGATATATTAGTTCCAACGTCGCCTTTACTAACACTAACTAATATATTTTATTATCAAACAGGCAGAGATAGCATAGCTATAATAAGCTGTATTTCTAATAAAAACAGAGAGAAGCCAAAGCTTAAGACGCTGCGCTGATGCGCCACTGGAATTAGGTGAGTGATTAGGAATCGCCTGCAGCTGCGCGCGATTTCATGGCAGGCCGACCCACACACTGTGAGGGAGAGGGAAAACCGGAAAAACAAGACGAGAGAGAGAGGAAAAGAAGGAGAAGCATCCAGAAAACCCCCATTCACACACAGTCTTGTCACTCCCCCACTTGATGCTTCGTGACATGACAAGAAATAGATCGCAGTGTTATAAGAGCAGAATAAATATGGCTATGTAATATCAACAATGTATAAGAATATAATATGAACAACATGTACAGATATGTGCAATATAGTAACAGTGACATTATACTAGTAGTGAGAATAATATAGATATAGGCAGTGTATGACCGAATATGTAATAAGAAAAACTGAATAAATATGGATATACTGAATAAACCATGTAAACAGATATAAACAGTGTGTACAGCTATGTGCAGTGGTAGCATTATAAGAGTAAGAATAAGTGCATGTGCAGGATCAATAGTATGAAGAGCAGTAGGCTAGAATAAATATACAGATGTAATTACAGTAGGCCTATGTACATCTGTAATAAATAAATAAATAAATAAATAGAGCAGTATGGCTGGGGTAGGGTAGTGTAAATTGTCCGGAGGGGGCTTCGTAGTTGAAATTGTCACGGACGCAGAGCAAGAGTTCAGTAGGGTGACAGTCGTGGGAAAGAAGTTTCCTCTGAACCTGCTGGTACGGGTGCGGAGAGACCTGAGATGCCTCCTGGAAGGGAGAGGGGTGAACAGGCTGTGGTTGGGGTGAGAACAGTCTTTGATGATGCTGCGGTATTATCAATACTGTATAGCTGGGTCATGTCAGAAAAATCGAAATTTTCCTCAAAACATTTGTTTGTGAACATTGCAAAGAAACTTCGTCTTCATGCAAAATCAAGTCAATGTCCAAATGCAGCCTGCTCCGGGGATGATGATTCCCGGATACCCGCCCCAAGCTGGTTTTGTGAACCAACCAGGAGACTTTGGGATGTCATCCTGAGCTCTGTGGCTTCTTGTTTGTGTCTTGTTGTCTTCTGAAGATAATATTATGCAGTTCAGATCCTGCTAGTGTTTGTTTTGTTACACCAAAGATAAAATGTAATTGTATGTTTATGACCAAAGAGAAAACCAAAGTTGTAATCACAGTGATTGTGTGATTTGAGTATGCCGAATCAATTTAAGTTTATTAATAATTATGACATGATATGTTGCTAATGACAAAAGAACAGTTTGTTTATAAGGCCTCAGCTGTCATAAAATGTCAGAAACTCTTCTCGTCTGATGGATGATTTTATCCTGTCCTTTCAGTCAAGTTCTTGTCACCAGGAGGTAAATCCTGGGTGACACCTTGCAGTGCCTTCAGGAGAGAACCAAAGTCAGATTTTAAATTTCCCACAGAAAAGCTTTAATGACATCAATGTACAATACTTCTGAAATGAATCAGGTAAAAATGCTTTCTTAGTGTATCTTCTCTTAACTAAGTAGTGGAAGAACAATGGAATGATGATAACTTTCCTAGAGTCAAACATACAAAATGGTAAAATTTCCTTGAGAGAATAGATTCAGGTTCTACAGCATTGTTTTGTGTCAAGCAGTTGATGCACAAGATGCAGCACCCTATCCAAGACATTGACACTGTTGCCAGGCTGTCTAACTCTATCAGGTAAGAACTTTAAAGTTAGCCAATAAGACTTCTTTATCCTGTTCATCTTCTATCGTGAGTTCAGACATCGCGAAAAAAAACTCCCACTGTCGTCAATGTGCACCATCAAAATGTTGCAAACGTGAACGTGCAGCAGCCTGCTCCAATGATGATGGCTCCTGTATACCAACACCAGTGAATACCAAAGACAGAGAGTATGATGATGTGTCTTGGTCTTGACCACTAGAGACTATTTCTCATCATGTCTTTCAAGTGGAAAATTCAGTCTTCTGGGGTTGAAAAGAGAATTTAGTATATTAAAAGTCCTAAGATTTCCAGGTTGTTACAATCCTTGTATTTTCTTTTCTGTTAAAAACTGCTTCCTGAATGACGAACCCTTCACTAGAACAATGAAGCTGGCAGTGCCTGCCTTGACAAAAAACCTGTTTGACAGAACCAGATGAAGGAAAGAAGTGTCAAGGAAGTTATTGTAAAAACTACACGGCAGAAATATATTCACAGACAATTTCCTCTGATAAATGTTTTTTTAACTGTACTGGATTACAGAAGCTGGAATATATGACAATGGAAAGCATTTCTATCATTTAAAAGGACATAAAATATAATTTTGTGCAAGAAATGTCAGGAATAATACTGTGTCATTTTTACTATTATATTATGCATCCAAAAACTAATAAAAAATAAGTATGAGAAATAGTATGTCTTTTGCAAACTATAGAGGGCCACATTCTGATGAAGAGAATACATTTAGCAATATATTATGTTAGCTATATTTTATAATATGTAGAATTACTACAATTACTAAAAATAACCAAGAGTACAGCAGTCAGACGAGAGGTACATTTTAGTACCTAAAAGGCCAGTTTTATAATTTGTAATCCTTCAAGTCGATTTCAACACGTAGCTCCGTTTTTTTTATTTGTAGTGCTTTTGGTAGCGAGACAAAAATAGTCGGTGCTGCCTACACCGTGTTATCCTCCTGCTAGCGTTAGCACCCAACAGGCTTAAACAGGGCAAGTTTTAAACGTGTTTTTAGACTGTACATGGCTAGGCACTTGTAATGACATTTCAACCATGTTTAGAGGCCAAAAGCAAGTTCAAAACTTGCCCTGTTTAAGCCTGTTGGGTGCTAACGCTAGCAGGAGGATAACACAGTGTAGGCAGCACCAATTGTTTTCGTTCGTCTCGCTACTGACAGCACTACACATTTAAAAAAAAACAGTTACGTGTTGAAATCAACCTGAATTCTCCTTTAAAACTGACTTTTACTGGTAACAATCTCACTTTCATCAGAATAAATAATGTAACCTTCTTAAATGTACCTAAACAGCACTTTTTTTTTGACCTACTACTTCTTTAAGTCCACTTGTAATGAAGTACTTACAGTACATATTGTTGTTGTTGGTACTTTTGCTTAAATATCCATTACTGGAAAAGGTTTTTTTGCTTTCACTTTCATGATATGAATATATTAGTATAAACCAAATGCCAGCACTGAGTCGTACTATGATGTCAGTTGTATGCTACAGATGCAAATGTATATTGAAACACAACAGTAAACAGTCAATATTTCTGTTCACTAGTCATGTTTTTATTTGAATGGAAACACGACAGGCTGCTAAAAAATTAATTGTGTATTACTTCAGGGTAACCAAATGCTATTTAGGATACATATATATATATATATATATATATATATATATATAAAAAAGACATTCAAGACCTTTATCTTCTTTACTCTCCACCTCACTGATTGCCTCATACACATTTATTACAAAGTACACACAAACTTAAAAGACTTTATTACATTCAGAGTTGTTACTCATACAGTTTCCACTCTTCCAAGAAGATCTAACAGTCCATCTTTACTGAGAAACATTGTCTCACCTGTCTGCTGACAGATCACCTCAAATCTGGGGGTTTCCTCAAGAGCTCCCTGTCCTACTACAATAACATACGGGTAGCCCAGTCTGCTGGCATCCTTCAGCCTCTTCCCAATGGTCATCTGTGTACGGTCATCAAGAACAACTTCCCCTCTCAAACGCGGCATGGTCTCACCCAAAGTGTGAACCAGCTCCTCAGCTAACACTGCCGCCTCGTCCACCTTACTGCCCTTCTTCGGTGGTAAAACACACGCCTGGTAAGGCGCGAGGAGGCCTGGCCAGCGGATCCCCTCTTCTGTCGACAACACCTCAATGGCTGCAGCAAGAATACGGGTTACCCCAAGACCATAACAGCCCATCTCCGCAATACTAGGTTTGTTCTGGGCGTTGCTGAAAGTGGCATTGAATATATCAGAGTACTTTTTACCCAGGTAGAAGGTGTGGCCGACCTCTATACCCTTTGACTCCACCAGTGTGCCAGTTTTGCATTGTGGGCAGACAGTTCTGTCTGATGACATGGTTTCTACATTAGCAGAGAAGGAGCAGTTCCCACAGACCAGAAGCCGGTCCTCACCGATATCCGCTGGCAACTGGAACTCGTGGGAGAGTTTACCGCCGATGTTGCCCGTGTCCGCCTGCACCTGAACACAATGCAGACCCAGTCGGACGAAGAGCCTGGTGTATGCCTGGCACACAGATTCATAGGTCTCGTAAGCTGCTTCTTCACTCACGTCAAATGAGTACATGTCCTTCATGTAGAACTCCCTCCCTCGAAGCAGACCAAACTTCGGCTTTGGTTCATCTCGGAATTTGCGGGTGATCTGTTTTAAAAAATAAATACATCATGATGTGAAAATTGCAGCTTATTACAACAAACACTGGTCACAACAAGATTGATTGCTACCTGATAAAGGAGCAGAGGCAGCTGTCTGTAGGAGAGAGTCGTCTGGTGAGCGACCAGAGTCGTCACTGCCTCTTCATGCGTGGGACCCAAACAGTAGTCGGCTCCGTGGCGGTCTTTCAATCGGAACAGCTCCTTTCCCATCAAGTCCCAGCGCTCACTGGTTTTCCAGAGATCAGCCGAGCACAAACTGGGCATGTCCAGCTTCTGCCCACCGATCCCCTGCATTTCTTGGTCAATTACTCTCACCTGTTGATTGAAGAAAAGCAGTTATTACATGTTTAGGACCAAAATGAGAATGTGTATACATTTATACTCAACCTCGGTCCTCCAATAGATCTTGCCAATTATTTGAATAAATCAATCTGCAAAAGACTCAGACTTTAATTACTCCAACCTGTGAAAAGGGGTAAAAGGGCTATTTTTTTATGGGGTCACAAACCAAAAAGGTTGGGAACGTTTTCTCTAGAGTCATGAATGACTGTCAAACATATTATGTGACTTATATATTAGAAACTGAATAACCTTATGCATAAAATTTATTTTTTGAGAATATATACTTGTATTATTCCTGAGTCTTTGAATCAGTGTCTTTTCTTTATATACTATATATACAGTATATTAATATAAAATTTAGCTGGGTCATAGATTCATGTCAGACAAATCTAAATTTTCCTCAAAGCATTTGTTTGTGGAAATCAAACAACCAGATAATTTCTTCAACAAAAACTAGTCTCACCAGCTTCTCCATGGAGCGGACGGTGGCAGGTAGATAGTAGTAACAACCGGGGTTGGCCGGATGGATGAGCCCAGCCTGCTGCATGAGCCTCTGACTCTTACAAGTCATCTCTCCCTGCAGCCGGCTGTCCTGCCCCACGTCACGCAGGTTTGAAGGCTGGTAGAGGCGGGACACCAGGAGTGTGGGCTTGATTCGTCTGGAGTTGGTGGAGGCAGCAACAGTGGCATGCTCAGCACAACCTGAATGGTTCCTCCGTGGAAGTACTGAGGTTCTGTGGAGCCGCTGGGAGACTCTCTGCCAGATCAGATTCCTTATGGGCTCCATGGTAAATCCAAACCTTTTAGATGACACAAGTCCGTTAGAGCTGAAGCAATCGTCAATTCACAGAAAATGAATAAGCAATAGAGATCCCCCAATTGATTGGCCGCCAATCGTTAGATCTGCAATAATTCTTTTTTTTGTCAATTTTGTATGTAGATTGATGCATGTGATGTGGAACCACAAGTTCACACGCGCAAGTTTCACCAAGACACTCAGTATGATGTTAACATGCGCTGAAGTTAGCACAAGGGGATTGTACAATAAACCAATCAATTAAAAAAGAAATCAACAAATTAGTCAATAATGAAAATAATGGTTAGTTGCAGCCCTAAATCAGTAAGTGCATTTGATCAAGCATTACACTTAAATACAATTCTGAGGTATTTGCACTAAAGTTAAAGTTCATGCTACTTTATACAACTACTCCACTACATTTTAGAGGTAAATATATACTTTTTACTCCTCTACATATGTCTGACAAATTTAGTTTCCAGTTACTTTGCAGGTTCAGATTAATAATAAGAGGATAACTAGAACTGCAAGCAGTTATGAAGGGGTCCAAGCCACATCGCCCCAGTCATCCCGATGCTGGTATTGCTGCTTTAACTCAAGTAAAAGATCCGAGTAAAAATACACACACACACACATGTGAAGTTATAGGAATGATAGTTCCTGCATGCAGGTAGTAAACAGGTGTAATCAAGGGCGTCAACAGACATTTCTTTACACACATATACATATGGACTCTTTGGAAATAAGCTACAGATGTAAGACATAAATTACTGGCTTCAAGTCAAGATGCCAGTGTCAGTGACAGATTGCCAGAGTGTCCGCTGCAGCGACAGATCCATGTTTTCAAACGCCGAAGGACAGTTATAGCTGCATGTTACGGTTAGCTTCCTCAGTTAGCATGTAACGAAAAAGCTACATACACAGGACAATAAACACTCACCCTGGTACCGCAACTACTGTCTGATTTTTTCGAGGAGATTATCTCAGTAAATGAGTAAATAGTGGCATTTCTTTGAAGTTGCCAGATTGAAAAACGTTGAAGGTCTCTGCCTGCACCATGCTGTCTTCCTGGACTGAGCTACAGGCCGGAGACTCTTCGCTCTTATGTTACACCGCCACCTGCAGGTCTGGAGGAGTGACGAAGTTTCGAGACATACACAGACAGACAGACAGACAGACAGACAGACAGACAGGCAGGCAGACAGACAGACAGTAGACAGACAAGACACAGCACAGACAGACAGGCAGACAGACAGGACAGATAGACAGACAGATAGACAGGGACCGCTAGACAGACAGACAGGCAGACAGACAGACAGAAAACAGACAGATAGAACAGACAGACAGACAGACAGGATAGACAGACAGATAGACAGAACAGACAGACAGGCAGGCAGACGACAGCAGGCAGACAGACAGGCAGAATAGACAGGGACAGACAGACAGACAGACAGACAGACAGACAGACAGATAGGACAGACAGACAGGCAGGCAGACAGGACAGACAAGACAGGCAGACAGACAGGCAGTAGACAGACAGGACAGACAGACACAGGGCAGACAGACAGACAGGCAACAGACAGGCAGACTAGACAGACAGACAGACAGACAGACAGGCAGGGAAGGCAGGCAGGCAGACAGGCAGGCAGGAAGCAGGCAGGGGGGGGACAGACAGGCAGACAGCAGCAGGCAGGCAGGAAGGCAGGCAGGCAGACAGACAGACAGACAGACAGACAGACAGACAGACAGACAGACAGATACGGGAAAGTAGCTTTGGACATCACAGCAAAACAACAGGAAAGGCAGACGTAATGGAGGGGGAAAGGATGAAGGTTAAACGGTCTGCAAACACATTTAATAAGTCATTTGGTGGTAGCATTACTTCACTTCCTCACAGAGTCATGCTGCATTTCAATACCAGGTACAAAACCAATTTCTACGAAATAATTCTGTTTACACAACCACATTGCATAGTTACATTAGTTACGTGCTGACGAACAGAAAGTAAAACAGCCCAATGTTTTCAGCTATGATCTGACAGAGAAGAATACTAAAGTGCTGACTTTTGTTCATGAGACTGTGACTTTGACTTATACCTTATAAATCACTTTCATTATATTTTATGAATTGTTTTTCTTTATTGCTTGATCTGTAAGGCAAACTCACAGCAAACACTGTAATTACTGTTGGCTTTAAAATCCTGGAATGTCCGTGTGAGCAAGTCCACACGGCTATCTACAAAAAAACATGAAATATATACTTTCAAGTTAAATAAATAAATACATTTCAATAAAGAGCAAATATCAACGTGTTAATGTGAAACACTGTCCTCCTGTTTCTTCTATGCAAACATTTCCGTCTTTCAGCAAAATGTGAACAGTTGTGTCCAAGATGACATCTCTATGTCCCACATCATTCGGATAAAAAAGTGTAAATTAAATACAGTGCAAAACATTAAAAAAACAAATATGAGTAGCTAGGCTATACGCTTATAAAAAATTGGTCTGTATTTTCTGTAACGCCATTGTAACTTTACTATGAAAAGTGTCTTGAAAGGTAAATTATTTTGTGCAACAAAACACAACAAATGAAAATAGCCACCAACCAGCACATGGAACAAAACAGTGTTTTGGCACAATTGACGAGTTTTTATTGGATATACTGCAAACTATGGGGGAGCTAGAGGGAGCTCGGCTCCGCTTAATAAGACATAGGCTCCCCCGAAAATGTGATAAGTGAAATTTTGGGGGGTCTCTAAAAATATTAATAATGTTTCATTTTGACATGCAATTTAAGTTTTGTGTATTGTGATCATCCTGGAGTGTAAAACTGCAAAAAAATCATATATTCAGATAACTATTCATGCTATTCTTAGGGTAAGGGTTAAAAAGAAAAGTGGGCTCCCCCAAAGACCTATACATCCATGCAAAGGCCACGGTATAATTTAAACCCCGCATGTCCTGCTATCACAGGCAATCTTTGCCCTTTGTTGACATTATACTGTACTGCAGTCCGTGTTAGTGCACTTTTGCTGGCTTTATAGCATTTTATGTCAGCAATTTGAAACCATTATTCCTTCAGTCAGTCAATGACACACAAAAAACCTGATGGTCAGCTCTCACGGCAAACAGAATGTCTTTCTCTGGCTCTTCTCTTTCAGGTGGACACACACACACACACACACACACACACACACAC
>NC_045741.1:13241725-13242271 GCF_008692095.1 Etheostoma spectabile
ACACACACACACACACACACACACACACACACAGCCTATTCTTGAGCATATTAGGTTTGTGCCTGTTTCCTCCATTTATCTAGAGGCTCTTGTCGTGAGATTGGTTCTCAGAGAAATGGGCGACTGAATGTCTCCTTGAGATACGAACAATCCCACTAAGACAGATCTTATCTGCAAATATCACATTTGCCGGTTTGGTTTTAAAGTAGATATTGAATTTTTGAATCTTACAAAAGTATATCTGGCACTATAAATAAACTGGATCATACATTAGCAAGGGTGGATGTTTGGTTACAGAAATGAGGTCATTAAGTCAGTTTTTCAACCAAAAAAAATTCAAATGTGAATGCTACTTCATTTAAATGAATCAAGTAAATAATATATTGTGGTGAAATTGGTAATCGGGCTTCATACTAATGACAGTATCTGGATAAAAGAAATGCTGCATTAACCTTTCTTATTTTAAGTTTCCTTGATAGATCATTTATCATACTTGATGATAAACGATGTTGTATTTATAATAATAATAATACATTTTATTTATAA
>NC_045741.1:13242281-13243035 GCF_008692095.1 Etheostoma spectabile
ATTTCACAAGGAAATCTCAAAGGGCTACAGTTTTTTATTTGTATCTTTACCACAAGGAAAACTACCCTTTACTGTCTTTGGCTTATGTTCTAGCATCTTTAGGAAAGTATAAACCGTATATAAAAACCGAGACTAAATGTTTTTCTCGGGCTAAGTTTGTTTGTTGTTTGTGTCCCTTGGACATCCCCATTCCCTCACTTTATAGCAGACTTCACTTCAACTGTATTGTCATTCAAATTGTGTACAATGAAACATGGTCTTCTGTGATATTTATTTTCACATTTCAGTTTAAATTCTCAGTCATGATATTATGGCCAAATACTGAAAACATGTAGGAGCTTTGCAATTTGATCAAAGCTCCCACAATGGAGAGAGAACCATTTTTTTTTTCTTCTTCAATGCAGCTGCTGCTCAGCTTGCCATAAAGCCGAACTTCTCTCACAACTCTGTAAAAAGTGCATAATCAATCAGTTTGAATTCAGATGAAACACCACAGAGTTGGCTCAACGCACAGAATCAGCGAACAAAGTCAGTTAGACATTATTTTAAGGGATAAACAGAAAGCATTGTAATACGGGTGTATGTATACCGCAGGGTCTTAAAAATAGCAACGGTATCAGGTTCAATAACGTCATTAAAAAAATGCAATGCACTTATATAGGAAACGAGGATTAAATATTAAGTATAATTTATTTAATGCCTAAAAATGCTTGTGTGTGGTCGTCATCACGTGACAGAGAGAGAGAGGGGGGGG
>NC_045741.1:13243045-13288356 GCF_008692095.1 Etheostoma spectabile
GGGGGGGGGGGGGGATATTTCAATATTAGTGTTTGGTATTCAGTTTCTGAACGGTGGAGGCACAAGCCAACAGTTTGGTGATGCCGTCTGAGCCTTACGTCATAATTTTATAGTCACGGTAATGCTGCATACCGCGGTAAAATAGGAAGGAGGTTTGACGTATCAAAATTTGGATAGCGCCCAACTTTAACTCATTTTACATAATTTAGGGTCATTTAAGGTCATCTTCTACACCTCTCCTTTGAGTCAGTAATCAGTACAGTTGGAAGTTGTAGCTCTGATAATTAATGTACATTCCCTCCAGACATAAGAGGACAATAACGGAACAAAAATACTGTTATATCTTTATTAAAATCAGTAGGGTTAGATTATATTAACACATACAGTAGTGAAAATAATACAGACAAAATACCGCAGACTTAAACAAAAAAAACTGCTGATATGTAGCGTAAGGAAAACTAGGAGCCAGAGCAGAATCATAAAGGTCAAAAACATGTTAGGGAGCCAGCATAGTCGGGTTAAATGAATAAACTGGTGTCTGGTGATACTGCATGATAACCTTACCTGAAAAGAATGAGATCATGAACATGTCTGTTTTAGACTGACAAAACAATCCCAACTCAAGGGCCACATACTACACATATTGCAGAGCTTTCAAACGTATCTGCTCAGGCACCATGACGGCCGTGGAGCTCAGCAGACGTTATTGTGTGTGATTTGTTGTCGTAGCAATTTTAGGAGTTCAGCTAAAGAAAAATGAAAACATTTGTCAGAAGTCATGCATTTTGAATGTACAGTATATCTTGTTTTTATGTGGTTACTGTGGTAAGGTATTAGTGGAACATGATGTTCAACTTTTTCCAGATGTTTCCCATGTATTTTTCTGTCACCAACATGAAACAACACCAAAGTCTCAGATACATTTGGAAAGTCGGCACATACAAGCATCCAGGCTCTTACCTGGAACAATTGTAGCAAATTGTAGTTTGGGTCCGGTTCAAAAATAATGAAATAAGAAATTATTTACCAAGTTAAACATCACTTTATCAGGAAATTCTTGTAAGTTCTTAGTGAGGTTTGGTTGACTTCCATCAATCTGCTAAACTTGTCAATCAAGTTGTCCTTGTTTTATCATTACAAAAAAGGAAAGACAGCAAATAAAAGACTTAATAATAGAAGTAATAACTAGACAACGTTTTTATTTATTTATTTTTTGAAAATGTGGTCGTTTCTGTTTTTATATCGTATATTCTACCACACAACACGTCCAACTAAACATAATATAATTTCATTGACATCTTAAGTTGCACCACTAATGATCGAACTGAAATGTCATGCTGAGTGTCACCTTGCACCATCAGCAGCAATGTAATGACCTTCTTGATGGGACTGTCAACATTGACTTTTTTCCTCTTGTATGGCCCAATCTGCTCATAAAGACAAGCACAACCGGGCCAATAAAGCGTTGTAAACAGATGAAACATCTGTTTGGGAATCACTTTGCATCACTTACTAAGCCATGTGGTGTGGTGAAGGTCGGTGCTATCACATAATCACCAAGGAGGCTGCACTCATCTAATGTGATTGTCAGTTGAGGGTTGTAAAAGGCTGATGGTCATAACTCTCTCTTAGACCGCTAAAAATGATGATAGTGGGGATGACCGGAAACAAAGGAGTGTGTGTGGGTGTGTGTTTGTGTGTGGGTGAGAGAGAGAGAGAGAGAGAGAGAGAGAGAGTGATTGGGACGGGCTAAAGGGAGGAAGTGGAGAGATACTCTGCATTGATGATCTGAAAGTCGGATGGTATATAACACGGAGATGCAGGCATTGGCTCAAGAAAGAAGACTTAAAGACAGTCGGCAAAATAACAGACAACCAACAGAAAACAGGACCGAGCAGCTGAGGTAGTCTCAGGAACAAACCAGACCAACAAAGACATAAACCTCCGTCAGGTATCCAGCATGCGTGCTCTGGTGGTTTTGCCTCTGCTGTTGTGTGCAGTGGTGTGCGTGGTCCAGGTGAGAGCAGAGGTGAAGGCAGTGAAGCTATGCGGCCGAGAGTTCCTGAGGGCCGTCGTTTACACCTGCGGGGGCTCCCGTTGGAGGAGAGTCCTCAGTGAGTCAGACATGGATGGTGAGATGACTTCTCTGTTTATTCTCTACATTTCTACATCTCTAATCTAATATTTTAACAAAGTTTACTTTTTTTGCTTATGTGTGGGATTTCTTCTGTTTCTGCCAAGATTTATCCTTACAGGATATGTTCACAATTCAAGTCTACCTTACAACAGACAAGTGCCTCCATAAACATTGAAACAGGTTTTGCTGGCTGTAATTATTCCTTCTGTCCATCACGGCCATAAGAGATACGTTTTCACTGTATATGATGAGGACAAAATCTGAAGTCCTCCCTCCATGAAACATTTTATTTTTCATTGTAAAGTTTATGTGAAGCTAATATGAGGGCTCAGCTGTCAGAGTTAAGTGGATATCTTCCAAAGTCCCAACCTTTTTGGAACAGAAAAATACCTGTTTTTGTTACTATCCCTCCACTGCATCTCCGTGGACAAACACAAAGAGGGAAATTCCAACTAAAAAGGCTGTCATTTTAATAAATATCCACTTGATTTAAGTAACTGAGTATCATTTTAACTTTAGAAAAAAACAACAGTTTTGCACAAAGCGAGTAATTTGGATTTTGTTCCCATGGAAACTGGTTAGGAAGTGATCTTTTTATGGTCAGTATGAACAGAAGGAATAATTACAGCATTAAAAAACTTGTTTAATGTTCATATATGAGTATTGTTTAGAGACGGACTTGAAAAATTGTGAATCTAAATTTTAATTGTTTGTGGTAGATACACCACAGGGCTACCTACAATAGACAGGTGGGCGTCTACAAATTTGTCCTATTTACTTATTACTATTTATTTTAAATTAATCTCAATGAGACGATTTTTGTTTCTCTTTAAGTAGCTTTAGGGTTGTAAAAGTTATCGTGCTCCACACTGTAAGATTTTCAACATTCTGTATAAGAGTATTTCAGCTCTTCAGTGAAGCTCTATTGGGACATGTTTATGGTATCTTTAAAAACTTTCTCTTTGCTTGAATTAAAATATGAAGTTATGTAGGCTTGAACAAGCATTTGACCACACAGTTGGCTGCTATGTGTTTAGGGTTTAACTACTGTCTGGAATGAATCGTGCAGTTTCCATCCAACTTTTGTGGAAATGTAATAATTTAATTTTAAGTTTTCTGAAAAAAGTGACCTCTATCAGCTATCATTCTTATTTTTGTTTTGCTTTTTAACAATATCTCTCAAAGCATTTATGCATTTTAAATTCATGCCTGTGAATCAGGCATCTTAACCCACTTTTCTGGTGACTGCAAAATTGTAATGTAAGACATTATCCCTCAGATTTAAACCTAAAAGTTATATTTCTTTAAGCCAGTAATGTGAAGCTTTCTAGTGCTGTAATTCTTGCTACATGTACTGTGTACTGCATACTTTTAATATAGCGGCTGCAGTTCAGTGGGTGCGTGCATGCAGACAGGTGCCAGACCCATTGTCTGCTATTTTACCTGATTATGCTTGAGGATCCCACATATCATAATTAAATGCCGCTGTAGTCTGTTCTGTGGGCAGTAGCACCCCCCACACCCCTCACCCCCTCTATCTCCTAATGTCTGTCACACACAAACAAACCCAGTTAGCCTATTGGTCATGCTGATTAGAAAGAGTAAAGTGACACTAGAGAAGACAAATAGCACTGAGTTAATCTGTGCAGTCATTTAGAATTTCCTCATTTAATGGGAACATAGAGCTCAGTTACACGAGACTGATCTGATATCCATTTCCATTATTATTGTTGGAAGCAACTGTGAAAAACCTGGACACTGACATTTGCAAGAGATGAAGTCTGTGTGAACCCTGTTGTTGGACTGAATTAGAGCAAGTGTTTCCTAAACATTTGTCACATTTTGTTGTTCCAGGTTTGCCCACAAGGGAGCAGGGCAGTTTGGAGAGCCTGAGCAGCAGCACCCCGGGCTCTGAGTTGACCAAACGGGATATGAATAACATACTGACCACTGTGTGCTGCCAGGTGGGTTGCCGGAAGAGCGACCTCACCTTCCTCTGCTGAGGCCAACCTCCCCTCTTCTTCTTCCTTTCTCCAAAATGACTCTCGTCTCTCCCGTGTCGCCTTAGTAGAAAGCAAATCCGAATCAAAATACTTATGTTTCAAAACAATACCATCACTGTATTGTATGTACAACAATGCTCATGTCCACACTATAAGTGATTGCTTTTACTATTTTTGTGAGTTATTACTTTCCCTTGTAAGGTTTGTAGATGTGAATGTGTACGTTTGTAAACATGTTTCTGAACCCGAGCTGAAAGGTGTGAGCAACCATAAGAATATATTTTATTATAATAAACTTATGGACAGATATCAGTATCTCAGCCCTGGTTTGTGTCCTGTATGTAGCCTTGAATCCACAGGGTTGCAGGTTTGTCAATCTCTGCTTTGATGTATGTATAGAAAACTTGATCTGTATTCTATCATTTCACTCATTTTGTCAAATAAATATTCTTGCACGGGACTTACATTCTGTGAGGTGTAACATCTTTTTAAAATTGCAGTCCTTGTCACTGAGTCAAACCAGTAAACCTAAAGTCAATAGGATCATCATAAAACATGTGACAGAACAGTGGTGCTTTGAGCTAAATGCTCTATGGCGATGCTACATTTCTGATGTTTACCATCATAGTTTGGTGTTAGCAACTTGCAATACACACAAAGAATGTGACGTGATTGTAATTAGTTTTGCAGGTATTTGGTCATAAACCAAACTTTTGGACAATTTATACCTCATCCTAAGTAGAACATTGATCTGTGTACCTAATTATACGGGAATCGATCCGGTTGTCAACAAAATAATAAATGTGAACATGTTAGCTTGATCACCAGAGTTGCTGTAAGACATCACCATGATTGTCTGAACAACATTTAATGCTAATTTTGTTAGCAAGTTGAAATTTGCTAGATGAAAATTCAAAGGATCACTAAAGTCACCGAGATCATGCTCTGCGGACCATGACATGTCCAACGTTCAGTCTGGACCAAAGCGACGGGCCAATGACAGTCCAACATCTCGCCGTGCTGCTAGTGTGTCTCAGAAAAGCCACAGAAATGTACAGTAGGCTACCATTTTGTACGTATTCATGAGAAAGCCTAAATTAAACCGAAAAAACGGCAAACAAACACAGACATCCAGTTATAACTTTTATTGGTTTTGGAAAGAAGCAAACTAAGTTTTTCAGTTCATCTTAGCATTGTTATGTACTGTACAAACAGCTTGCACATGTGTTTGAGGTTAACGGTACAGAACCAAAAAGCATTCTGGCTTATAGCACACATAAACACACTCCCTGCTCTCTTCTTAACATTAATACAGGTAACTGACAGCACAACACGTCATTTCAGTACTATCTATCATCATGGATGCCCCACCTGTTACTGCATGCTCGGCATGCAATAATGAATTACTGAAGGTCAAATTCACCACAGAGATGAATATCTGTAAAAGTTGTGTTCCATTTTTTTTAACTGTTGCAAAGAATTATTTGACGACTAACAGACTGAGTTCAGCACTGCAACATGACTTTCAAGCTGAAAGACATGTAGGCCGTAGTGTAGTAGTAATATATAACAGATGCATGATGGGGGATGTGTGTGTGGGGCTTCTGTAGATAATGCTGTAGTGACTGTTGCACTGATAGCTTCAAGATTCACCCAGAAGGTTACAGCTTCCTCTCAGGCATGTGGATCCATCCAGTCCACTAGATGAAGGACTGACATGACTGAAAGAAAACGTTACCAAACTAATGTGGGAGCTAAATGGCACCAATCATCATCAACGTCAGAGAAATCCACAATGCTTTTTTGGACCGAATCGGCACATAAATAAAAAAGTTTATCTTAACTGCACAGCTAAAATTTGATCTTTTTATTAGCCAAATAACTACATCAAAACTACAGTACGTCCGATCAAAGGTACTCTATCATTTAATAGGAGTATTGACATGTTGCTAATAGTCCTTTTGACGTACATTTAGTCAAAGATGCTTCTACGACAGCTCTAAAAAGGACCATGATTGGTTTCATTTAGCAGAATGCCGACACAGTACAGTACAGAGATCTTCGGCTACACTTCAAACACACTTTTTTGTTCTTCTTGTTGAGTGTCAGAGCATTCAGGAAGTTCAACATCATCAGCACAGTGTTTATTACACATTAAACAATATAATATTTTTTCATTTTTATCCGTTTTAAAAATATTCAGCTTATTCTCCTTAACAGAGGACTGACTTTCCGGGGTACAAGCACATAAAATAAAAAAAAGAAGAAAAAAAGAAGCATTTTGGTCAGTTTAACCTCAATCTACAACCTCATTCAATTTGACATCTCACAGAGACCATTACGATTATGCAAAATAAAGCCATGGATACAAGCGCTGGTTGGATGATAAGGGGTGTGCTCATGATATAATCAGATCAGGTACCACTGAGGTGAACGGACACAGGTCAGAAAACAGATCAGACATGTTAGGCTAGATGTGGGAACTGAGAATGTTGGATTAATACAAGTGTTTTCTGATGAGGTTTAAATAACAATAATAATAAAAAAAAAGCTGGTCCCAGTAAACAAATTGTGTTCCAGTAGTGGTACCACAGTCACCAAACATCATCACTGCTGTTGAGGAAAATTGATTGCTTTTATTGTTATTGTCTTAACCTTATTAAAAAGAAAAGTTCAACAACCCTGGGAAATATGTTGACTCAATTTCTTGAGCAGCGAATGTTAAATGTTAAGCAGAAGACACAAGACATTTAGATTAGCTTAGCATAAAGACTGGACTTAGGCACAGCGGTGCTTTGAGCTAAATGCTAACCCTCTCACAATTACAATGCCAACATACTGACTTTAGCAAATATTTTTAACAAGTTCAACATATTAGTCTGGTAAGGAATCTCCAAAGTTATTCTAATTCGTCTTGAGGGGGACATGAAAGTTTGTACCAAATTATTTAGCAATCTGTCCAATAGTTATAGTCTATTTCATTCCAAACCACAAGCATCAACCTGCTATGGAGATCACATGTCAGTAGGATTCATCATCTGAGGATGAATGTAAAAAGTAATGGCAATCAATCTAAAAGATATTTTTTATTTTAAAGATATTTCAATCTGGACCAAACAACAACTGACTGACAATGCCTTCCATACACAGCATATATCTCTGTAAAAAACAGATTAGCTGCTTCCAGTCTTTATGCTAAGCTAACCGTTTCCTGACTCCAGCCTCATGTTTAACAGACAGATATATGAGTCATCACATCATCTTGTCTAACTCTCAAAAAAAGGAAACAAATATTTCCCAAAATGTCAAACTAACTCTTTAAACTGTGGACCTTGCCCGTGGTATAACTATCTCTACATTAACACTGCTTTCACAAAGCATAGCATAGCATCCAGGAAGATATTTATCTTTTTCTTTAAATTACCCCCCATCCCCCATATATAGCTCAAATCTTCTGTTGCACTCAAGTTAAAAAATTATATCTGAAATAAATTCAAAAATTATACCTTATACTGTACACAGTTTACCCAACTACACAGATAACAAAAGAGAGAGAGTTCAAATATGTATACCTTTCAGGGTTCTGAGTTCAAATTCTATTTGTATACAGAATCACATGTTTTATACAACAAATCATCGTCATCAATAAATAAAAATAGAATGCTGTCATGTACTCTGGAGTCTATCACTGCTGTCCTGGGAACAACATAAAGGCTATCTGACAATACGAGGAAAACACCAAACGCCCTTTAAGATATATACTATCAATTTAAAATGACACTTTGTACACATTGTTTGTTCTGACGGGAAAACTGATGTTTCTTATTTTGCAACCAGTGAATTGATTCATCATTGCAGCTGCCTAACTAGCTAAAAACTCTCCATGTCTGTGTATTCTAGAGAAATAAAATGAACAGACTGATTTACTGATCAGTTATATTATATATATATCACTTATATTAAAAAAGGATGTGATCCAAAGTCATTTGACCCTGTAGTACCAGTAGGTGATGCATGAGCATTTTTGTAGTTACCTGATTCTGGGTTTCAATCAGCGACAAGAAACCTCTTTAAATTTAACCTCTTGTGACAACATGCATCAAAATGGATTAGTAAATGCATTTACTTGATGGCAAAAAGACACACGCTAATGGCTACCGTCAGTGCGAGAGCTCTCTCAGGGTTTGAGCTCAGACTCTGACAGAAGGACTATTAAAAGATTTGATTTTGAAGTATAATTACTGTATAGTCCTGGGCCTTGCTTTAACTTAAACCAGTCTATCTTTGTGGCTTTAAGACTTTGTGTCAGAGGCTGAGGCGTGTCTGACTGCAGAGATCTTATGGAAGGGTATGTTTTTTTTACTAGCCAAATCTTTCTTGACTATCGACAACAAACAGCTTGTCACCCAGAGTTAAAAATCTGGCCCAAACTCTCTTTGTCCATGTCTGTCTGTCAGGCAGCTGCAGTGAAACTTTACAACAACACCACAACACATTGACCAGAGGACGATGGAGACAGAGGCACAGACTTCAGAGGGAGCAAGAACCCAGGTGTCTAACTGCAGCAATACAGATGTTATGAAATTAATACAAATACGATAATTACATGACCTTAAACAGTTTCCACGATGCTATATGCAAGTAATACAATACTGCTGGGTAGGCTGCGGACCTGTCGTGTGGGTTCAGAAGAGGTTAATGGAAAGTCTGTCGTCTGGTCTTGGTATGTCCCCTGTCCTCGGTGTCACCCACAGTCCACTGTGATTGTTTTGTTCAACAGTGCTGTTGTCAGTAGCACGGGTTAGTTGTCGGCCAGGTATTTTCCTGAAACGTATCGACGAAATGTTTAGGTTTTATGTTTGTTATGTTATGTCATTTATGGATCTTTTATAGATCTACTGTTAACTCCAGAGACAGTTACTACAGTAAGCTGAATGTTTATATAGTAATGGACATAATGACAATAAACCTAATGTATAAAACAATAAATTAACATACACAGTGTAGAAAAATAAAAAATACTTTTTGCAAGGATGAAATAGGAACAACCTTTTTTGGCTGCACTAAAATCAATCTCATGTGTTATTAATGTTCATTGGTAATCAACAGTAAATAAACTTTAGCGTTAAAGGAATCTATAATTTCATATAGCTGTTGACTGATTTCCAATTACCGGTACATAGATCACCACTTCAAATCAAAGGACTTACTTCCAAAAGACAAAATAGTAGATATTATTTCTACTCATATATTATACCTCAAATTAGCAATATAACAGAGAATAATACACATACTTTAAAATATTAATAAATATAAATGAAAACAATTTTTTAAAAAGTTCAAAAATCTGACTATTATTCCTTCAACTTATATTGATCTTTGAAATCAAACAATGATGATAATCGTTACTTCTTAAATGATATATAAGGGACTACTTGAATATGGGAAACTCAATAAATGTAAAACATCAGTGTAGGTTTAGAAAGGTTTGACCTGCTTGACGAGTTGGAAGAGCGATTGTATGACTCTAGTGACGGTGATAAATAATGTTTGGTTTGGAAAACCCCTCTATAGGTCGTTACTAAAATGCTAAACTGACCTGCGGCAAACCTCTTCTTGACAAGAGAAAAGCGGTATCCTGGACCAGCCAGCTCAATGTCACAGCCCGACAGGGTGCTGCCCTCACTGGTGAACTGCACCGCCAGCGGAGCCGGTTTACTGGGACCTTCTGTTAGCTGAAAGCGTGCTAACAACGAGCCCACACCTGCGGAAAGTCCCGAGGAATGATTCAGGGGTGAAAGAAAAAATAATTGAATTCACAACATCTCCTAGACAGTGATGTGCACAAGGAAATCAAGTTCAAAAAGAAGTGAAAATAACTTCCAACTATGACTCAGACATAGGAAAGATGCTGGAAGCAGCTCTCAATGACTGTTATATTTAACTTTGCAGGAACAGGCTTTTGTATTAAATCCTTATCACCATCAAAGTATTTGCTGGATACAGATATCAAGGAAGCACTGACTGAGATGAATTTAAAGGAAAATTACACATCATATGAGAGATACAGATACAGTATAGTACCAATAAATAAGTAATCTATGTTCAAAAGAAGCTGGACTGAACTGATCATGTTTGAGCCTGGTTATGTTTTCTATCTTAACTAAATAATGTAGTTTACTGTCCTTCTCCTGGAGACCAGCCTTTCTGCTTTGCAAAATATGAAACAGGCAACAGACAATTTAGAGCACATCAAATGACGTTGGATTGTCAAGTCAGATGCACAAATTAAACTAAGCTTTCTCAGTTGAAAATATGTGTAAATATTCCATTGTAGTTTTTAAGGCACTGATTCCCAGAGGAGCTCCGGAAACATACCACACACACACCGTCACATGTACTACACCTTTTTCATGTAGCAGCTTAGCTGCATCCATGGCTCCTAGTGCAGGTTCTAGCTCAGTGTTTAAAACTACATGTCTGCACAAACTCTTGCACAATTCAAGTTAGATCAGACCAATGTTTGTATGCTGTATGTACTTTTCTTTTAAACCTTAGGTCTTATCTATGCTTGTCTCTTGTTCAATTTTTGTAAAAGTACTATGCCAATAAAAGTAAATGTGTATATACACCTTTAACCAGGGCTAAGTGTGGTCATTGATTCAATCTCTTCCAGGCCTATACAATCAGAATATAAACTAAAACCAGGACTCTCATCAATCGCCACAAGGCTATTTTCTAAAAATTATATATTGCTAAACGATATGTTACTTTTATCATTCTGTACATACCTCCGTTTTCAGACTTCTGTGAGATATCAGGAATCTTCCAAAGGATTCTCTGCTGCTCCGCATTCCTGTCAAGATTGTAAGGGGACAGAAAACCACATAGATGAAGCTTCTGAAGACCAAATTACCAACTAAAGGTTAAAGTCAAACGTATAAAGATTTTGACCATACCACGCTGCAGGAGGTAAGACAGCCTGTAGTTTTGAAACCCCTCCATCGACAGGGACGAGGAACTGGACGTTGTTGAGGGCCATCGGCGTCTTTATGGCCTCCCCATTGTATTTGTAGTCTATTCTCAGGTCAGTGCTGGTGGGCTCACATCTCCAGCTCACGGCTAAATTTAGAGGAATCGACTGGAGCCCCTCCGTCGATACCTGCAAACCGATAGAGAATATGCAGACACTACATATAATAATCGAAGTGCCAAAGCATTTTGTCTTACGTTTAGGGATTCCAACATAATGTCATGTTGTCCCTACAGTTCATATAAGCACCCTAAAAAATAATGTTCAGTGGGTAATAGTCAATAGGGGGTTGTTATAAATTCAGTGGCATATTTGCCTATACATCTTGTCAAAGCTGTGTACAGTATCTCATAGCTTAGTGACTCCCCAGGGGTGCGAGCTCACCTGATACTTGAGCATGTCCACATTGTAGTATGTTGCCTGTGGCTTCTGCTCTGCCACCTTCTTTAAATGGGATATCAGGTTTGGCATGTTTACCCAGAAGTCCTTGGCATCAGCCTTGGCTTGTGTGGTGGTGTCGCTGGTGGGGAAGAACGTAGAAAAGCATGATCAAAATACATTTCACATGATCCTGGTGGTGATTTGTCAAACATCTCAGCATCGCAATGTTAAAGGAATGTTTGACCAGACAAATAAACTTATTGTGGCAATAATGACTTTGGAAATTTAAGTCCACAGGCTGAATTTGACAGGCTTTGGTTAGCCCTTTAATTCTCACAAAGAGCCACAAGAGGTCGTGCTTCACACTCATTTTGCAGAATTTTCGGAAAACATTAAAATATCATCAAAGAACATCAAAGACGTCTTGCAGAAATGATCCTGCATTATTTTAAAACAAAGATTTACTCTATGAATTCAATTTTGTTAACATTTGAATCCCAGGTAGGTGTATTGTTTTTGTATTTTTCAAACCTGAATAAAATAATAAAAAAACAAAGACAATAAACAAAAACAAAACAAAAAAAGCCAACATCTGTTCAGAGTCAATCATGATGACTTCATGATGACTCAATATGCAGTCAGCTGCATTAGTGTCTGAGATGATCTAAGTTTACTCCTCCTCACTAACAACCAAACTCTTCCATATAGGACCGTGAATATTTTATGAGCCATTCCTCAGATCATTTTACTAGTTTAAGTCCTTATTTCAATTACAAACTTTTTTGCATAATCCAATTTTAGTTCAAACATACTGTATACGTCTAAAGTTTTACTTAGTTTTTATGGCACTTCATGACCCTCTCTTTTAAAAGTGTTTGTTTACTTCATGCTGTTGTATATTTTAGACAATTTCTTTATAAAACATATGGCATTTTCCTTGTGTGTGAAATGTGCTGTATAAATCAATGATTATTATAAAAATCCATAATCAACTGGAAACAAACAGTTGTTCAAAAAATTTGCATTTACGAATATTTATTTAATATATAAATACACAAAGTGATTGATTTGATTACATGATACAACATGCACTTTATGCTTTTATCTTACATGCTCTTTAAGTGAAATTAACGTTGTTGGATTTTAATGAAGTTTAGTTAAATTATGGTGAAAAACTGTGTATTTGTTATTTGTTTCTCTGAGAGAGGTGATGCATAACAGCCGTGTCATTACCAGCAGAGGAGCTGGGGGTTAGGCAGCACATGCTCCAGACGGCTGTAGTTGGTTATGCTGAAGGTTAGCACGGCGGGGGACGAGTTATTGGCAAAGTGCCGCGTGATTCCCGCCGGAAACGACAAAACCATCTCACCTATGATCTTCACAACACACCTGAGAGGAAGAGGAAAAACAAGATAGATAAGAGACAAGGAGTGAGTTAGAGAGAGTGACACACACACACACACACACACACACACACACAAATAAACTGTACATATACAGTACACACTTCTTGTGTTGATTTCTCTGTTTTTCTTCTTTGTGTTTTGTCTTGAAAAAGCTTTAAACCCCAATTTGTTTTACATAATATAATTTCTCAAAACTTTGTGCTTATGAGCCTGCATCACAGCGTTTATGTAAGTAACACTTTAGAAAGCATGATTCACCCATCTTGCCAATATTAAAAAAGCCTAAATCAATAATTTAAACCGATTAGTTTATACCTCTCAGCTCCTCAACCTGCCCCAAAGCAGGGTAGCCACAAAAACTGAGCATGCTCCGGGAAAATGCAGTTACAAATTTTACAAGCCATATTCCTTATATAATAAAAGAATATGTCACGTTTTCAAATCCAGGTTGGGGAATCATTCTGTCATATGTATGTCAGGATATGTTATGTGAATGTCTAAAGCGTTTTGTAGACCTACTTGCTTGGGTCAGCTCCTTTAAAGAAGGCGTTGACTGTCTCTGTGAACGCAGCAGCCACAGGAAGAGTGTCTTGAGCCCCCATAGTGAGAGGACTGGGCCCTCTGGAACAGCCTGGAGGCGCACACGCACAACACAAACACACAACACACACACACACACACACACACACACACACACACACACACACACACACACACACACACACACACACATTTGGCATAGCAAAAGTCAGGGCTTAATCCAAAGATCAATGAATAGTAACTTCAACCAATTATAAAAATTCATTAACAACAGATTAATAGATACATGGTCCAATTGAAATGAGAACAAATATTAGTGTTAGTAAGGTTGCATGAAAAACAGCAGGTTATGTGTGAAGAGGAGACCCATTTCTCTTTTCTACTTGACTGTGATATTGTAGAATTAAAGCACAATTACTTCATAAATCTCCCTCAAATTTTTGTATTTTTTATACAGTATGTTACACGTTGGCTTTTATTTGAATAAGCACAGGTAGATGAGAAAAGAAAGACAGAGGGACACAGAGAGAGACAGAAAAATGTTATGCATGCTTATTCCAGACATGCTGTTAAAGCTGAATTATTCTGACAAGATCAAAGGGCCCGAAGATCAAACCAAAAACCAAACAACCAAAAGGACAAAAGTGACGAGGAAGTGATTAGCAAAGTACACGAAGAATGATGATTCTTCAGGAAATGAAAGCCGGTTAGCGCAGACGAAATGAGACTGAACAATGTCAGGAAGAGAAGGTAGAGGAAGATATGAGAAGACTGCATAGTTGACTGCATATGGGGGGAAGAGGGGGGCTCAGCCAGGAGTTAGCATGGTGTGGGTTAGGTCGATGGAGGGATTGCAAAAGAAGGAAGAGGAAGGAGAGGGGAGGAAGGAAGGAAGGAAGGAAAGAAAGGGCAGGGCAGGGGGCGAAGCTTGCACAAATTATTCTCAGAAGAGTGTGTGTGCACACTAGCCTGATGCAGTGAAAACTTACCTTCAAAGGTTAAATAAAACTTCCCTCTGTCAAACCACACAAGGGATGGCTGGTCATTCTCTGTGTGGGGTTGAGGGGTGGGGTTAGGAGAAAGGGACGAGGAGGAGGGAGGAGGGATGAAGGGGAGGGAGTGGTTGAGGAGGGATGGGGGGGGGGAGAAAAGGACAGTAGCGTGAGTCTCACATGGCAGGTCTATCAAACGTCACAGTGGGGTGAAACATGGAGGTGGAGGCCGAGGGGACGAAGACGCAGAAGCCGAGACAGAGCTGGTGACAACATGGGTGGTGCTTTTCGGTGGGTGCTTGCGTGCGTGAGGAAAGGCAGCAGTCAGATGAAGTGAGGGCCAGGTGTGTGCTGCTGGATGCTGGCAGTGGTACGACTCCATGTGTGATCCAGGAGAGAAAAGTCGAGGCTGCAGAGTCTAGGGGGGGGGTTGCCAGTTTCAGGGGCAGCAGCCAATGTTTGCTCTTATAGGGAACATTTTACAACAGCTGATGCTCTAGTTTCTGGCAATTTAGGTAGCACTAAACTGGCACTACTTTCTTCATCAGTGACAGATTTTTTCGTACTGTTTTATCTATTTTAGGCTTTTCTCTCAGTGTCTTACTGTGCTCACATTTTGCTCCAGGCCTCCACTTTTCAAATTATGAAACAAATGGAAGCATACTGTCATGTATAAAGACATCCTGCAGGGGGCAGGACAAAGACTAGAAAGCAGAGAGAGGGAGGGACTGTGGTGCACAGGGAGAGAGATGCTGCGTCCCAATTTCAGTGGGTCCATCCTCCAAGGAAAACAGCCTATGAAGGTGAAGTTTAGCCTCACAGAGTCCTGGTTAACTTTCATTGCAAGTTTATCACAAAGAAATCCCCTTATACTACAGCTACACAGATAAAAAAGTTGGTATATTAGGCAATATTGTCTAATATTATTGAAGATTATAGTGGCTGTGTTTCTGTTAACAGATACACTAAAGATATACTTCAGGTAGTTTAGAAATGGTGTCTCCATTACAAAGTTTGTCCACCAGACTGCGGTAGCAAAATAAAAAACCTTGCTCAGTTAAAAAAAAAAAAAAAAAAAAAAAAAAATCTTTATCAAAAATGTTTGCTATGATAGCCAGTATGTCATTATCAAATTTAAACTCTCAAATAGCTGCAAATATAAAAAAGTTTACACTATACCTCAAACAATATGCAAGTACCAGTGGTAAACTCAGACCTGTGTTTATGTGTTCAGACCATCCACAGTTGGTAACTCGCACTTTGTAGACAGCTAGCAAAAAGCATACCAAGTGGAGCACCTTGGTGGCCTAGTGGTTAGGACGCATACCATGTTAACCAAGTGAGAAAAAACTAACAAGTTTATCCCCAATTCAAATGGCGGACAAAGCAAGCTTCTGAGTTTAGAGTACACATTCGTAACATTCACTATGATGGACAACAAGCAAAATATGCACCAGGTTATTGATAAACAAATGATATCAATATATCTTGATGCCCATCTCAGTACAAATATCTGATAAACGTGAAAGGGATTTTATATTTACTGACATTATCAGTTAATAGGGAGTATCACTAAAACACTGAACATTTTGCAGAAGATCCCCAAAAGATGTCTCAGGGTTATGTTGAGAGGTCATGAGACGATTTATGTGATAGTGATATGTGATAACTATATTCTACAGTAGGCTTGTTCTAGTACATACTATATTTTTGTGAAGGTGTCTTATTAAGTGAATGGATTAACAGAGGTGTTGGGTGATGGAACGATGAGAGCAGAGCAGTGCTTCATGAAGAAAACAAAAGGGCAGGTGTTCAGATGGAGAGGGAGGGTGTTTTGGGCTTGTATTCTCCTATGGCTTTCAAGTGCATGAGTGACAGGTGTGACAGGTGGGTGTCAGGGGTTGAGTGTGGGAGTCAACTGAGGCTTTAGGGCCGTTAGAGATTGGTTGAACTTGTGGCTGTTTGATGCTACTCCAGTGGTAGAGCGAGAGTAGCATGAATACCAACAGCTGCTGCCTGTTTAATTCAGCCTAATTCTAATGCTAAACTTCAAACAACTTGGTGAGCAGCAGCTCTGATCCGACAGTATGTGTGAGAGTATGTGTTTGAGTGTGTGTTTGAGAGAGAGAGAAAGACAGACAATATGGATCTCAAGGGTCCACAGATAAGGAGCTCTTCAGACTTGGGCTGAACACTCAAACACACTCTTGTGATGTAGACTGGGTACAAAGGTATCTGTGAGGGATTGCGCGCACGCGCACAAAAATGTGTCGCCAAGAGATGAGCCACGAGGTTGCCATGGTGACATGGCGTGAAAGCCACTGGTGCACAGTCATGAAATAAAGAGAAAAGTCTCACGAGCACGCAGATGGGCATAAGGGAAGACACTCAAACATTTTTGTTAAAAAAAGAAATGTTTTTCAATGAATGCAGCTTTTTGTGTCACTATACTTTTCTTTTTCTTCTGGCAGATTTAATAAGAGAGATACAAGAGAGTGAGTGAAAGAGAAAGTCAGATATGCAGAGAGAGAGAGAGAGGCTATCATAACTATTAAATGCTGGACAAATGTGTGGAAAGGTTTGCTTCAGCAAAAGCAAACCAATGAAGAAAAATTAAAATTAGCCATGTTTGAAAAAGGTCTGTCCCTAAATCTGTGAGCAAAACATAAAGTAGACAGGTCAAATAAGTAGGCATTAGGATAATGACACAGAGATTATCTTTTTAAATAATTTGATACAATAATGTGAAAAGATTGACGGAAGCTCAATCACAGGCATTCTGAAACTGTGCCATAATGTGGGAAAAAAGACCCCAAAAAGCACGTCACTGTCCCAATACCTACACAATTTTACAAACAACAATCGAGAAAGCACAAAACACTCAGTGATGAACCTTGACCCATCTATGCCAAGTGCACTCTGGGTAAAGACCATCAAAGTGATTGAAAACTGACACAGGAACACAGCCCCAACCCATCCCCTTTCCTCTCTCTACTATACCTGCAAACGAATCAAAGTGTCTCTCAAAGGTGGGCAGCTTGTCTACATAAGCATCATCCTCTGACAAGCCAAAGAACAAATAAAGAGAAATGGCAAAACAAAAAAGCAGATTGCAAATCAAACCAAGGAAAAAAGAATTGAAAATTAAAATCAGAAAAGGTATTGTCAAGCACACATAAATTAAAGTGAGTAAAAAACAAAACAAATGAAGCATCTTAAACACAAACAAGATGAAAATGTAAAAATTAAAATGCACTGAAACTGGAATAGTGTCAGTTTATAAATAAAACTTTCTCAGTGAGCATTATATTAGTGTCAAGTCCATCTGTTTTTTGGTCTACCAACAAAACCAGGATACAAATATTACGTATACATTTAGGACTATAACAGAGACTTCAGTGAAATCTCCAAACAGAATCCCTATGACATTCTCAATCTAGTAAAGCTGTTCACTAATTTGTAAGTTTGTCCCTGCAATCCATTTAAAAACAACAACCAACAACCAGTGACTATATCCTGGGTTTTATGTAACTGCTGCTGCCTCCACAGTGAGTATTTCTTAAATCTATTAGGACTTAGCCCTGTTAAAGTTTACTGAGATTTGCTATTATCCACTCACAATCCTACAACACTGACGCTGAAGTTAGATCAAGGAGTATAAACTGTTGCTGTGCCATTAATTCATTAAAATTAAGGTTTGTCATCAATTTGTCTTCAAGCTAAACCACAAAAATTACAATATTTATGTGAAGTTTAATAATTCATTGTATTAAAACATTTTTTTTTTTTTTTAGGAGTAATAAATTAAAAAAAAACTGCAGGACTCATTCCACACAAACTCTGAGCACAAGGAAGGACAGGGCGAGTGCATAAAATCAATAATGAACTTTTAATATATTAGACATGAAAAAGTTAAATTCAGCCATCACGGCGAGCCTCTGTGAGCACTGCCTTGAGGCGACAGGCTGCACAGCTCAGTGACGGTTGAGGGATCACACACCTGACACAGACACGGAGAGCTCTTTATTGACCGTGGGGGTGGTGGCGGCACTCATGGAGTTGGTGGAGGAGATGGAGGAGGTGCTCTCGGCCCGTGCCAACGGGGCGATGGGAGGGGGGCTGGCTGAGTGGACCGGAGGGCTGAATGGACGATTCTGAAAAGATTAAATAAAAAAATAAAAAATAGTAGGACAAAGAAAGAATAGAGTAAAATAAATTTCAAAATTCAAAAACATTTTCGCAGGTTTTTTGCATCTCTTTCTTTGGTATACCTGGTAAACTTTTGTCAAAGTTAATTTTACCATAGGCAAGTTGTACGGTTGTGATTGGCTTTGAGCGCCTCTATTATGGAAGTTTTCTGCTAGTCCATGCAAGGATGCAGTTGAGCCAACGATCAGGAGAGCAGTGGCTGAACTCTTCCAGATATTAACTGACCACAACTTGTTGCAACAGTGAAACCGCTTGACATTGTTAAGTGGGATAACCCTAATCCTAACCTTTAAACATACCAAAACACAACCACCAAAATATGACTGCAACACTTACTGCATCTCCTACAGTGGGTTTCCCTGGTGGAAGTTTGGGTCTTGAAGGGGGGCGAGGTGGAGGTGGTGGTGGGGTGGGGTTGACTGACGAAGGAGTGGCAGGTCGCACCGGAGAGGAGGAACCTGTAAAACAGAGCAGAAACATATAGAGATTAATTTATAACACTCTACCTTTCTTTTCAGAAGCGTAATGGTGTGGAAACAGGAGCAGTAGAAATGCAGAATAGGTGCAGGATGGACAGAATCAACTTTAGACACAAGCATGTCAAGCATAATTCCTATTTTTGTTTGTTTTGGGATTGTATTTTCATGCATACAATGTAACTGACAAGTATATAATTTTACTATAAACAAGGCATGTGAATACCTAAGTATAATAGTTGTACTGTTTATAAAAAGATAGACTAAGTTTTATATTATTGTTTCACTTCAGTCCTTGAAATTGGGTTTTCATTTCTATACAGGATTAAGAACAGACAACCTCCTATTTTAGCTGCCCTGGGGATCTGTTACCACTGACAATCAGGACTTTTCTAAAGCTGCAACCAGACAGAATTCATTCTTACAACATTGAATGGTTAAAGTCTGTGCACAGCTATTAGTCACACACTTTCTTTTGTGAACTACTGACCAAAAAATGATCAATATTCTTCCTTGCATTTAGCCTTTTTCTTCAAATAGTTATGCATTCTGTGTTTGGCTCTCTAGCGCATTCAAATTTACCAGAAAAAAAATGTTTGTCTGCAGCATAATGGACAGTTGAAAATGTTCATGCTTTTAAAAAAAAGGTAGAAGTTTGAAAGAACTGGTTTACAACTCCTACAGAAGACACTGTGCGATGTGCAATGTGCACTAAAAATGAAAATGTTCCAACTGACCTTTAAATAGGAGTTTGTCAGAACAACAACCTCAGGTAAAATAACACAAACCTGCAGCAGAATGATGGTGTATGTCAAACAAGGCCAAAACATGACCTCTTTCCCAGGGATAAAAAATGCATTCACGGTAGGCCTGCACGATTAATCGTTATAAAATCACAATCTCGATTCACCCTGTTCATAATTTAATTTCTAAATAACTTTGATTTAAAAAAAAAAATAAAAAAAAAATGATGATTTTCATTTAATTTTACGAGCCGACTGCATCACAAACACTACTGCTTTCTTCTGTGAGTTTTAAACATAGACTGTATAAAATAATTTTTAAAGCGCTCCCGAGCGCTGCACTGCTCTCCCTTCTCTTTATTGAAGCCTCTATGTTTACAGTCTTGTGGTGATGCGCAATGTGCTGTAGGTGTAAAAAGAAAATCTATGTTTGGTACTGCCAATTTGTTTTGTTTTGTCATGGTCAAAAAAATTGTAGCAGAGAATTGTAATATCAATTCTAAGCAAAAAAAATCGTGATTCCTATTTTTCCCCGAATCATGCAGGCTTAATTCACAGTTCACTTTGAACAAGTTTAACAACAAAGATTGTGTTAAAGATGGTGCAACGTTGGTAATACAATCCCTTCTCAACTCCAACTCAAAACAATCTCTACCATACATTAGTTCTGTGGATACTGTTCATTTTAGTCACTTGGCTGCTATGATGACCAGGAAATTGTCCCTGTGTTTTTATTAATTATATTCTGTGTGACAATCAATCATCTTATTTAGTCATTATCTAAAGATAATTCAGGAAATTGTTTTGACCAATCCAAGTTAAAAAACCCGTCTTCTATAGACTATATTCCAGTTAAAATCTTGACTACTCACCGCTATTCGTGCCACCAGCTCCAGATGTGGGACCCGGTGACGACACCACTGCCCGATATGTGGGGGGAGGAGGTGGGGGAGGTGTAATCCGACTCCCCAGGCTAGCATCATTGGGCAAGGTGACAGTCTGACTTCCGTCCTCTTTGGGTTGGGTGACGTCTGTGTTCTTGGACTGCTCCTCTTGAGATAGGACAAGTGGCGGTGGGACGGAGCACGTTTCAGGTCCCTCAGCAGGCGGAGCCACAGCTGGAGGGGTACTTGCTTTGGGAGCAGGGGCTGGTGGGACGCTGGTGGGTGAGTCCAGCAGAGGCGGAGAGGAAATGGGAGGAGAAGCAAGCTCCTTTGGTAGTGCAAGGGGTGGAGAGGTGGCGAGCGTGAGAGGATTTCGATCCTCAGGTGTAGGAGGACCTGAGTGGACAGGAGGTGCAGCAGTCTCCCCTGAGGAAGACGGGGGGGATGGAAGAGAGGGCACAGGTTCTTCTTTTGGGGGAGGGGATGTAGGGAGTGGTGGTGCAGGGTCTTCAAGAGGAGGTGGTGATGTAGGTAAGGGTGGGGCTGGAGATTCAGGTGGAGGCAGGGAGCCTGGAAGAGGAGGTGCTGGTTCCACTGGGAGAGGCAGCCGGTCAGGAGATTCAGCACTAAAGCACACCCACGTGTCGCCTGTTTCCTCGCCAGCAGAGGGAGGCTGTTCTGGTCCAAAAATATTGTCCAGGTCAGCTATTGAGGGCTTCCTGGTGGAACTGTCTGCTGCTGTTGACACTTCTGAAACAGACAACCAGTCCCCTATCAAAGGCTGTGTTTGCAGAAGTGCTCAGTAACTTTACACACAGAGATAAAACGTGACAGGCAGACAGTGAAAGTTTGAACCAGAAAGTTGGAGATCAAACGCAATATTTTGATTCACCCCGAGGAGATGGTGTGATATAATAGAAGACAGCAATATTTAGGAAAACCTCTTACCAGGGTCATCTACAGAGGGAGGGTCAGTCGACAGTGGAGAAATCGGGACATTCTTGGGTGGAAGAGGAGGGGGAGCTGCAATAAAATCATAAGGGCAACAATAAATAGTCCTTTAGGACAGAATACTGCCAAATCAACAGAAAGGATTGTTGATAAGACAATGCTTATATCAAGTTAATTAATGTTGTTGAAGACTTTTCACGTCACTGCAACTTATTGTGGGCTGCATACAATGCTGACAAATGAGAAATTAGCCTATGAATGCACAAATTCTTGTAACAAAAGCATTACAAATTTGGATCCAATACATACATACATACATCTGTCAAAACACAATCGCACAACATGAGGAGAAGGGATCATCCCACAAATCATTAACCATGCAGCACAGCACACATTTAGTCACCAGTATGCCAAATGCAAGGAGAAGGCAGCAAGGGAGCACGGGTTGGTGCAGTATGTGAAAAAGTACTGAAATCTCCCAAAATAAACAACAAAGTACAACAGTGAATCATTAGGTTGTGAAATGATTGATGAAATGAAACAGGTCACAGCTGGCTGAGAACGAGAAGCAGAGTGTTATGCCACACAAGTGTTTGATCGGGTCAGTTTGCAGGTCTGTTTGTTAGTTGTTTGATGATGATGATGATGGGGGCGTGAAGAGGTGAGCTGATGGATCAGTCATTCCAGGGAGAAGAAGAAGTGTGACACAACATGCACATAGTTATAAAACTTACTTCCTGTGGGAAAGGATCTGGTCAAAGAGGATTCAGGCTCTGACAGAGGTGTCCCCCACGCATCGGACTCAGAGAAACCCACTAAGTTTAGGGGGGGACAGAACAGGCCAGGTCAGGGGTATTAGAGCCAAAACATTTAAAGTGTTTCTGATACTTTCGGGCTATGAAAACCCATTCAGTGTTAGGTTAATTCATTAAGGTAGGATTTATTGCAGAGATTCATTAGACTGCATACATTTTAGCTACAAAAAAACTCAAAAAGACATGCAACTTAGTTTAGAATACATACTGTCCAGTAAAAACTGATCACTACTGTTCAAATCTCATGAGGTCATGATTTATTGCAGCGCTGTTGTATCAGATTGTATTAGTTTTAGCAAGCTGTACCTAATCAAGTTAAAACTGAGCGTATCAACAGTATATCGCACATTCCTACTCGTTATGCTTTTGTAAAGATAAAACATTAAGGGGTTAGAAAGTAAGGCGTTACCAGTTGTTACACACACAGATTTTATTTGTCTGAATGAATGTATATAGGGAATTTGTGTGAGGTTGATGTTAGTTATGCCTGACATACCAGTTATGTAACAGCTAAGAGCTCTCCCACAGCCTGTACCACTAAATCCTACTGGATTGGCTGAGAGCGTGTGACAACAGAGTCTGCATATTAACAAGCTGCACTGTGCACATGAACAAGACCTCCACGCCAACCACATGCCAATTTCAACTTTGACCTTAGCAAAGACAGATGAAGTGAACAGTGAATCCACAACTGCAATGTGAGCCTGAGGGAAGAACAATGATGCTAGAGAAATAGGTGAGAGGGGGGAGGCGGAGGAGGAGAGAAAGGGTATTTGCTTTGACAGCCAAGCAGGGCTTAGCTTGCAGCTTTAAAAAGACAATAAGTGTGTTCAGAAAGCCTTTTTCATTGGGTTGCTATCCCAGTTTGTTGCTAGAATAGGTTTGTGTTATTACCTGTGTAACAGTCACAGCGATGTACACACAGAAGTGTAACGAGAGAGAAATTCAGAGTGACAAGACACAGGGAGGAGGGTTACCTTCAGTTTTAGGTTCTCCAAAGGCTGTTTCCAAAGGAGGCCCAAATAAGGCTGTGGTGTCTTCTGAGACTGGAGTTTTTTGACTGCTGCAACACACAAAGGACAAAAGGAAAGAATTAGTTACAGAAGGTAATTTAAGGAAACAGCTATACTGTACATATCATCTAAGTATAGCTTCCGTCATCGGAACATTTACAGGTAGAATACATTTAAACACATAACATATGCAACTTGGTATGGAAATGAACAATATTGTAGACCCAAGTAAATGCAGATCCAAAAGCACTATCCTATTCAGACTATATGGCTGAATATACAAATGTTTTTAGTTTTTTTTAAATCCGCTGTTGTCTTAATGAATTGGATGACTGTTGAATATAACTGTATTATTGTAATTATTAGTTTTCATTTGTCTGTGCTTTTTTGGCACACTATTTGCCATTCTTTTGTTTAGATTATGTGGGGTAATTTGAACCATTTATGTATATGGTTGCTAATTTTGTGATATTGATTTGATTTTGATAAGATACTTTCTTTTTTTACCAGCACAGTTACAACATATTCAAGCAGTGATGGCAATTTGTAGCTGTGGAGAGAGGAATAGCAACACCTGACAAGGTGTATCTGTACCATGGCTAATGGTACGGGACAGACAACAAACAAAGATACATGTAAACACTAGAAACTAGCATACAACCAAACCACAAAAAACATGAGGAAAAACTATAAATACAACTATAAACCATAAACATTCATACTAGAAGAACTTCTGTTTATGTTCCCACAGCACACAAGGCATCATAGTGTTGTTGAGTAGCTAAACACAGTGACAGCTCTGCAGATTCATTGAAGCCTCAAGTGGCCCTCCAGCAAAATAAACACAATTTCTGTCACTAAGTTGTTATGTTTTAGTAGAATGACAAAAGTTGTGGGAAATCTAAACAAAATCTTGTTGTTTTTATCATCCATTATGTTAGAAGCACAACTTATCTCACAGCCTTTGGTTACATTAAGAGTTTTCTCCAAAAACTTCAGTTAATACTAAAGTAACTACACATCCCAGTTAGAGTCCCTGCTCAATGGAATAAAAACCAGACAGCAGCAGCATATGCGGAAGGTTTCAGTGAGACAAAAAAAGAGGTGACACTGGATGCTGCTGACATCCGAGTAAAAATGTAAAAATCACCAATGCCATCACCTACATTAGCTTACAATACATTTTACTGCATGTGCCAGAAGAATGCGGTATGCAGTCTCTACTGCATTGCTTTACAACAAAAAAGTTTTATCTTTTAATAGTACAAAGCAGTAAAAGGAAGCCAGTGTCTCAGCCCAAATAAAACCAGTGCTTTTTAGTAAAGCAAAAAGAGTAAACATACAGATACATAGCCCAATGCCATGAGACAGGCAAAGAGATCAGCAGTGACACATACAGTGTGATACACATAGCAGCACCATCACATTACGTGGCAGTAGCTTGTCTCCCCTCAGGGAACAGTGAAGTACACACCTGGGGGGTTGAGGTGCGGGGGCTGGTGTGGGGGCCACAGTGGGTAAAGTAGGGACGACACGTCTTGGTCTGGCAATCTCCTCACCTGGAAGCATAATTAAATCAGTTTAGCACATTTGAGTCTTTTTAATCATATTCTCTGTAATTCACCAGCATTAAAAGTGAACCTGGCCTAAGCTGCAACAAGACTGATACTTACTGGATGGGTTCCGTTTCAAACCCTGTAACATAAAAAAAATGTAACAGTAAATGTAAAAACCCAAAACATAAAACTGCAAAGAGATACTAACAAGTACAACATTGCCTTTATTCAAATAACATTTATCTATAATGCTACTAACAATCGGCATCCTACATAGACCCATCTATGTAGAACAGCTGCAAATACAGTACACAGAAAAACATCACATGTAAATGTATGGCAATATGTATGGCAATCCTCATAAAACAAAATTATACTTTTCTTTTTATATAAAAATCTGTGTGGTTTAAACAGAACAATGATGCATGCTGTACAGTAGTAAAGTTCAGAGGTCAACTTAATCTGATGAGACCTGCGGAACTACCTGATCAGTTACAAGCTACACAGGAGTAAGCATTACTAACACACAAACACTGTACACAAACACAAACTAGGGACAAGCCAACCCACGGTTAGCGCCCTATCCCCTGGTCTACCCCCAAATGTAAAGACTTTTTGCAGTTTTTAAGTTGTTACTTTGCACTTTTAAGATAATTTTTTGGGGGGCATTTTATGCCTTTATTTTTTTAGAGCAGCTGAAGACATGAATAGGAGAGAGAGGGGGAACAACATGCAGCAAAGGGCCGCAGGTCGGTGTCGAACCTGCGCCGATGCGTCGAGGAGTAATCCTCTTTATATGGGTGTGCACTCTACCAGGTGAGCTACACGGGCGCCCTACATTTCTTATTTCTATTTCAGCACTATCGAAAGTCTTTCTTGTGTATTTACCAACTACAATACATTTTAATACTAATTGAAAATCCTAGCGGTACAACATCGGGAGGGCTAATGTTGACCAGCATGACAGTGGTCCCTTAGATGGCACTGTAAACAAAAATTCATATGCCTTAGAAGTGACTCACTGAACACTGCTCATTCAGTGAAATAAGGCACAGACAGTCCTAACAAGTCAGCAGCTGCTTTATATCAGATGGACAGCAAAAATATCTGCCATTAGGGACACAGATTAAATAAAGGAGAATAAGTTACTCTGATAAATTCCTTCAAAGTTAAATAACAATAACATTGTTAGTGTCATGTAACAGTAACTGCTGCCTGTAGTGAGCTAACTATGATCTGAGCATTGGTTTGAGATGTCAAGAGAGAAGGTTTGAGTCTGATAAAGTTTGAGTGTAAGGAAGTTAAAAGAGAAATGAGTTAGGTTGTTGTTGTTGTTGTTGTTGGAGAGGCGTCAATCAGCACAATAATAGTGCCTCTCTAGCTGTCATCTTAAAAAACCCTGTGTATGCGAGCGAATGTATGAATTAAGCATGTCAGGGACACAAGAGGCCAACAAAGGCAGAGGGCAGATAAGGAGAGAGAGAGAGAGAGTGGAGAGAGTGGGGTGTGGGGGAGACAGGAGCAGATGAGATGAGAAGACACGACGATGGGGAGTGACTAAAAAATGACATCAAAGGGTCCAGCTGTTAAATGTGCAAATTTTCTCCACAGAACAGAGACCGAGCACAAAGCCATTCAAGATGAAAAACAAGCATGCTAGTGATCTTGAGAATCTAGGGGAAAAATATAGTTATTTATCCGTTTAAATATTAATGTCAAAACAAATTAGCCAATGGTTTTGACCCCTTGCATCAGCCACTGAACCCAGCTACGCATTTTTTGGTCTTATTTAACCGAGTCCGAGGACAAGGTGGTGCAATAGGGTACAAGAAGCATGTGACATTATAAGCCTGATCCCAGGGAGACAGAAAGAAAAGGACACTTACCGGGCTACGTCTCTGTGACCAGCAAAAAGGAAGAGAGAAGAGACACCTGGTCAGAGAGTGACAAATCAGTAAAGCAGAAACCATATGCATGAGGAGGAGAAGAATTCTGGCCTGGTCGGTCAGATTTGGGGATCAGGATAATAATGGGTGCTTTTCATTATGCTTGCTTAAGCTTCCTCCTGTCCTCTCCTCCCTCTGAAATTGTTTCCCCATTATGCCTTCATAGATCTTTTAATCCTTTAAATGCACGTTGAGGAGACGAGGAGGCTTCTCACTTGGCAGCATAGGCTCTCCCGTCTTCTCCTCGCATCTCTTGCTTTCTCACTAAGAGTAGCTAAGATGCAAATGAGGCAAGCAAGGAGACATGTTAGCATAACAAGAAGCACCGAAAATATCCATGAAGAGAGTGCAATGTGCTGATCTGTCTTAAAATTAGTGAGACATTTCTTGTGCAGCCTTATTTGGTTTCAAGATGTTTGAGCAAAAATGCAAATAGGTCAATAAGCAGTGGTGGAAGAAGTATTCAGATCCTGTACTTAAGTAAAAGTACTAATACCAGAATATAAAAATACTCCAGTAAAAGTCCTGTATTGAAAATGTTACTTATGTAAAAGTATTTACAGAACATCAGGAAAATGTACTTAAAGTTTTTAAAGTAAAAGTACTCGATTCTGAAGAACCCTCACATTTTAGAAACAATTAAAACAGTTCTGTGTTTAATCGTCTCTAATCATTTTTACCAGGACATTTTAACCCTTATATTGCTGGGTAGTTAAATGTATAATTAAACACTATATTTTATAAACTACATGTGTTTTGTGTGTAAAACTCTTTCTGATTTGTGTGTGTGTTTGTGTATATGCCTGAATCCAGTCTTCTGTTGATGGTGAGAAAAAACGTGTAGCAATTTAAGGCCTTCAGATAAGAGGATGTTTTCCTGAATCTCTAATGTCTGTGAACCTGCTGTGACTGGACATCATCCCAAAAAGCTTGTGGAGCTGCTTAAATCTCTTCCCTCTCTTCCTGCACTCATTTTTTTGTATCTTTATTTCTATACTCATCCCTTTATTTGATATTTTTTGTTAAAAACCATGTAATTTTTGCCATCTAATCCTTTTAAGTATCCTTTCATTTTCTCTTTTAGCCTCCCATCCAATCCCCCCGGTCTCTATCTGCTGAAATCTCGCCATCTGCCTGCGTCACCTCCGTCTCATCATCAGCTCTCTCTGCCCTCCATCCCTCCCTCACTTGGGAGCTCCTGCTTGTTCCAGTTGTGCAGTGGGGCATGAGTGATTAAAATGATGCAACAAGGAGGAGGGACATGCTGGTGGAAGGGATTCATTTCATTGGGTGAATTGGTGAAGGCCATAGCGCAATAGTGTGTGTCATAACCAATTATCTTCTCCCTGCTGTATGTAAACAGGAAGAACAACAACAGGAAGCAATCAGAGTCACACATTGTGACCTTTAAGCCTTAAAATATGTCTTTAACACACAAATGTTGGTTTTTGGACCACTCGAAACAATTCAATTTGAAAAAAAAAAGGGAAAAAAAAGGAAATGGATCAGAAGAACAGTTTTTTTTTGTTTCATTTTTGAAATTCAATATTGCATCTTTGCTTATGTAACAAAACAAATGCTATTAGATAATAAGACAAAGGAGTAATAATATGGGATGTAAGACCTCTTTTTCTTTAAGATTTATTTTTGTTAAGATGTTTCTAACATCTAAACTCCATCCCTGACCTTTTCCCCACCTCCTCTAGTGCTTGTAGTTGTGTCATTTGGACTGAGAGGTCGAAGCTCAAGACTCCAGAACCAATTAAAATCAGATTTAAGACCTCTTAGTCAATGGAAAAAAAATTAAAAGACTGTGTTCTTAAGGAAAACAAATCAACATGTGCCAGAAAAAAGCTGAGCAATCACATACATGCAGATACAGTAATCTGCTATATTACACTACAATGAAACACACTCACACCAAAAGAGAAAGCACATAACATTGCTTTATACATGCTGGGCCACTAATAAAGCCTATAGTTATTATTACACACAGGCCATTTGTACTTAGCCTATTCTCAGCAACACAGAGGCAATTTTGTGAGCAAAAAAATATATATAAACAACAGTATGCAAAGTAAATGCTTACCGGACTCCTCTACAGAGGTTAGCATCAAAAGAGGCAGCAAAAAAACGAGAGATAGGTGAGAAATAAAAAGGTGGAAGAGTAAAAAGACTAGAGGGGAAAGTATAATGCTGGCAAAACAAAGCAATCATTGATAATTTGGCGTAGTACTATGGCTCCCTTCATCCCTTCACCTACACATTACCCATTACTCCTACTAACATGATGTGAACACAAAATCCTGGCTAAGGCTTCATGTGAAATAAGCTGTTAACCTGCATCATTGTGTACCTCTTCCTGCAGAATACGCCAAATATTACCATACAATTTAAGCAGTCTGCTAAATACAACACTTAGTATCTAGGTTTATAAAATACCTGGTACTGTGTTTCAGGTTTTTAAAGCAGGGGTAAAAGCTTAAACTTACAGTACAGGCAAAAATCCAACGCAGTCAGAATGAAGAGCCTCGGTTATTAGTCGAGGGTGTTGCCAAGTGTGAATTTTGTGGAAATCAGAGCTCAGTCATAAATGTATTATTCTGGGAATAAAGTTGGACTTTAAGAAAAAAAGACTGAACTAGAAAGAAGTGGAAAGAATCACTGTTTGCTTTTGGAGGCCTGTAAGTATTTGGCCCCCTTTTCCTCTCTTCATCAGACCATGTATTGTCAGTCCATAGCCAGGGTTACCCAGAGTAGCCAGGGACTGGGAGTGACTGTGTGACTTATGTAATTTATGTGTGAGTTGCCCGGGCAAATGTGATGCCAATTTGGACCGGTTGAGGTGAAGGTGGAAGTTTTGTAGTTACATCTACAGGGCAGTAATTAAAATGTTATGATTTTGGTTAAAATGAAGGCGACTTGACTACATTAGATGCATTTCAAGAAGACGTGAGGGAAAATTATTTGACATAACTTTTCCTGGTTTAAGAAAAAAGCATCAACACATCCGGATTATAAGTAACTATACCACCACAGTGCATCCCTGAAACCAAACCTGTCACATTACCAGTGCTGTAACTAACATTTGTTTCAATTATCAAATAACCTGCTGATTATTTTTTCTGATTAATTGTTTACTCAATAAAATACCCAGTTATACTGAAAAATGCGAAGGACGTCCAATGTGATCAAAGTGCTTGTTTTATCAAACCATCCGTCTAAAAATATATATCTAAAAATAAATATGTATAAATATGTATCTAAAACATATACAATTTACAGTGATAAAAGCTGAAACCAGCAAATGTTCCATTGGTAGTTTTTTTTTTCTTAACTAATCCACTCTCAAAATTCTTGTCAATTAATTATCTGTTGATCGACCAATGACCTAAGCGCTGTATTTGTGAACAAGAAAAAGGCAAAAAAACAACCAATGTGTCCGATCCACTAACACATGTGCACAACTATTATTAGCATGGAGAGACCTTCACACCTGATCAGGTTAACAAAGTCGGTGGGTAAATACTCGGCGGCTGAATTAAATTATTAAGTCCAGAAGCTCAAATGACCACAAGCAATCTCACTGCACAGCAAACCGTCGCACAGGTTCATTGTGCCCACTTTCCTACCTGAATTATTCAAGATACCCAAGCTAACTGTCCTCACTGAAAAAGGAGGGAATTATGGGTAGGCCAAGATAACCACTGCTGATTACAGGCTGTGTGAAGGAGATGTGTGCTTCAACTTGGACTCATCAAGTGAGCTGCATCACTTCCAAATGGAGCTTTACAACCTGCTACTCTGTGGTTTCTGACATGGTGGTAGGATATCGGTCTTGTGTTCAACAACACCGGACTAAACCGGAGAACCCTGTGGTCACTGGCAGCACTGACCAAGTATCACAGGCGTCACAAATTAACTGTAGAAATCAAACTATAATATCAAAATAGCTCACTCATCACTAGGACATGGATTGTGATTTCAGTCTAGGGTTCAAACCAGAGACATATGTGCTCTTGCGTTAAAACAAACTAGTTCTGTTGTCTTGTAGAGACCCAAGAAAAGTGAAGCAGTGACCCATTTTCGTCAATAGCTAAAACAAAACGGTGGAATAAAGTAAAATACGTATTTTGGAGAAAGATGGTAGATCAAGAGCTACGGGCACACACACAACGTCATGCAGCACCTCAGTGGGAAAAACATGAACAACACACACACAAAAAAGGAATATCTCTACATGTTGAAAGGGAATTAAAGAGGATAAAGATAAGAAACAGGGATGTGTGAAGCATGTGATTCACACACAAACACACACTCATTATAACCGTCTTTACACTAAAAAACAGCCATCTGGTATAGAGAGCCTCAGCCAGCAGTGAGAAGGGAGTGACGTCAGAGCTACTCACCATGGGAGTTGGAGACAGGGCTATGTTGCCTATGGAGGCTTTGAGCTCGTCGACTGAGGGCACCGACACTACACGATTGGCCGGCAGCGGCTTTATCTTGATTTTAAATTTTTTCCTGTGGTCCTCCTCTCCTTCCGACTCATCAGAGGAAAAGAAGTGGGGCTTTTTGATGGTAGGCGGTAGTTCAGCGTCAAGGAAAGCAAAGTTCCCTTCCTCAAATATTCCAGGATTTACTTGACAGTTGACTTACAATCTACTATGAAGGTGACTCTGTGATTGTGAACCAAAATGAGGAACTACATCCCTGATGAAACTAGCCTTATTTCCTTGGTGACTGCCTTAAAATCATATGGTTCTATATGTCCCTTACTTGTAATTCAAATTCAAAATGTGTAATTTATTTCCGTCCCGTTCACGTCAGTCAAAGACTCATTCTTCAGTAGCTGAGTTATGTACTCCACCTTTTTACCTTTGGTAATTGGATTTTTTACACTCTAATAAGCATTTGACACACTTTGTCATCACTGTCACAAGTGGCGTTTTGTGTGTAAAAGGGTTAGGGTCAGCAGAATTTTAGCAGGTTTGGAGTACATCCAGTGTGCACCAATTTAACAAATCCTGTACCAACAATAGAAACAACCCATTTCGGTGATCTAAAGCAACTTTCTTTAAAGTACATGTGTTTACAGAAAAAATGAGACAAATTAATTCTGTCTAATGCAAAATAAAGCAGTGCAGAGGATATCTCCCTCTTCTGACTCCTCCTCAGGTCTGATGCTGTAGCCCTCATCATCCACCTCAGGAGAGTTCTGAAACACAAAGAGTGACTCAGTATAAATCTCTTAGTTGTATGCTAATAAAATGCAAACAGGCAAAAAGCAGTTGGTTCAAGGTGTTGCATAAGTTAATTAAAATACACACAATTTATGATACATTTTACAGAGACATAAGGTCATAATAAATGTTAGGTTCCCTGCTAAATGAAACATGACCAAATTCATGTTGACAAAGTTGTAATCTGGAGCTAAAATGTAAGCAATATAATGTTGCAAATGATAAGCGCTAAACCCATCAACTTTTAATATGCTTTGTTCACAAATTTGTCAATAACATTGATTTTACAATAGTATGGATCAATACTATAAGGTCATTCAATGCATATAAAAACAAAGCAGCAGTGAGTTGGTGCCGACCAAGCTGAAGAAGCTGTTTAAAATCAGCATAAAATAATAATGCTATAACTTACAAATCTGTCCCAGTCAATATCTCCATAGAAGCCATTAGGGGCCCCGTTGGTCTTCTTCTGAGACTGAGAAGAGAGAGACACCAGAGACTGAAGGTACAGTATATTGTGCACTACTGTGCTGCGAGTGGATGTGTTTTTATTTTAGCAACTGTTTGGTGGAACTATACTATACTACTCAACCGGGATGCTGTGTATTCTGCAATTCACTCTGCAATTCATGCCATGTGAGACTGTCCCACAGTTTTCTATTTTCCTCTTACAGGCCTTAATTTGTTTTCTTCGCTTGGTCAATAATAATCTGATATTGATTATGATTATTGTTATTATTATCCAACATGCTGCAAATTGTACAACAGTGCTGGATAATATTTCAATCTTCAGGTCTCTTTAAGCTACCCCAGGGACTCAGATGCATATCTTGTATCCCTTTTTTTTTTTCTTTCTCAAAGCCTCCTCAGAGGGCCGGATAATGAAACGATAGCTGAAACAGCAGCACTAGCTGACCAGTCTAAGCTCTAAACTCTAGAATAACTATTCTAAGGTGAATCTACTCCAAAGGACTAGAGACTAGAGTTCAGTACCGATTCAAGCTCTTGGGGTCCCTGGCAAGTAAAAAGAACACAGAAAATAAATAATGAAGTCACAATCACCAGACCGGATTTCCTCCAGTGGAGAATAAATGGTCATTTATAAATGATATTTTCTGTTACTTACACCGCTTTCTCTGTCTGGGGACCCCCTGTGAGAATTTAAAGAAGCAGAGAGAAGAAAGGAGAGCATGAAAGTCGCTCAACATGTGAGCTCTTCATTTTGAAATCAAGTGCTTTGCTATTAGTAGAGCCAAAGTATTTAAAAAGGGTAACTTAGGAAAACCTTTTTATGCCACCATACCCACACACTAATTCACTCATAGACATCACAGAACACACACCATTTACATCACGTGTCTCCCGACAGTTACAAATTGACTAAACAACCCCAGAACACTATTATGCTAACAGAGATTCTGCAAGTTCTGGATCTTGTTCTCTTTAATTTCAGTACATTTCTGCCATAATATGACATATATAACATTAGCAGTATGCAAACAAGCAATGTCACAAGCACTGGCTATTTTAAGTATGCTCATTATTCTGTAGATTGATAATAACATGTCATTCATACTTAGAGTTTAACAGATCCATTAATACAATATATACTATACCACTGTTGCTCATAATTGACAGGTAGACTCTTAAATAGTGCATGCATGGTCAACAGAAGCAGCTGTCTAACATTTGTTTGACAACACCTGCACTTAATACTATGTATTACATGTAATTGTTCTTACTTATTCTAATCCTTTCATTCTGCTTTAATATACATGCAAGGCCTGCTGTCACATATTATTATTCCAAAAATAACTCCAATTCAGAGGTTTCAGCCATCTCTTTGCTCTACTGCACAGTATTATTGTAAATACTTTCAGCTGTGGAACAACTAAGTGCACTATGTTCATACAGAGCACCCAGAATGAGTATCAGGACTTACGTGGAGTCATTGTCCTTCTCTTTCTTCCGTATCCCAAAGGCCTTCCTGGTACGTTTTTTCAATCCTGTAGAGAAAAAAAGAAAAAGGGCAAATTATTGCTTAAAAAGACAACAAAGGCATGACTAAAAGGTAGTGTCTGTGTAGGGGGTTTAGCTGTGCTTCATCTATCATCCAGGAGATTAAAGACAGCGTTTTTATGTATTATTGAGTGACTGGCTGCATCGCTGTGAAGGCAAACACTGTCTTTCAGAACTAAAAATGTGTTCATGGTCATCACAGATGGACAGGCAGCCTTGCAATCCTCAAGGTATCATTTTGCAATGGAAAAATCTTTAGTACTGTGAAAATTAACGCGCCAAGAATTTACAAAGAAAGCTTAGAGCTGTGGAGCAGAGAGGAAGCTGTTTTAGGTCACACAGCAGATAATATACTAAAACTTCAATCAATAACGCTATTGCTAAGTCATTAGATCAACAGCTGGTCTACTGGAGCTGCTCACTGACCAACAATACAAATGATGACTGTTGCAAAAAGTGTGAGTGTGTGTTTTGGCTTTAAGAAAAGTTTTGGTAAAAAAAAAAGTCTTAAATGCAATGTCTGGACCTTGAAACCAACACCACATTTGATCCTGTAAGGAAAGTGGATAGAGTTCACATCCAACCCCAGTTACATGCAGGAGAAAAGAAGCATAGAAATAAAAGGAGAAGTAGTCTGTTCCTACATGGAATTCTGCAACCCCCCATTTCAGCCTTATTTGCAAAAACTGAAAATGTAGTTTTCACCACAGATTAGCAGATATGGCTTGTGTGTTCCTGCCTTCCAACTTAAGCTCAAGTTTCACTGCACTATTTTTGGAGTTGAAGTACAAACTCAAATTTACAGAAAAATCAACTCAAATACCATTGTATTGAACTAGAGGATTACACTATAGTTCTGTTTTATATGTTACATTTCTCTTAAAGAGCTCCATGTTCAAATATCCAAGCCTAACATTTGCTCCTACCGTGGAGGAAGGAGCAAATGAAGGAATCACAATCCAACAAAACAATCAAAAAAACAATCCAACAAAACAAAAAATAAAAGTTTATTGCAGCTCTAATGCAGATTAAGTATGATTCATTTTATCAATTTTAGAGTCAAACAACAATGTCTCAAATGGCCCCTGGCTTATTCTTACCCAAGATGAAAGCCCAGTTGTCCCCCTCCATTTCTTTTCTGATAATGCCTCGACTCTCATTCTTCCTCGTCTGGTCCTGAACACATCACATCATCTCATGACCAACCTATCTCTTCCTCTTACCACATGCAGGTACATACTGAGCCTCAGAGCAGGAACCTGATGCTAACACACACACAGACGCACAGTAACATTATCCTGTTCTTGATCTGTGTCTGGTACACAAATTCAACACCAGTGACTTCACTCATGAAATAAAGACTTGTCCTTATTTCTTGTGGCCTTGACCAACTGCAACTTTGCTCATTTGAAAGCCATGATGTCTATCTGATTCTCTGGGCGGGCAAAGCAAAGAAAGGGGAGGTAACCTTGCCTCTTATGACCTCATAAGGGGCAAGATTCAATATTGGCACATCTAAGGTTTCATTTTCTCAAAGGCAAAGCAGGATACCCAGGGCTCGGTTTATACCTATCGCCAGTTCTAGCCACTGGAGGGACCATAGGTAGGCTGGGGCAACTCATATCAATGTTTAAAAACCTCATAAAGTAAAATATTCATGCCATCAGACCTTTAAATGAAAGAAAAGAGCTCACATACATACACAGGATAAAGGCACTTTCACAAATATAAAGGCTTGGCTCATGAAAGGTAGCAACACATGTCCCAGCGGACATTTTATGAACATATGCAGAGACATGCACAAAGCTCAAGAAACAGAGCTTGATAATACACTATACTGTAGGTGATCTGCCAATGTTATTTATTTTCACATTTCACATTTATTAATGATACGAAAAAGACATTTCAGGTTGCAATCTGCCCAAGGACATTGGTTAACACATTAGTTCTTATAGTGATGTGCCAGTGCAACATGTCCCACAAGTTGGACACTTTGAAACATCAATAATCCAATGAAAAATCAACAGCTGTGGCTTTGCGCAAGGTAATACATAACCAAGAATAATACTTTTTGAGTATATTTTAAGAACAATTCTTTAGGAGGGAGAGTGCTGAAACTATCACACTGTTTGTGAAGGAAGTTGTAAGTATGTTTGTGTTGTTTGGTTATTCTGTTGTATTTTACACATACAAACAAAATGTGCACAGATACAGACACCTCCTTCTCATAACTGAGATCAAAGCTTTCTTCTTTCCTTCTGTGGCTCAACAGGTTCCCTAAACTGATGTTGGTCAGGCATCTGTTGGAGGTCTCAGTATGGGGATGTTGGTTATATGTTGGTAATATTATCTGTTGATGCCTTACCAACATCCTCATACTGCTGAGGTCTCAGTATGAGGATGCAATGTGTTCTCTCTGCCTGTAGCTTAATAGAGGAAGGACGTTTTACATTTCCCTTCAACGGCTGTTCAGAAATGCCAATGAAGGTTCAAAACTTAGGTTTAAGCTTTTTTCCCCTCTCAACAGCTGCTTCAATTCTCATGTTTATTTGTTTATTTTAATATCATTCAGAAACACACTCTTTTCCTTGTTGTGGCCTAGTTTAGTGGTACCTGTTGATTGATTCACTGTCTTGCACCATGCTGGCATGTTCTTGCGTAACAATTTGAAGATATTTTTAAGATTCTGAGTCTTTAAACTACACTTTTGTTTTCAGCAGACTGTATTTAATCTAATTTTTCAGAAGTACATTTATTCAGCTTGTCTCAGGCTTAAGTTGATGCATTCAATAAATATATTCTCCGCCCCTCTATTAGCCTCTCTTGTTCTTAGGTCTGTTTCCCTTTCCTGTAAATCCAGCATTGTCCACAAGCAAGAGCTGACAGGTTTACAGCTGTGCTAATGAAAGAGTATTTTGTTCGGACGTGACAGAGTGCACATGGCGGCTGTTCCCTGGCTACTGAAAGTCTGTATGCTACAGTACCTGAGATTAAAATCTGCAATATTATTTCACTTTATTTCAATTTATTTTACCTTGTCTTTCTTTATTAAATGTTTCACGTTTTAATTTTATTGGACTGTTGAGTATCATTTTGAGAAAACTAAAAAAACAAAAATACACTGGCAGATTCCTAAATTTGATGGTGAAAACTAAGAATGGACCGATTATGGGCCCGTTTTTTGGAAGTTTGCAGATTATCTATCAGCGTTTTTATTTGCTTGATAACTGATAAAGTTCATTAATTAAGAAGTGCGCTACCTTGGCTCGGCTAAATCTCTGTGTCTGTCCCTCTCCTTTGGTTTCACTCACCACTGAGTCTGACTCAATGCCCCGCCAACAACACTATCTGTTACTGTGTATTATGTTGAAAGTTTCTAACTTATTAAATAATTGCTAAAGCATTTAAACTTTTTTTGGGAAATTTTTTTTGTATATATTTGGTGTTGTAGTTTGTAGATGGTCCCGAAGCACTCCTTGCAGTAACAACACAGGAACTAAACACAGCTGAATTAGCAGAACTTTCATGCATTTCTTTCACATCTACTGCAGTCAGATTCACTGTGTTCACTTGGAAGGAATCACTTCACATGGGTAGGCACTTTTAATGACATGTTGAACACGTTTGTAGGCTAATAACAAGATTAAAACTTGCCCTCTTTAAATCTGTTGCGTGCTAACGCTAGCAGGAGAATAACACGGTGTAGGCAGCACCGATTGTTCTCATTTTTTGTCTTAATCACTGCCCAATGTGAGGAGAGTTTTTTTATAAGGTTAGCTCAAAACGCTATTCAAGTGACAGCATTTGTTGTGTTTGATTGCTAACTTGTAGCCAGCAATCATTTCAAAAACGTTTTAGCTATCTATGATTGTTTGATTGCTGACATTAGCTCAAAAGGCCATTCAAGTGACAGCCTTTGTTGTGTTTGATTGCTAGCTTGTTGCAAACCTAGCAGTCATTTCAAAAATGTGTTAGCCATCTATAATTTATTAATTGCTAACGTTAGCTCAAAACTCCATTCAACTGACAACCTTTGTTGTTTTTGATGCTAACTTGTAGCCAGCAGTGAACGAACTTGGTTAAGTAGGTCCATTTTTACTGTATTGACATTACAGAAGTCTCTCTTTAGCATCTTATATATAGCTACGTGTTGGAATCGACCGGAATTCTTCTTTCAGCTTTATACTCATAGTTTTTTTGGGCTATAAAGGCAGGCATAACTAACACTTGATACAATTTATAAATAACCAGAATGATGTAAGCTAATCCTTCAGCTCGTTCCAAGGCAGATACTTTTAAATTGTATTTACACATGAGATTCAACTGATCAGTGTAATTTAAAAAAAATAATCCTATAAATTAAAGCAGTGCCTAAATCTGACTGGATGACATTGATATGAAAGAATACATGTATGTGTATGGCAGGGGTTAATTAACTAGAAGTAAATAACCGAGTGTGCAGTGCCCACTGTGAAATGACTTAATGGCTTCCGTTCAGAGGGATGCTACCACAAGTGCTAACGTAATTAGTGGTCTCTTCTCAAGACACAGTAATGTAATTCTAGGAAAAGCCAAAGGACATGAAGCCAAACAGGACAGGACACTGCCAATGCCAAATCTTAAAAATAAACCTATAAGATAACTGAAGAGCAACAGTACGCTGACCATAGACATTCAATCATTTTACTCTACCTACAGAAAAAAAAGTGTTTCTTTTGCAAGTGTGGGACTTAATTTCTAGGGAATTATTTCCAAATTAATGTTTATTTGGTCTCTGAAAAGAGTTTAGAATATAAGGCTCAGGATAATCTTCGAGGGATGGGAAGCTAACTTTAGAAAGGGTCCCAAGAAGTGAAAACAAACTCACAACAGGAGGAACACCACCCAGAGCAACGCAGTGTTATTATAACTGTGAGGTCCACCCTTCAACCGACAGGATGAGGTTGGCACTAACACTGCCTTTAATAGAAATGACCACCTTGAAACACAGCAATTATACCTTTTCTCCCATTATTAAATTGAGCGTCTGGGCAGAAAAGCTCCTTCCAATCCTGAAATCTACTTAGACAGCACCCCTCTATTTCAAAAGCTATCTAGAAAAAAATCTACATCTCTAATCTCTACAAATCTAATCAAATCTAGGATTTGTTGGGCTTTTTGGCCAAATAAGTCCTTTAGTGCTCCTATTTGTCGGTCTGTGTTTGGTGGTTAATTCTGTCCTTAGAGATACACTCATGAAAAAAGCAGTTGGTTATTTTAGTGAGATCTCTGAAAAACCACAAACAAAATCCAACACTGCAATCACATGTATAGATTTGATTTTGGAGGTAAAGTGTTCTCAGATCTCAGCTCTCATCAAGTTAAACTTCCTGCAGTATCTTTCCAATAATTCCACTGTTTGCTGTTTTCCTTTTGGTAGAGCAAGAATTGCTTTAAATCAGGCTAGTCTTAATTGTGTCCGTGCACTACACCTATTGTGTGATTGTGACCTCCTTGTGGGCTTACATATGTCTGCTTCTGCCAGAGGTGTCCGGTGCTTTAGCCTATAAGCTACATTAGCCACAAAGTCAGAGAGCAAAATTTGACACATATGCACAAAATGTATCACTTTTATGTTTATGGCTTTAAAATACTATTTACTAGAGCATTAAATTGAATTCTTAAACTCTCATTTGCTGCTTTTTTACAAGTGATTAAAAGCTGACCACATTTCTAAATGTAATTCAGTGCATGTATAATTTATATTTATCCCTAAAAGTGGATGAAAAAATAGGTTACTGTTTATAATACTGTGTAGTATACATGTCAGAGCATGCTCAGGTGAGAGAACGGCGTGAGAGAACTAAAGTGTAAAGACGTGGGTTTGTTTTTCGTACTGAGTCAAGCTGTTGACTAAGCACGAGGCGAAGCATGTGGATCCACTAACAGGCAGGCAGACACCTTAGCAGACAAGGAGACAAGTAATTAGTAGAACAGGACGACGGCTGGCTGGGACATAAACAAGCAGACAGAAAAAAAACATACAGACAGGCTGTAAGAAACAGTAAGTAGACAAGGAGACAGCATGCACCGCAACAGGCAGACTTGCATACAGTAGACAGACACAGAGTTAGACAGGTATATTGAAAACAGGAGGTTTAAAAGGCTTTTTTGTTGGCGTGACTCATCCATCCTCCTGGCCATGAGTGGCAGAAAGAAGGAGGCAGGTGAGGAGAGAAAAGCTGCTTGAGACTGGCAGATTCACTAATAACGACCTCGCACTGCTGCAATGATGCAGAGGCAGATTAATGCTCTAATATCACGAGGAGACACGTGTTGTGCAGATATGTGATTGCAGCTTCCATCTTATTCCATGCACTGTTTTTGCAGACCTGCATATAGCTGAAAATAAACACTAAAGTGTGTTGGTAAAAGAGGCAGAGAAGAGAAGACTGATCACATGACTAATCATGTGCTCAGGATGTGCTGAATAAAAACCATATGCTTCTTTTGGCAGCTACAATGCAGCACAAGGTTTATTATGAGTGTAAAGCATGTATGAAGAATAATTTGTGTAGAGATGTCAACTTAAATTAATAGACATAAACGGTGCAAAATTAGCATCATCTACTAGCCAAATGCTGGTAAAATATGCAAGTGGCTTGTCGATTTGCTTCACTCACCAGCCAAAGAAACAATAGTAATCTATCAAGTGGCTGGTAAAATTTAAACATTCAGTAACCATTTGGCTGGTGGATGAAAAAGTTAATTTTAAACCCTGCAAACACTGTTTCCTACAATGTTACACAAACAAGGCAGTGCACATACTGTAGTCTCCCACAGTTGGTCACAACATATTTCTACTGGCACAAGAAGGAAGAAAGCCATTTATTCAATCTCCCCCACCTACAGTTTCCCTGCCGGGCTCAGGATTTAAGTCACCATTTCTCTAAACTTCCTGCCTCTAACCTAAAGATGGAGGAAGACTCTGACAGGCCAAGAGAAGCGAAGCTGTCTGTGGATATATGCCCTCTTTCTCATTACCTGGCAAGATAGACAGAAAAGCTAGGAGAAGGGGCACGACATGAGAAAACCTCCATGCATGGTCATCAACAGCCATCACCTTCAGCCTCACTGTGTGTGTCTGTGCGGCAGAAGAAAGACAAAGGTAGGGTGTCAGATTGCGTTTGTGCCTGTGGATGCTAAACTTAGGCCCAGACTGTACGGTCCAGGTGGCTCTACTGTGAGCTATCAAGTGTAACATTTGCGGTAACAACGTACCCCACGCCTACACAAGCACACACACATTAGTAATTGAATGGTACGTGTCCGTTTTGTTGCACAGATACACCCTTTGGAAAAAAAAATAAAAGAAAGCAAAGAAGAGATGTATCATCGAGTGACGTCACTCACTAAAGGAAAGTGGGTCAGGGCCAGAAACCATATAGCAGCATGCCGGCAAAGCAGAGATGGACAAAAGATGTTTGAGAATGCCGGGAGGGTGGTGATGCACCCATGTGTGCACTTGCTCTATTTCCATTCTATACTGTACCTAAAATCTAATTAATTCATGTTTATTTCGTTATTCATTTGATTAATTGATTAATTATCTAGTTTATAAAATGAAAACAGTAAAAGCGGCTATCACATTTTCATAGAGCCCAATCTGACATTGTCCAAGTGCTTTTTTGGCACGACTAAGTTCTTTTTTCTCCACAAAAATGCACAAAAAACTACACTAACTCCCAACTTCCTTAATGTAAATATTTGCAGGTATTCTAAGTTTATACAACAGTAAACTGAATAATTGGGGTATTTTGACCAGTTGGTTAGAAAATAACAGCATCTGAATGTGTCAACTCTGGCAATTAAACAATTAATCCTGAAAATAATTGGCAGATTGATCGATAATGGCAATAACTGATGGCAAGCCTAGACGGAACCTGTGAATATTTGGCATGTTTGATTGATAAACGACTAACTATTGATTGAATACCGTAATTGCCACTCATCACCAAATCCTATAAAACACCATAAAGACTAATGCCACATTATAGAGCATTCAGTGTACGATTATTTGCAGAACTTGTCTGACATCTCTTCTTCCAACACATCATTGTTCTTCAGCTCTTCCCTTTACCCTCCTTCACTCCTCTATAAACAGTCAGCACTCATGGTTCCCATCCCCAGGCTCCAAATAGCATCCACCAAGGACTGTGTAGCAAATGACCCTGCTGTCAAGCCAACAAAGTAGCTTTTAACATGGATTTCCGGCACAACGACACAGGGAGAATATGTATTTTCCACCAGTCTGTCCAGTTATTGACATAAGACTTTCATAGATCAGAGAGGCAGATATGGGAACAAAGTGCCCTCTCCGCCTCCAGCTGGTGCTCAAAACGCTCCTGCTCAGGTCACCGTCTGATACTTCTGCAATTTCCTACACTTGCTTTTCATATACAGACAACAAAATGAATGGTTATTTCTTACTAGATAATGTGATTAATAATGAAGCCATGTTTTCAAAGTGTGACTGTCAAGATACATGCTGTAAAAAGTTCAGGCATTTCTCTCAAATCATTAGCAAGTCCCAAATGAGATTTTTAGATTTTGAAAACCTGTTTTTAAAACACTCAGTTTATTTTTTTTCCATCTATAGTGCTGTGTGTTCTACATCTAGACACTGGAAGTAGTGTGAAGCTTCTAAACTTTACACAAGCAGAGCAACAACTCGAGGGTGGCCTATTAAAGTTGACAGGCAAAACTTTTTTATACAAGTTCCTTCAAATGTCTCCAGAAAAAAACAACTATGTATGAGTGTTGTCAAAACCCCTGCTACGTGTCCCAATCTCTGCTGGAGATGAGTCCCCAGCTATTTCAGTCATGTCCTCCTATCAAAACAGATCCCCACAGCCTCCGCCACTAAGGGGAAAAATAACAAAAGTAGAAATCCTCCCTTCTTTCATCTACATTAATCTGACAGTACCCAGAATGTCATCTGCAGCCACCCAGCCAAAGCCCATTACCATAGGAAGATGAAATAGCAAGAAGAGAAAAATAACCTTTTCTCTTTTTTTATGCATGCTGCATTTCATAGCCAAAGTTAACCGGCACATTGGTTACCTGGCACATTGGTTACCTGGCACATTGGTTACCTGGCACATTGGTTACCTGGCACATTGGCTCTGCTCGAGTGACATTCAACAACAGGTTCAGCTAGAGCAAAAGTCATTTCAGAGGGGGGAGGTAAAGCCATCAGTCTCATTTGGGTGTATTTTCCCAGAATGTACGCTCTCTGTGCACATTGGCCTCTTTCGCAAAAATGCTGCATGCTCGCTAAATATGCCTGCTGTCCCTCACTCCTCATGATACTCATACATTCTCATACAAGTTTTCATAAGATCACTACCCTGCTTAAAACTATTATGAAATGGCAAAACAATGTTACAGATATAATTTTGTTTAGTTAGAGATACATTTACAAGCCCCTTTTCTGCACAAGCTAACATACTGGAATGAGTAGAAAAACACTTTGATGGTTGCTAGTAAGGTGTGAGACTGAAGTGCTACAGTAGTTGGCTGCATGACAACATACTGAAGATCAGCCTCCAAAAGATAATGGGACAAAGGTTTTCTTGCCTCCTTTCAGGCTTCTTTGGGACAGCGTGATGTCAGCTACTGTGATTTTGGCTGGTTTACAAGGCTGTTGAGGCGGGTGTTTTAGTTGTTGTCTAGACAACAAATAACTAATGTGAGACATCCACGGTGGATTCCTCAGCCCACAGGTATCCTAACAAGTTCACCTTCTCCTCATTATGTTGTCACATTTCTGTCACTGCTGTATAATCATTGTAGATACAACATAATAAATAATAATAATAATACACACAAGTTCATGTGATATGACCAAATCAAATTGTGGGTTGGAAATTCAAAGACATGTTGTCATATGATATAAGACATCTACAAATATATTACTCAAGGTAGTGTACAAGTACTTCATTGGGCTTCCAATTTGAATTTCTTTCAGGCAACTGCAGCCTTGTCTTTCTGAAATGACTGAAAGCACAAATACCACAGACAAAATGACTAAAACCTTCTTGTGTTTGATGTAAAATGTAATTTCCTAGGGACAGAACGTCTCTAACAGGCAGAAAAATTATGTTGTGTTCATCAACATACAAAAAATAACTCTGCAACAATTTATTCAGTAAAGAAGGTGGACTGCATTTCTAACTGCACTTAAAAAAAGTAGGTCCCTGCTTGTCTTTTGGCTCAGGACTGAAACGGCAAGGGCCTATTTATCGCTCCTCTCCTTTATGCGAGGATCAAGTTGGACACGGTGGTGAGTTCTGTGTGCTCCAGTCTGGTGCAAGTACTATCACATATTGATCAGGAGTCTCCTGGATGTAGTTTTTCTAAAGGTGAAGTGCACCATATAATTCACACCTCAATGGACTAGACAGCTGCACACAGTAAAGTACAGTATACGAGCACACTGTTGCAAAATGCTGCAATTACAGACCAGCTCAGACTGCAAAGTGCTAACAGGAAACTGATCAAAATCAAAGAAATGAATATGTAGATATATAAAAATATTTTAAAATATATTAATAAAATATATATTATAAGTGTAAAATTAAAAGATGAAAAAAGGTAAAAAGAAAAGACAAACTATTTGTAAAAATCTCTGATGATCTCCTAATGAAAAATTAAACCCATAGCCTGCTCACTGATCAACATGATCCCCCGTGTGTTTCTATTGACATGTGATCTGTGTTTGCTGACAAGTGATCAATGTTTCGATCCCACAAGCGTGTTTGGCAGGATTTGTTTGTCTGTCAAAGTGCTGCAGCACAGCAGAACTGGCACAATAACAGTGGAAATGAGATGCTAATCATTTCAAGCCACATCAACATATTTTGTAGTTTTATGGTTACTGTTTTAAACCTGTGTGTTTAGGTCTCTGTTTTAGCTACAGAGTG
>NC_045741.1:13288366-13288482 GCF_008692095.1 Etheostoma spectabile
TTTCTATACTATCTTTGTTGGGAGTCGCACATGTGCAGCAGCTAGGTAATATCACATCAACTAGATAACTCTTTCTCCAACTTAGGTCAGTACAAGGCAGGATTAGCTGGGAGACT
>NC_045741.1:13288492-13288652 GCF_008692095.1 Etheostoma spectabile
CGAGGGGACACGTGTGTAATACCTGCAGAACAGGGACATGGAAGTAGTTCTTTTGGAGATTATAGTCAACTAGTGTGTGTTGTAACAGCTAGCATCTGCTACGGTTAGCCACCTCATCTCAGCTAGTTAAGTAATAAGCCGTGCAGATTTTGACCAGCTC
>NC_045741.1:13288662-13289320 GCF_008692095.1 Etheostoma spectabile
ACTGAAGGCAGAGGACATTCAGAAACTGTATCTCAGTCAAAACAGCATGGATGTTTTTTTCCCCAAGTGTGTATGCGTGTGAAAGCACCAGAGACACAAATTAACACCACAAATCCCAGAAAAAGTGATTTTTTCTAAATATGGGCACTTTAACACAACTTTTGATTTGCTGTATTAACAACCTCAATACATACCACCAAAATACTTGTCATATATAAAATGGTTCACATCTGCCCAGGGGGTTCACATAAGCCAGATGTAAACTACAAACTTATTATATCAAAGGATGGTGAAAAGCTGAAATAACTGATCAACAAAATTTTCAAAAAGTCAGTAAGGGAGGGACAGTTTCTTTTAATTGACAGACAAAGCCAAGCTAAATAATTAGATTAACACTTAAATTCCACTTGGATGTCCATGTGCTCAGTTTCCAATAGATGTATAAGTAGGTAACAATTTGCTAGCATCTTATCCATAAGACTTTTATAAGGTAATAATACCAAAATGAAAGTGCCATCGATCTCAGGCTCAAACTGCATTGCTTGTAGGGCTGGGCGATACAGAGACAAATCAAATATCACAATATCTTTTACCAAATACCTCAATATCAATACTGCAACAATATTGTAGTGTTGACTATTGGTGCTTTCACAAAATA
>NC_045741.1:13289330-13290103 GCF_008692095.1 Etheostoma spectabile
GGGATTTTTGATAAATAATCATCAGTAATGTGGATATAGTGACTAAGTGGGTAAAGGCTAATAATAAAACAGCTAGAACAGTCTGGTCAGTTCAGAAAATGGCATCACTTGTCACTGTAATGCAGCCTTTAACCCTCATGTTGTCCTTGGGTCAAACTGACCCGTTTTCAGTTATTTATTTATTTTGTCACAAAAAAATAGGCAGTTGAAATAAGCGCTGAAATGTCAACACCAAAAACATTTTAAAAAAGCACCCACAACATTGCGATAATTATTTTTTTTTTTTTTTTAATGGTTGACGGTAAGACAACCCAAGGGTTAAAACCAGGAAAAGACAACACTTACGCCATATTATGATATCCAAAATCTAAGACGGTATCTACTCTCATATCACAATATTAATATATTGCCCATCTCTAACTGTTTGCCAAATGATTTGGATATTATGACGATACTCATGCAAGTATTAAACACTCAGAATGTATTCTAATATTGTGGAAAAGTAAATATGCTACATAACATGACTCAACTGTCCAGAGATTTTCCTCTACTTCAAAATCAAATACAATGATTTAAAGTAAATGGGCCTAAAGGCAAAAGACAGTGTGGGTGTGCAATGAAGTGTGATTCACAGATGAGGATGGATCTTTTTTTTTTTCAAAACCAGGAGATCTGTGTTTGCACTGATTATAAACTCTCCATTGTACTGAGGAGATAGAGGAGGATGAGAAGGAGAAAACACACACACACACACACGCACACGCACACGCACA
>NC_045741.1:13290113-13300077 GCF_008692095.1 Etheostoma spectabile
CACACACACACACACACACACACAAGCCCAGCCCACATTTTATATGTGTCACCAATGAATCAATTTTACAATTTTACAGAGCACAATGGCAAATAACATGAACAGAGCCCCTAGTGGCTGTTCACAAACTTAAAGTTACATCTTACAGTCAGAAGGTGTTAGACAGAATTGGAAGTTTGTCCTGAGGGTAGTTGGTCTAAGTAAAAGAGAATATGCCATAATGTAGCTAAAATAAAAATACTGTATCTCCTAGAGAGTGCCATTCTCCTCTGAAAATGATCATCTGGCAAATATGTTGTGCATGTTGTCATGATGAAGAAGACCACTAGTGAACATGAATGTGCAATGTGTGTTATTTTAATCTGTTTGCTTTTGTTAATGTGGCCACAGAGACACATCACAGGCACTGAATGGGGAGCGCAAGGAACAGCAAGCAATAAAAAAGATGTAGTGCCGTTAACTGAGCCTAATCTGCATAAAATATCTATACTATAATCTTAGTTCACTAACCGACATCAAGTTTGTTGACTGTAGAGCAAAGCTGTGACTTTAAAACAGTTCCATCCATTGTGTCACTTTTGTGTTAAAAACTATTCATGATTTACTCAAATTACACCCAGAAAGGGGAAGATGATCTGAATTAACCAGTCTCCTCCATCTCCTGTGTAAATGGATCAACCTGATGAAATCCTCTTCACACACACATAAGCCTTGTTACTCTGTTCAGAATTATTTTTTTGATGATGTTTTTAGACAGTTTGATAAATACCTATTAATAAATCCAATGCTCTATACCAAAACTGAAAATGAAACAGCCAAAACTTGAAACTGCCAAATTATATTGCTAAGAATGATCTATACCAACATGTGGTCTCTATTGCTACTACAACTTGGAGAATTAGTCTATCTTAGTCCCTTTCTGAAGCTTATAAATGTTAAATCCTTGCTTTACTGTTGCAGGGCAGGAAGTGTTCATGATATTGTCTCACAACATCAAGAAGCTACAAGCAACCGTATGGATGGACAGAAGTAAACCAGTTTTAGGGGCAGAGTTTGGCGTAAATTAATCAGGGAGAAAGTAACCAAAAGTAACTGTCCAAGCCACAATTAAGATCTTGGAACAGCAGTTTGAGTGTTATTTTCCCACCTTGATTGCTTGATAGTAAAACTGGAGACTTGAAATCAAGCCCATATTTGACAAGAGTATATGGAAAACGGTACATTATACTACAGAAACTCTGCTTCCACTCTCAATTACACCCACTGAATATCTCTTTTATGATCCCCAGCACAGCTTTATATCAAGGTTTCATATATTAGGTGTGTGTCTAAGAGTGTGTTGGTAGATAATACTGGGAATTTGTCTTTTCTTTTGACCAATACATCAAGTAACCAATCAGGTAAATGGCTTTAAATCTATCAGATAAACTCTTGTAAAAACTAAGGCTGGGCATTGACTGATGACAGAGAGATTAACTGATTATTAATGAATAAATTCCATAAATAATGCTATTAAATTATGCAACAACCTTTTCTCTACTTAGATCTATTTTACTCTCCCTAGCCTGTCCTTTTAGGTTCCTCCTTTCTCTGTTCCCTTTTTCCTTCTACTCCATGCTTGCCTGCCTTCAAGTGCGCACATGAAAGTGATGGTAGCGCAGAATGTAATTCATAAACTGCCTCTCCTCCCACAAGTCCTGTTAGTAAAACAAGCCTATTCATCAGAGTGACAGTTCCTCATTGGTCGGCATTGCTTCAATACGCAACACAAAGAGCAGATAGACTGAGCACTTCAGAGTCTCGAGAGACACAGTCCTTTAAGGCCCCACTCATAGAATTTTCACTTTTTGCATGGACAGTAGGGATGGAAGAGTATATAAATTTAACCTTGCGTAAAATTATCAACAAAATTATCACGTTTTTTGATATTATCACGGTATTTTGGTGTGTTCAATATGTTCAGAAAGCACTGATAGGCCTACACAAGCGGAAATAGTTTCAAAAAGTGTAACAGTGTTTATTATATTACAAAAATATAGGCACTAGACTTTTAAAACAATTGAAAACTGGCTATTGAAACACTGGCCCGCTGTAGGGTGTCCGGTAAGAACTTGAACCAGAGGTCTCCGACTTTGAGATCCAGGAAGATTTATTTCCAACTTGAAACACAAGTTAACTATGAAGTTGTATTTGACGTTTCATGTGAAGTTGGATGTGGTTCTAAAATATATGCAAACAATAATGCACATTAATAAGCATCTGACTTACTATGAACATTATTTACCAAAACGAAATTCTATAGCCACCAGCATATATCAAGAAACAATACTAAGATTCACATTCATTTCTCTGTAATTATCAACATAAATTTATCATATTGCTCAGTGACACAAACTGAGAATAAGCCACATCTACTGTAGCACACATATCCATAACAGAGCAAACAGTGTAATACACCTTTTATAGCTAAGCACGTGGTTCCACCGGCTAGTCTGTTTACTGGCAATTGCAGCTGTATAGCAATCTTATCAAGGCAATAATATATGTATCTCCAAATAAAAAACTTCCACATCGTAGCAGAACACTTATTGAAGATAACAAGGCAGTAAAACCGATGACAGTTTAGCAAGCTACAGAATAGTTATAACTTACGTTCTGGGCTACCCACATCACTTCAACAAAGAAAAGAAAAAAGTTGAAGAAAAAAGTCAACTGCTACGTTCTGTCCTCTTCTTCTATCTGAGCGCAGTGCGCCTGCGCGGCAACTTCAGGAGTCTCAAATGAAGCTGGGAAGGATTAAACAAGGTTTCCACATCGTAGTAATCCACCGCGATAATAAGGATATTTTAAATAAAAAGGGTAATTGTTACCTTCAACATTTCTACCGTAGTTTACCGTTACACCGGTAATCGCTACATCCCTAATGGACAGTTTGATTTGCTGTAGAGATGAACTTATTCATCAATTCATGGAGTTATTTGTCTGATAAAAAGACCAAATATTTTCTGGTTGAAGCTTCTCAAATTCAAGAGGAAATTAGTTTTTGAGCTTTTTGAATAAGAGAGCACTTTGAGCACTGGTAGGTTATTTGTAACGATATTTGGCATTTTTGTTGACATTTTAGGACTTATTAAAGGATTAATGATTACTATTATTTCTTAATTGCAGTCCTATTTGATTTTGTGTTTTAAAACATAAAGATGCAAACAACAACTGAAAGGTCTTCTGAATTAAGATAAAGCAAAACTCAACTAAATTTACACAAAGATATGATTACTAGTCATTGGGAGAACTACTCTTCTGAGGACATAGGTGTATGTCTTCTACTGGTAAGTCAACCTCTTGTGAGCACTCCAACTTTATGTAAGTGCAATATGTACAAGGAATCCTCAACAAACCTGGGTGCTGCTACTACCAGGGATCCAACCGGGGGGGGGGTAGGAGAACAGATGGATTAAAACAAAACTAGGTGAATGAGGTTATAATAGAGAGAGACATTAGAGGGATGTGGACAGGCTCCAAGCAAGCATTACTTCTCTAGGCACTGCATTCCCAGCAGCCGATCAGATGTCTTCCAGTTACCATGCCAGCTTTATGATTTGCCTACAAATATGGTGTGTTTGCCAGTGAGGAAGACATGTGAGTATATGTATGTGATGTGTGAAAGAGAGGGAACAGACAGAGAGGCGTACAGTAGATTGCAAGTCAGATTATGAGGCTGCTCAGAATGAAAAGTTTCCACATGAGCAGAAAGCACTCCTGCACCAGGCTGTGTGCATGCATGCGTGTGCGTGTGCGTGTGTGTGTACATGTGTACTTGTGTGTGGTCTCGTCCAGATGAGGCTTGACAGAAAGTTGTATCAGTAGCTTGGATGCAGCCTGGTCTTGTCCTCCTTCCATGTGCCCCGAGGGAGCACAGGAAATTACTTTGTTTGTAGAAAAAAAAAAAAATTATGAAAATGGGGACAGAAAATGGAGGAGGGGATGAGAGAAGGAAGAATACAACAGGGTGTCAATTTTGCACACGCTTCAAGAGACACAGAGGTGAAGAGCTTTATGTTAAAATGGATGACATCAGGAACAAATGTTTTATCCTCTCCTCCATCTCTTCTTCTGCCCATTGAGACAGGATCCTAAAAAGCTGGCCCAAATTCCTGTGGATTACATCTGCTTTATTCCCTCCCAAAAATCTAATCTCAGTTCCTTCTGGTTAAGGCAGACCGCTGACTCCACCCCCTCCCCCGTTCACACCCAGATTATAGGTTTGGCCAGCTTTTGGTTGCCAAAGGAATGTCCTGACTGTCCATGGTTCATTAAGACGAGGGCTTATTAAAAACCTCTGAATGCATCTTCTCACAGTCACAGCCCTCATATAAAGAACCACTGACATCATAAAAAAATGGAGCACCGTTTGTCTCGAGGAGGGGGGAGTGAAAGTGACAATGAGGGTGAGAGGCAGAAAGAGAGAGGGGATGTGGAGAAACCACAATGAACCACAAGATCTGGAACCACTTTGAGGGAACAGACTATCAATTCCAGTGTCACTCTAATGGCCAGCAATCTGGTGCTATGTAAAATCATATATGACCTACAAGTTGACTGAGACTTCAAACTGGATCTACCTACCCTCATGTTGTTGGTAGATGGTGTAGGTATGGTATACAGTCAGCTTCTGAGGATATAATTTTAACACGCCCCCAGCTAAGAACATTGGTAATACTGCTGGGTTTCTCTGTTTGCACGCACACACACACGCACACACACACACACACACACACACACACACACACACACACACACACACAAACTGACTAATGTAGGGCTGCAACTAACGATATTTTCATCGTCAATCTGTCATTTGTCTCCATTAGTTTTTTAGTCTATAGAATGTCAGAAAATTGTGAAAATGTCAATCAGTATTTCTCAAAGTCCAAGCAGACATCCTCAAACGTCTTGAGAAAATATTCACATTTAAGAAGCTGGAATCGGGGGGTTTTGACATTTTTTTCTTAAAAGATAACTCAAACTGATTAATTGATTGTCAAAATAGTTGACGATTCATTTAATGGTTGACAACTAACGGATTGATCTTTGCCGCTCTAGACTCATGAACTGTTGCTTTATTGTTATGTTCTTCGGACATTTTTGACAATAGGAACATAAAATATGTTCAATGTTTAAAAAAATCGAATGCTTTCTACTTTTAGTAACAACTGCTTATGACCTGCTCTGTACATTTCTTTATGTCTTAAAATGTTACGGCATGTTTAGTGTTCTTGTTCAACGTCTCTATGTGCTGCTAACATTGTGTACACATGTCTAAGCTTTGTAAAAGGTACTGAAAAAAAGACAGTGGTCTTAGCGACAGCTTGTTATGTAACATGCTGGCTTCTATGACAGCAAAAGAGGCCATTGCAAGAAAATCCTCCAACCACTGCTACACTAATGTAATGCATAATGGAGTGCAGTATGACTATGACAGCCTGCTCCCCTTTCCCTCTCAAGCTCACTGCCATTAAAAAGTATATGAAACACACTTTGTTATTGCTGATGTTTTGGAAGAGTTTAGTATTTAGGTTAATGAAATGAAGCACAAGGCATGCCATTTGAATATTTTATTGAGGAACTAAATAAATTATTATAAGACCAGTTAGCATTGGGGCACCTAAATAAGGAAATTGAGCCAATACGTAAACTTCTCTAACAATTCACTTTAGACAGAATCCTACATACAGAGTAACAAGGACTGGTTTACTAGTATAGGTTCATTGAGCCGGATACCTTTCTTCTGTTACAAAGCAAACCCCATTCTTCTTTTCCTACACTCAACCATGGCCAACCATAGCTTTCGGCGTCCGCTGTAAACAGTGTGGATATACACGCGGATAGCTCAAAATGCGTACAGATAACATGCCACTTGGCATAAGAAAGTTGGCGTGTGTATTTACGTAACGTCATTATGCCTTGTTGAGGATACATACACAGTAAATGCAGATTTTACTCCTAGATGGATATAATAAAGCCAAAGGTTCTAAAGAGATGCAGATGTGGGTTTAAAACACTAGGGGTTTAAAACTTAACATGAACACAAACGCTGCTGATGACAATATCCCATTTTAGATTCCAAATGTTAGCTAATAAAACTATTTGCAGATAGTCTTATGACTTGCCACAGGGTTGGGGGAAGAAAGGACATAACATAACTTTGTGATTCAGGGTAAATGAAGGGCCTTTAGCATGGGTGGAGAAAAGTTTGTCAAACACCATGTATTTATGTTAAATGCCAATCAACTTTAAACAACCCTCAAAGATGACATGAGAATTAAGACAGTAAGGAATTCTTATTCCTGCATCACCCCCACAAGCTATTGATAGTATTTAACATTGTGGTAAAGTGAGGGAAATGACTTCCTTTTCCTTCAATCTCCATTTTTAATTTGGACAAATTGCACTCTAGTCACAGGGGTCTGCCTAGCTCATTGGTTTTGGAAATTATACTAAATGACCAGATATGAATCTCACTCAGTCCCTGAACAATAAGGTCAGTGAGGTAATGAATCTGAAAAAATGTTTTACAGTTGGCAAGAGTGATGAGCCTGTGGTGTAATGAGAATCACTGAAAATCTTCAACACAGTTCACATCTTCCTTCTGTACTATCTGGCAAAGCACAAAAGTGTCAAATAATTTTGGTTTATATGATCGGCTACATGGTGGCTCCAGATTATTTTGGCAATTCTTCAACCGGAGTAAACATTGCTGTGTAAACAGATGTATTTGGAAGGACTTTTGTATCCATCTGTCTTTTCTTGTTTTATAGTCTATTGCTGTCAAAAGACATCACGACACAGCACGGCTATGAGGTGTTTACCCTCAACTGGAGTTATACTGAAAAGCACTGACATTAGGGTGGTTGATCGCACCTCACAATTGAGAGCCACCATTGGGATTTTAAAAGGAATGCCGATGTTGCCTGATTTCTTCTCAAAAAAGGTAATTTTTAGGTAAAAAAAAGAAGGAGCATACAAACAGCTCCTTCTTAACAGTAACAATTGCATGCATTAATTGTTCTTGTATTGTATTGTCCAAGCCTTATTTGCATTGTCCGTATTTGTCTAGCCTAGCTGATGTCTTGTATATATGTCTTTGTCCTTATGTAAACTGTATTGTTATTTTAGTTGTCTAAATTTGTCTAGTCCTTATCGATGTACTGTACAAATGTCAGTTTTGACGTGCTGTAGCTAGGTTTTGTGTTTCTGCAGAACAGGAACCTGCTGAAAACCAGTTCTTGAATTGAGTCAGGCCCGTTTGCATTGTAGTGTGATGTTACTTTTTTGACTTTCCTGTATAATAAATATGAAAAAAGAGATTTGTTATCTCTTTTTCATGCCGTTCATAACACCTATCACACAAGATCGAGTAATTTGATTAAATTTAGTACCCCTCCTACTTCTACTACCTTTGGACGTAATGCCTTCCGCTTTGCAGCAGTACATGACTGGAATACACTACAGAATACCCTGAAACTTACATCTCTGATCCCAATCTCCACCTTTAAGCAAAACCTCCAAAATTACATTGTTGACTCTTGTTCCTGCTGACAATCATGAACCATATTTATACACACATATTTAAGCTCTTATTCTCTTTCTTCGTTGACTGTCTTTTTTTTATTCAGTTGCTTGTTCTATGTGTCATGCGTTTGACTATGTAAAGTTGTACAGTATGTTTATTTCCTTTTAATTCGGTTGCTTGTTCTATGTGTCATGCGTTTGACTATGTAAAGTTGTACAGTATGTTTATTTCCTTTTAATTCGGTTGCTTGTTCTATGTGTCATGTGTTTGACTATGTAAAGTTGTACAGTATGTTCATATCTATTTCTGTAGCCTCTTGGCCAGGTCATGTTTGTAAATGAGAATTGGTTCTCAAACAGTTTACCTGGATAAATAAAGGTTAAATAAAAATAAAAAATAAAAATGAAATTAATTAATTCCGCCTAGTTGTGAAAATTCAAAGTTTTATAATTGATTGGCTAACATGGCCTGGTTGTACAACTCACTTCATGCAGTTGTAACACAGACTAGCTACAGCTAGAACAGCTGAGCTAATTTTGGTTTCATTGACATTGTTCACATTGCTCAGAGAAATATTAAAAACACAAACCTTCATTGCTTCTTTTCTACGTTGTAAACATTGACTTACACTTACCTTATTAATCTCATACAATATAAAGAATAACAATAGTACTTTAGCAGAATTTATGAGTTTTAACCTTGCACAATAACGTTGGTGCACTATTTATATATATTTTAAACTGATGTTTTTACCTTGCTTTTATGATCTTACCTGTAGCACTTTGAAGTTTGTCTTAAATGTAAAGTGCATTACAAATAAAATGTATTATTATTATTATTATTAACTAATATTTCACTAACATTAGCTTGCATACGTGTGGGAACCTGGTAGCTTGTGTTAGCAACGGAATAGTACCAAAATAACGTAAAACTATTATTACACTGAAAGGAACTCTCACGAACGCTAATCTCGCGTTCGGCCACCATAGGAGTGAAAACACGCTCGGAATGGGAGGGGGTAGAAAGTTATATTCAGTTGGTTGTCATACAAATTCACCGCTAAATAGGAGAAATTCCTACACAATGTAGCTTTAAAGACAAAAGTTCCACTGTACTGTCGTTACGCAGATCACGGAGATCTGATTGAGTCTAGACTTTACGGCACCGTAGTTAAGTGAAAGTAGATCCTGTTGCAATTTACTGCCCCTACCAGCGGGCGGCAGCATAGCCATGTAATACGGTCTATTTACAGAGGGCACTTAAATGTATGTCTGATCGTTTCTAAATTAAATGTTAGCCCATAATAGTAAACATCATCAACTGCCAATTCAGGGGACATCACCCGAGTCAGGTGAAGGCTGCACTTACAACTGACATTAAATGTTTTTCCTACCACTCCTTCAATCCGTACTTCCAGGCAGACAGAATTAATTCTTCAACAAATAATCACATAGTAGTCAACCCATTTGCTGTTGTTTATGACGGAGCTTGATTATTATACAAACCCACACAAAATAAAAGTAATTGTGATCATGACAGGTTACCGGAACAGTCTCTCTGAGGATGCAAGCTGCGAAAACAATTACTGCTACAGCAAACTGTAATATTGTATGTCAAAGACCCAAAACACAGGAGCTGTGGTGCGGCAACGATCACAAAGTGCACTCCCCGTTCCCCATAAAAGCAACAGTTTTCAAGAAAAAAATTCCAGAAAAGGAGGCTCCCTCTCAGTCCTCCCCGGGTGGATTTTAACAATTTGCTGAATAATATTGGCCTACAAATTACTCACAGACTAGGAGAATATTAAAAATCCTTTGTGGCCATCTTTCATTATAGACACAGTGTTCAACTGATGCTTCTTTCAGTGTTCCTCAGCAGTGTCTTACAGTGGGACTACACATGACAGGTGCTTTGTGCCGTGTGGTTTAGTTTCACTGATGTGCAGGTTTCTCTCTGTACCTCTAACTCCCATGTCTCCCTGCCTCCCCTTTCTCTCCCCGTCTGCCTCTCTCCCTGCTGATATGGTGAAAATCAATGGCTCCTCTATTCTGTGGAGGGTCTAATGTCTGCTAATGAAATCCTATCTGCTATGAGTCATCTATCTGATAGCTGCTGGGACAACGAAGGACCACCTCTACAGCCTCATTTATGATCACATGCACACACACTCTTATGAGAACTTCAAATGCTTATACATCACTTATATGTCCCTCATTTCATTCATAAAATCATAAATTATGGCCAGCTGTTCCTGTTGTGTGTGTGTGTGTGTGTGTGTGCGCACTGTACTTACATTGCAATTCCTTCACTTAAAGACATTACAATTTTCATATCCTTGCAATTTTTTTTATTTATTTTTTTACACACACACACACACACACACACACACAC
>NC_045741.1:13300087-13303676 GCF_008692095.1 Etheostoma spectabile
ACACACACACACACACACACACACACACACACACTCAACCCAGTGCTGATAACAATATAACAAAAGCACCCCTCCTAGCTAAAAAATATTTAACAAAAATGTTTTAAAAAAAGAATAGAAATGTATCTATGTACGCATATACACATACATCAGCATTCCTATACACTTACAAAACATACTAAACATACATATATACATATATACATATGCACATATGTACATGCATAGAATTCCAAACCTTTACCTAGGAAACAAGGGAGTTGATTTGTGTGTACACACCATAATTTAAAACACAATAACTTAGTTCAATCATTCATTTATCAGTTAGTGTACCAAAAACACTAAGGAAAAGGAGGGGAATGCATTAATAAATAAATCTTTTTACAAAACCAATAATTGGTATACATCTACAATTTAAATCCATTGTTATTCATAATTCACTGATATATATTTTGATAAGGATCACTTACATTTTTTTTTTATTGAAATTTATGGAATTGTCACCAAGATATGTACTTAGCTTGACGTGAATGTGAACTTGACCACTGCTTTCAAATATATTAAAAATAGACTTATCTCTGCTCTCTTATGGACAGAACTATGTGGTGGTGGTATCTGTGTAAAATTTGTCGATATACAGTATAGGCCAGAATTTAATAACAAAATTGATGACAGAATATCCTTAAATTCACTTTGTAATTTTTTACAAAAAATAACATAAAAAGATATATAGTATCAGTGTGTGTGAAAAAATGTGACTAAAAAAGATTGATTCAGAGCTGCAATATTACATGCGATAGCTCATGGTATGTGTAATGTCTCTCTCACTCGTGTGAGTCACGACGACGCCTCAGTCCAAGGTGTTTCATTTTCTTTTTCTGAGACAGAGCACACTCAGGGGCAATATACTCAGATTTGTCTTAAAGACCAAAAACAATAACTTTAACATGACCCTAACTCAGAGTCACACAAATTGGTGCATGTAAACACACTGCATTCCAAAGTAACAAAAAACTCTTGCATTCAACAATGCAGAGGGATATTTTTTCAACTCTTTCACTCAGTCTGCCTCTTTAACCAGGCCTACAGCCTAACGCACACGGAGAGTACAGGAAGGTAAAGCCTCACACACACAAACTGTCCATGTAAACAGTACAAGCTTGAAAAACATGTCATACATAGCTGGCGAGACACTTCACATGCTGCATTTCTCTCTTTGATCACATCACAAACACTTAGTTCATCCTTCTTTTATTAATCACATATCTCTTTCCCTAAATACAGACATCTCTCTTTTTACCCCTCCCCATCTCTCAACCCAACTAGTATGAATACAAACACTGCAAATCTCTTCCTGTTGCTGTGTCTTTGCGTCACTGTGCTAGTGCATCCTCTGTTGATTGAAACTGACATCTGTTTGCACTGGTCTGGCTCACAGCCATAAAGTATAAATACACAGGGAATGCTAGACCCAGGGTTTTGTGGATTTGTCACACACACAAGGATTAATAAAATGCCACTTTTTCCCGATAAACCTAGTGCTGAAAATATTTATAAAATGGGAGAAAGGAAAGAAGTCACATGAAAACTGAAGCCTAAAAAAACATTTTAAAAAACTGATGTCAGCAGTATGACCTGCATTTCATAGCATCATTTGTTTTTTGCTGCTGTATTTTTCTTACTCTCTCAGTGTGTGAAAAAAGAAAAAAAAGAAAAAGTCAGCTAACATATCAATGCAGGTTTTCATGTCAGCTTCCAGAATCAAACAGGAAAAGATTCATTCTGAATTTTGACTCTAGATATAAATGATTATGTATTGCTGTAGGCTATTCCTTTACATGTAACCCATGCATAATAAGTGCTGTTTCCCCGGGGGCTTGGTAAAAAGTATTTTGGGAAATTAAGGTAATCACTAATTGAAGTAGACGACGCAGGTTGAAGGTAAGTGGGTACTCCAAAAGAAACACAACAAGGCCTCTCATCAGTGCATAAATACAACAGATGATGATGTGTTCTGATATTTATCTCATAAACAAAGAAAAAGACCACACAAATTTAATCCATTTAACTGCAAGATGTCATGTTAATTTATTAATTAAGTAGATTAGAAGTTGATTGAGCCAAACACTAACAGTCAGCTTGGGAGCTGAATACATTATGCAGAAAAGAACATTAATATTATATGTCCAAATAAATCCAACTTTCCCCGAGGGGTTTCCCTGCCACCATGTTTATCCCCCCCTCCTTCTACAGTATAATCTAAAAGACAGTGCTAGAGGAAAAGGTGTAGGAAAGGAAAGAAGGACAACAGGACATACAATTTACTAAATGAATGAATAGAGTGAAAGACCTTTCAAGAAAGAGAAAGGTACCCAAGTGGAGAAGGGATGGGATGAGGTAGAAGATGGCTGGAACAGCAGAGGTAGAGAGAAGACAGAGATGCCACCAGAGCTCAGTGTGATGGCAAATGGCTTACATAACAACATGCATGGGCTCACTGATGTGAACAAGATTCTGCCTAAACATCACAACACCATTTGGCATGGGGAAAGCAAGGCATTAGGCACACCCTCCTAGTTGATTTTGTACCTGAAGCTGCCCTTTTGATCCAATCCCTATATCCCTATCCCTCTATCCCCCTTGTGGCCGGGTTAGCTCAGTTGGTAGAGCATGCACATAGAGGTGTACTCCTCAAAGCAGCGGCTCTCCAACCTGCGGCCCTTTACTGCTCGTCGTTCCCCCTCTCTCTCCCCATTCATGGCTTCATCTGTCCTGTGAAAATAAAGGCCTAAAAATGCCCAAAAAAAATATCTATTCCCCTTCCCACCACATGAGCTGATCAGACTCCAAAAATCCACAAAAGGGGAAGTGACTCAACAAAATATAGGCCTTTCACGATGATTGTACTGTCCTCTACTACTCTACTACTACTCTCCCTCTGGGGCTTTGATACGCAGTGCTGCTCACTGTGCATCTCTTCCACTCTCACACTATCCTACTTGGACATTTTAACTCCCTACATCTCATGTTCGGTTTCCAACACACCTCATTTTGTTCACCTGCTTCTTCCTGGCAATGGCTTTCTAGCAGACTCGTCACTCTGCCTTTCTTCTTTCTAGCTTGTGTCTGTTTATTTGTGTGTGTGTGTGTGTGTTTGTGTGTGTGTGTGTGTGTGTCTCTCTCTCTCTCTCTCATTGGTAGGGTTGCACGATATTGACAAAATATGATATTGCGATATCGATTATGAATATTGAGATATTAATTTTAATATTTTCAAGCATATGTAAAATTACAGAAGTTATAGGAAAACCCATCAAAATAGATATTAGAAATAGAATTTCTTACAACACAAGGTTTATTTCAACTGACTTGTTTCATTTTGTTGTCTATCTATTCCTTCACTCACATATTGCTATGACGATCTTGAGTCATCTTGCACCCATAGTCATTGGGGCTCTCCTTTAATTAGGTACTGTGAATTGCTCTCCAGGCTGCACTATTATGGACTCTGTGAAATTCACTATTATGAATGCAGCATTTTTAATTGTGTATAGTGGGGCTCGAAAGTTTGGGCACCCCAGGTAAAAAT
>NC_045741.1:13303686-13304090 GCF_008692095.1 Etheostoma spectabile
TTCATAAAGAAGCCAAGAAAAGATGGAAAAAATGTCCAAAAGGCATGAAATGAAGGATTAGACATTTGTATAATATGTCACAAAAAGTTAGATTTTATTTCCATAACAGAAAACAAAAAAATGGCGTCCGCAAAAGTTTGGGCACCTTGCAAAGTTAATACATTGTACTGCCCCCTTTGGAAAGTATCACAGCTTGGAAACGCTTCTTGTGGCCAGCCAAGAGTTTTTCAATTCTTGTTTGAGGTATCTTTGCCCATTCTTTCTTGCAAAAGTCTTCCAGTTCTTTGAGACTTCTCGGCTGTCTGTCATGCACTGCTCTTTTAAGGTCTAGCCATAGACTTTAAATTCTGTTGAGGTTAGGAGATTGTGAAGGCCATGGCAAAACCTTCAGTTTACGCCTCTTG
>NC_045741.1:13304100-13304331 GCF_008692095.1 Etheostoma spectabile
CCGTGGATTTTGAGGTGTGTTTAGGATCATTATCCATTTGTAGAAGCCATCCTCTTGTTCACTTCAGCTTTGTCACAGATGGCATCAAGTTAGTGTCCAAAATGTGCTAAAATTTTATTGAATCCATTTTTACTTCTACTTGTGAAATGTTCCTTGTGCCACTGGCTGCAATACAACCTCAAAGCATGATTGATCCACCACCATGCTTAACAGTTGGACAGAGGTTCTTTT
>NC_045741.1:13304341-13304436 GCF_008692095.1 Etheostoma spectabile
TTCTGTGCCCTTTCTTCTCCAAACGTATCTTTGTTCATTCCGGGTAAAAAGTTCTACTTTAACCTCATCGGTCCACAGAACTTGTTTCAACAATG
>NC_045741.1:13304446-13304849 GCF_008692095.1 Etheostoma spectabile
GTCTATATGTTCATTTGCAAACTTCAAATCCTGATTTTTGTGGTAAGGACGTAGAAGAAGTTTTCTTGACTCTTCCATGTAGACCATATTTTTACAAGTAGCTCTTTATAGTGGAATGGTGCCAGGTCTTTCTGGATGAATCGTGCAGTCAAACGTGGGTTTTGACTTGCTTTTTTCACAATCCTGCAAGCTGTTCGATCGGATATTTTTCTTTGTCTCCCAGATCTTGCTTCAACTTCCACTGTTCCTGACGACTGCCATTTCTTAATTACATTTCAAACAGAGGATATTGGCATCTAAAAACCCTTTGTTATCTTCTTATAGCCTTCTCGTGCTTTGTGAGCGTCAACTATTTTCAGTTTCAGTTTTCTAAACAACTGCTTAGAAGAACCCATGGTGCTGA
>NC_045741.1:13304859-13305051 GCF_008692095.1 Etheostoma spectabile
AAGGTCAGATGAGTCTGGGCATTTAAAACCTTAAGACTGACATCACCTGGTAACCTGGACAATGATTGAGAACAATCCATGACACTGTCAGGTCTCAGCTTTCCAAAAGGGTGGTGCATGCTACAAACTTTACACGGTGCCCAAACCTTTGCAGACGCCATTTTTTTTGTTTTCTGTTATTTTGAAAGTGTA
>NC_045741.1:13305061-13312674 GCF_008692095.1 Etheostoma spectabile
GGAAATAAAATCTAACTTTTTGTGACATATTAAACAAATGTCTAATCTGTCATTTGATGCCTTTTGGAGATGTTTCCTTCTTTTCTTGGCTTCTTTATACACATTAATATAATTTTTTACCTGGGGTGCCCAAACTTTCGAGCCCCACTGTATGTGTCTCATTCAAGAGAAGCACCTTGTAATCCTCAAAGTTTGATTGGCCAAAGTCTCCCATCAAAGGCTAGATTTTGTTTTAGGAGCCTAAAAACAGAGCAAAGGAGGCAATGAAAAAGTTTTTTCTCAGATCACTTGAATAACAATACAATGAAAGATTATTATGTAATTTTTGCCCAAGGACAACAAAAAGAAAGGGCCTTCCACATCTTAAAAGCATGATCCTTCCAAATGCACAAATACAGTTTAAACAGTTGGTTTTTTTTTTTAATCTGATGACATTTTTAAGAAAAGACATTTTTCAAGCTTTCCCCAGCTGCCACTAGATTACACAAACATGTCTGTTTTTCTGGCTTTGATCTTTGCCATCATTACATGAAGGGCCCATCTTGCACCCGGCGCAAAGCAAGTGTCTTATTTTAAGACTGTCCAGCACCCACGTCGTTTAAATACCAAATGCACCTGCACCACTCTTTGCGCCCATGGGCGTGCTGATCTTACAAGGAGGTGTGTTCAGGTGAATTCTTGGCGTATTGCTAAGTTGAGGCAGTAGTAACTGATCGCACCATTGACTAACAAAAACCTGGTCTAAAGTCAATAGAGCAGCACTTCATTGTTATTTTAACAGCAAATTAGTAAAATGTGCCTATAGGCTTATTCACAGTACGCATTCAAATGTATAAATGAATGAATGAGTGAATGAATGAATATTGTGGTTAGGAAAAGAGTGAACAAGACCAATCAGATTGATTATGACTCCCTTAATCTCCTCTCCTGAGTCTGTCCGTGTGTCTTTGTTGTGGGAAAGTTAATTTGGGTCTCTGTCAAACGTATTGTCAAGCACAGTCACAAATGAACCAATTCTACTGTGACACATTCAACAATGAGAAAGACACACACAAGCATGCACTTTGATGACTGAACAGACATACACCAAGACATTTTTTGTACCAGCATTGTATGGTGTAGCGTTCCGTGCACACACTTATGTTATTATTAGGTAACGCCAGTGACTCAGACTTGTCACTTCACTCCAGAATACGTACTTACGTCAGAAGTAGCGTCGTCTATCACTTCCACAATAAACCCCCCCTTGTACATATTTAAATTAACTCAAGAGTCATTTGTACACAGCTAAAACACATGCAGGCATCTCAAGTTTTTCACCTAAGGCAGCATGTCACACACACACACACACACACACACACACACACACACACACACACACACACACACACACACACACACACACACACACACACACACACACACACACACACACACACACACACACACACACACACACACACACACACACTTTATTAACGCATTCCACTCCTGCTATGCTCCACTGAAGGACTTTCCACTAAATAACACATTTGTACAATTAATCACTACCTAGGGACTACAACAACCTACAGTAAGACCTGTATGCAATTATGTAAACAGCTTTTTAAATTTGTGTATGGCTGTGTCTATAAAGAACAAGATTAGCATCAAGATGCATCAATAATCGGTTTAGAATTGAATAGTTGGCTTCTGAATCGGAATCGAATCGTGAGGTGCCCAGAGATTACCACCTCTAACTAATACCAAAAGAAACATGGACTTAAACTATGACTCAGGATGGAGAATAAGTGGCACCAATGGTGAGGTATGCCAGGTAGACACAAATCTCCATTTCACAAATGCATGCACACTCACAGACGGTGTGCTGCTCTATTTCATGCAATCGTAAAAACTACTGCTAGGCCACTGAGGGCTGTTTCTGATGCATCAGCCCACATGAGTTATGTGTGTGGGCCAATGGCAAGGCATTACATTAATCATTTGGTTCTGCAACAAGGAGCAATAACAATCTTTGCACAAAGGACTTCAAGAGGGAACATACAATATGCCCTTAATGTTTTCACCAACATGGAAACATACCTGATCCACAATCCTTAATGATTTTGTGCCCACATCATCCCACCAAATAGTCTACCTATTTATTCAGATATCAATGAAAATGTGCACTTGGGCGTCTCTGCCCAGCTCATTATCAAAACAGACATGAGTCAGCCTCACGATTGTTATTCGGGAAACCATACGGCAGCACTCTTTCCGGAGTTAGAGCCTATTGGATGCCATGGTAAATTGAGCAGAGTTCACCAGAGATATTTTGATATTTGACATCACTGATCTTTCTCCAAGGCTTCTAAAAGTCACAGGGTAATGTTTTTGTGGTAATACAATGATGGTGTTTGTGTCTTATGGGCTAGGACAGTTGTGTATTTGTAATTATTATATAATATGGCTGAAGAAACATTACCACAATCCAACATAGTATTTCCAACATAGTATTATTACTTTGACTTCATATTGATTTGCTTGAAATGTTTTCAATGTTGTTTGAGTGAGTTTGTGTAGCAAAAAAACATCCCCCTAATGCATCTTAGGGAAGGACTTGGAGAAGGATTAGAATAAATGACTACATGACCCCAACCAGAGACAGTTTAGAACCAAGATGCCCAAACTCGAGCTAGTTTCCTGTATCTGTGTCACGTGGGCTCAGCCACTGCCACGCCTCTTTAGGAGAGTAGCGGCAGGTCTGAGTGTACTAATTCTAATGGGAGAAGTGAACACAGATTATTTCGCCCCATAGTCACCAAAGTATATATTAGACCCATTTCTTCCAAGCCACACTTCTCCAGAAAATTCTGACATTAAAATGGCATTTTTCAGACGTACACATCAGGAGAAAATTAACTTTGTTTGAGACCAGTTTTGGTGTCAGGGCCAATCTCTTGCAAGATCTGGCAACACAGAGAAGCTCACGTCAGCTAAAGTTCGTGAACACCCTAACATAACAAATCTCTGTGATGCTAAATATGTCTTATAGCTAAGAACGTTGACAAAAGAAAATCTTAAAATATAACTTTTCATTCATACACACAAGATGTTCATTACACGTTCAAAGAACGCCACGCCTTTTTAGGAGACAGGAAGTGTATACCATTAAATACCATTGGCAATTCGTGCCAATTTATTATAATGGAGCTTTGCCCTAAACCAAATTTTTGTTCTGCTCATGCCAGCAGGCCTTGAGCAAAAAATTGTTGAAAATGGTTATGGGTATATGTTAAACTGTGGTTAAAGTGCTGCCAATAGACACATAAGCAACACACGCTGGTTACTTCACAGGGATCTCAGCAGCAATATCCTGTGCTCTTATTACAACTCAATTGAAAGAGAAGATTGTTTATGCTGAGATGCTTTTGACAAGCTAAGTCAGTGGATATGGCCTTGCATGCATGTGTCCCATGAGCAAAACCATATAAACAAAAAATTTAATTGTATCATAGCAAAAATAATACAATCATACTAATATAAAATATTATTCTAGAATCTTTCAACTCGGCCATCATCACAAAAGCAAATAATTATCAAGATTCATATTAAGTCAGGTAATAGACCATTAAAGGGGAATTCAGTTCAATTTCAACATGTAGGTCTGTTGTTTGTAAATTTGGCACTTTAAACGACATTTTGAACATGTTTAGAGGCTAAAAACAAGTTTAAAACTTGCCCTGTTTAAGCCTGTTGGGTGCCAACTCAGGAGGAGGATAACACGGTGTAGGCAGCACCGATTGTTTTCATTTTTCTCTCTATTGACAGCAATCCACAATCACAAACAACAGAGCTACGTGTTGAAATCGACCGGAACTCTCCTTTAAGGAATGAAGTGGAGCCCGCCGTATGGCATTGTGTCCTCTCTGCCCTCTACTCTGCAGCATTCCAGTCAAGGGTTTATCCAAGTTCCAGCTAGACAAGCTCTAAGTACTGGGCTTCCCTGTGACAGTCTGATTCCTACTGCTGCTAACTAGGATTAACAAGACTATAAGTCTGAAGCCCTGCTAGTGGCCAGGACAGTCTGCAGAGTTCACTACAAACCACAATATTGTTAGATTTAGTCAACAAAACTCTACAACATCACACTGAAAAAAATTACTAACAACATAGTGATTTTGCTATTCTTACAGCATTGTCAGTGCCGGGTCTATAATGGCAACTTTCTCTCGAGGGTGGTGCTACAGGAAATGCCATGGCTTCATTAAAATCAAAGGTTTTTCCCTATTGGGAGTATCACTGTACTTAGCTAATTTTATAACAATCTGCCAATATGAAAAGCTATTTTGTGTATGCAGTTTAGAAGTTGGCCTGAATGTGGAACAAAAGAAAGTGTCCAAAATGCTAAATGTTTAGGCTCTAAGGAGCACGTTAAGATGTCCTGGTAGTATGCCCGTTACATGTATGATGCTGTTTGCAAGAGAAAGTTTTGGAAAGATAGAAGAGTGCTAGAAAAGCTCAGAGGGTCTACAATTAGATATTGTATCTATTAAACTTCACTTTTGTCTTGATGATGTGTAAGCCTCGTCGTTATAGCTCCTACCCTCAAAGTCCAAAGGGATCAGGATTCCCATGCTGCACCACTTTGATTACTTTGATGAGAGCGGAGTAAATTACTATTGAAACAACTACCACACAAATGCAGGCTCTCCTGAGTACAAAAAATGACATTGGAGATGTTACTTAAAATGACATCTGCCTAGGATGCAGTAATTCTACTTGCAGTAAATCCAGGAAATCCATAACAAATAAGGAAAAACACATCCCAGAAAATGGCATTTCTAAAAGTATATTTGATTTTTGGATTTACTGTAGGGAATTTCCTCATTGTGATCATCATTTTTTTACGGTTCACCAACCGGTAAATTTAGCACAACATCACTGTTTTAGCTGCTATATTGTGTCTGCAGGGAAGGGGGTTGTCACTAATATGAATACTGAATCTCTCCCTTTGAACTAAAATGATGTAATCACCCCATGTCTTCTACCCTGTGTGTGGGACAGCCATTCTGGACATGACATGGGGCTTTAAAAAGCGGCGCTAACAAGGATTAGCATCCAATTTTAACACCTGACTGTAATCCTGCCCTCACACAGTCCATGCTAAGCCTGCGCTAGCCAGCTAGCTAATGGAAGGGAAGAGGTTTGCAGACAGTCCATTTTTTTCTTCTCCTCAACTGTTACCTAATAACTTGGCTCGTGACAAATGCAGTGGATGACAGGACAGCCCACTTGCAGGAAAGGGGGAGCAGTAGTTTAGCTCGTGAATTCTTACTGTTGAAGTAAAGTTGGATAAATCTGTTCTATATTATTATTATATATTATTACTATATTATTGTTGTTCAACTCTGCTTCACTGATTTTATACCATGATTCAACACTGTACAAAAGATAGAACCATGTGATTTGTATACTGCTTTGCCCTGCAACAGAAAAAAAGAGAGTTGCCTAGATTATCTATCAACAGACTTTTTAGACCACATCACTGTCACTATATTTTACTGATCAACAATGTGCAGATCTAAGCTTTGCCTTCAAGACATAAACTGTACCATAAACAAAACACCAAAAAGGAAAATACTGAATCCCTTTGGGTTGATAATTAATTAAAGGCTATTGTGGGGTCATTTATCATTGCCATGCCAATATTTATAATTATATATCACGCAGATACAGGCGCAGTGAGCATGAGCTTATTAGACATTATTGGGCACAAGGTAACTGTGTGCTACACACAAAGAAAGGGCAGAAAGGGTGTAGCCTTATACATCATGGTCATCATCTAAATTAAGAACTTCTGAACAGTTTTTAGTTTGTATAATGATGATGCAAGTAGGACGCAAGCAAGGATGCTGTCATGGTTGCTGTCATTACAATCTGCTCCAGCCTGTCAGGCTGGCTGTTGCTGCGTTTTTCATGATACAGTAGCATGGCAGTTTAATTCACCAATATCAAAACATTCAGGAGAAGCGGTTATTGCTGTATCAGTCGTTTTAAACGTATTAAAAATGTATTTTATATAATTAAAACTTGATCTCTCTCTGACTTCACAGACCTTTTATTTATCATGCATGGGCAGTTTACAATGACAAGGGACATGAAGAACAGTCTCCTACAAATAGGAAGCTAATCACAGAACTTTCGAAAAGAGGACCCTTTTGGTCAACTATTTCAATTCATTACACGGTTATATATCAACTTTTAAAGCCATTTTGAGTGAACTACTTCCTGTTTGGCATGTGGAAGTGTGGAAGTGGATTTGACTTTATTTAGTTTATTTACCTCTGTGCTTTATGTAAGTGTTAACCTCTTTATTGTAAGCCCAATTCCCCTTATTGTGCAGTAATGTTTGAACTAGCCTTAGATTGTTTTTATGGTCTACACTTCTTCACAAGCTGGCATGGTGGTCATGATAGCGTTACTGCCAATTCTGTAAAACTTGGAAATGTTGTCTTTAAATTGATCAATCGTTTTGTCACAGGAAATCATATGCAAACATAACATCAAGCTCTACTTCATGACATCCGTACAGAAACATGAAACATGCACCATGCTTCAGCATTCGAAATAAGAAAAGATGTGGTTTAAGACTGCACATTTTATAAGTAAGAATTAATGCTGAAAATCAGTGCAAACTGCTATAACTAACAATCTGAGAGCGGTCACTTTAAAAATCAATATATAGGTTCCTTACCCTCTTCTACAAATCCACTCCTAACTTAAATGACTGGGCTACTAGGTTACTATGTAACATTTTCTTATTCTCACACAAACACAACCAGACATCAAGCTAATGAGATTCTTCCTTAGCAACAGACACACTGGCATTGAGTTCATTTACTAAATGCACAGAAATAAACACGCTTGAGTGACAACATTTTCTAAAAAAAAGAAAGACAAATGTACGTAACTGCAGTGGGTAAATATTTTAAGCAAAAGTTCCCTTCAATGCGGCCTATGTATCGCAGACTATGAAAGCTTACATAATCCAAGGTTGATTCAGTAAAACATATTAAAGGTTGTTCTGGTCAATCAAATGGTAAGTGGTCATTAACATACTGCAGGATGCCTAAACCATATGAAATATAAGGAATAAGAGATCTCATGTGAAACCGATGGATGGATGGAGGCTTTCGTGTGCCAGCTGCAGAGCTGTAGGGATTCATCCCTCCATCACTGGCCTTCCCCTTGATGATGTCATCAATTAAAGGGACATAAAACTAAAACAATCACCAGTTTTCCTTTTCCTCACTATGCTCAAACCAACAGAGATGGATCAGTCCAACCATGGGTGGCTACAAATGTACGTACGCATGCACCCACCCGTACAGATATGCAATCCACACGCGAGTGCTGGGTAAAAATGACAATGCAGTGTGAGCAGATACACAGCAGAGTCTTATGGTACTATGCGTGTGTCACTGCATGTGTTTCAGAGAACACCATACAAAGAGAATTTATACAAGTGAGCCAGCTGGGCACATAAGCCCTCCTGCACAATAAATCCAAATAATCCTTTACGATGGGAAGCGGGAAAAGGGGGGGGTGGGGGGGCACTATGCACATACAGA
>NC_045741.1:13312684-13321674 GCF_008692095.1 Etheostoma spectabile
TCATAAAAAGGTACACACGGTTCAATTAGCCTCGCTATTGTGCTGCTGTGATAGACATTCAGTGGCTATGCCCTTTTCCCAAGAATAACATGCAAGTCACCGGAATGTATGCACTCAAAATAGCAGGGCAGTATATGACATTTGAACCTCCCAAACACATACACGCTTGCCAGCAGATGAAGCGCTGTAGGACAAGGACATAAAGGGGGATTACCCTGAATAGCAACAGAAAAGGGGACAGACAAATAAAAATCATCTTACCTTCCATCATGATTGCAGATTTGCATTCCTCTATCTCCAAGGAGCCTGAAATGAAAGCAGAAGGCGTGGGGAGGGGGAGAAGAGAAGAAGCCCCCAGTTACCGGAGAGACTGTAGAATTGATGGGCACTAGAGCAGCCGTGTGCATGTGGCTAACGCCCTGGCTAACTGTGAGCCTCCGACACCCCCAGACGTTGCCTGTCAACTAGCCCAGGAGGACAGAGAGAGAGAAATACAGAGAGAGAGAGAGAGAGAGAAAGAGCGAGAGAGAGGAGGGGTAGGGGCCTGGCTGGGCTTGCTGCCGATCAGAGCTAGGGCTTAAGCCATGGATGCTGCTGCTGCTCTAACCTACACATTCAGCCGAGGATGCTGAGAGGTGGGGGGAAAGCTCACTGGAGGAAAAAAAAATTAGAGAAGAGAGAGAGAGAGAGAGAGAGAGAGGTGGAGAGACTGAGAGGGAGGGTGGGTTATGTGTGTGTGTGTGTGTGTGTGTTTGGCAGTGGGGGTGGTTGTGTTGAGGAGGGGCGGAGGCAGTTTGCTGAGGTCAGAGATGGCCTCAGCCAATCCCTGCAGCTTTTTTTTGAGTCACATGGCTTACAGCTTGAAGCTCCTGACACCATGGCCCAAGAGAGCTCTACATTAGTAACCGCTCTTGCTTGACAAATACTCCAGCATGCACTGAATACACACACACATGTTTACACATCCAAATAGAGGCGCAAAAAAAAGCCACCACACATGTACAGAGTAAATACAGAGGATACACAAATGTGGTAAACACACACTCCCCTACACCCTACCTTATGTCAGTGCAGTGTGCCAAGCCTGCCCAGCAGTGAATGACATTAATTATTTGCTCGCGGAGATGGTAACGTGCAGGTGTGAGCCAACTGACAACCCATGTTGAGGACACAGACTCTACAATAACACACCACTGCACACAATATTTGCCCTTCACCCTCCTGCACAGTGACTATTCCTGTAGTCACTGCTTGTGTTTGGCTGCATGTGTCCCGCCCTCCTTGGAATAAGGTGCGGTTTCACTTTAACCTCACTTTCCCTCCTCCTCTCCCCGTTCCCTCCCACCTTCCCCTCTTTCTGCCAGTCTGTCACTCCGCTGCCTTTTTCTGTCTCTTTGCTTTCCCACTGCACAGGGACAAGGATCGATCAGTGTGACGTCATGGCAACGCAGGCTACAGTTGCAACTAATGAGCAGTAAGGGCCTATGGCTGGACAGCCCCCAGAGAGGGGTTGCACTTGTGTTTGTGTGTGTGTGTGCTGATTAATTTTCTATGAGAGGGTGCAGAGAGAGAAAAAGGGAGGGAGGGAGGGAGGGAGGGAAGGATGGAGGAAGGGGGTGAATGTTTATGTGGACAATCTAAAGAGCAGAGGAGACTGACAATTAGGCAAACCTACAAAACAACAACTACAAATAAGACACTAAAGTTATACTTTACAAAAACAATTTAAATCTGGGAATGAACTAGGAACAAATGCAGCAGGCAATTTGAGTCTAGTATTGTTTCTAGGATCATTGTCTTTATTGTTAGTAGCGATAGTAGTCATCTTAGTCACAATAGTACTTCATATTGTGTATGAGTTTTTAGTTTAGGAATATACATTTATTTCAAACTAAATATCCTTCTTCTGTAGAAATCATCCACATGTTTTGTAATATTTGTTTGTAAATATTGTAAACACAATCAGAAAGACAATATGTTGAAGTAAGATTTAACAAATAATAAAAAAACAAAAAGGAAAGTACCAAAAATACATTTAATAAACCTTACAAATTACTAATGTTGCACTATTTGTCCACACATTAAAACACAAAGATTTCTGTTTTAAGAGTTATTTTGAAGGAAGTCAATGTCCAGGATAGCAAATGTAACATTTTCCACAGAAAGAGAACTTGATACCTTTTCACCACTGCTGGTTGTTTATTATGCAATTTATTTCTATTAGTACTGAGCAGAAGTTGATGTAAGAAATATGTAAGCATATTGAGAGAACTTTTTGCTTTTTAAAGCCATTGTTCAGCGAATTTCTTGAGCATTCCTATGGAAGCCCGGTATTCAGTGGGTGTCAAGCTGTGCCGTAATAAATCTACTGAGCCAGGCAGAGTGTGTGGCGTAATGGTGTTCACATTAATGACTTTGTATACATCCATTTGCATATATGGATGTACACTGTATGTTATGGGGAATTCTATAGCCTGTGACAAATAGATTTATCCCCCCCATCTATCTATCTATCTATCTCTCTCTCTATCTATCTTTCTTCAGTAATCGTTCAACAGAAGTCAGCCGAGAGCCTCTCCATGCCCCATGAATCCTCTCCAGTCAGGCTTAAGCCCAAGTGATAGGGTCTCCCTCCCTCCTTCTCTTTCTGTGATTTATCACTTCTTCCCTTTTCATTTACTGATTTATCCCTTTTCCTAACCTGTTATTTTTGTCAAGCTTGCCTCCTCCCTCCTTTCATCCCTCTGTCCTGTTTCTTTGCCCAGTTCCTGGCTTAACACCCAGCAGATGCTCCCTAAAAAGAGGGTATCCCACCCTCCCACCAGCTTTAACTCCCTTCCCCCTCATTCTTCTTTCTCCCCCTTCAATCCAAATCTGTATTTGGTGATTCCCTGCCCTCTCATCTGTTCGATTATTTCTGCTGCGTCCCCTTTTTTGTCTTCTTATCTGCATTATCTACATCATTGTTTCTGTTCTCTCGACATCTGTATTTCCCATCACTTCTTCTATTTTCTTCTACATTACTCCACTTCCTTGGCTGCGAGACAACAAGCATCTTCTCCTGCACTGCCATCTAGTGTTCACTGAGAATAATGAGTGATATTTACCATTGTGCTGGTGTTGCAGCAGTGCTGAGTAGGTAAATTATTGTGGATAATTGCTTTGTGAGGTATTGTACCATCAATAAACTGCACTGGGCATGTCTGGAGCAACTAGGCTGATATTTGGTAATACAAATAAAGAGACATGTAGAGTGATTTTGCAGTTGACAAGTGCTGTCATGCCAGCTAGTGGAGGAGTGTAGAATAAGGGAGGAGGAGGGGAGGGGGATTTGCTAAATAAAGCCTAATGCCTTATAAGCTCTGTTTCGGAGTTGCAGGAGTTGGAACAGCCTGAATAAATACACAGTTATGTCATTTACTATGGAGAGAGTGAGACAATCACGCCCACGCTAAAAGTATATAAAGTGGGCATTTTCTTCATAATATACCAGAGAGAGGTAGCATTTATAACCACCTTGATGAGCAGTTTTAACAACGCTCAAATACAAATATTCATATTTTAAAAAAGAAATCAAAAAAATGGGGTTGCATAAACTTATATGAAAGCACCTTAACAAATGCAAAAAACATTAACATTTGAGGAAAAAACTCAACATATGGCATCTTGAAGGTTGTGATGCAACTTATAAATAAATAATATCAAAACAGTACCCCAATGGGGCTAAATATGGTTCAGTGACAGTTTTTGGAATTAAAAGGTTTTGAAATCTTTGTGTATTAGATTTTATTAAAATTTCAACGTAAACCATCTGAGAAAATTTAAACGTCTTTATTTTGAAAACACACTGAATTGCCATTCATTTAACCTTTTTCTTTGAACAGAGAGCACCATCTAGTGAGCTCTGAAAATAAAGACAGTGGTTTGCGAAGCTTCATTTGACCATCACTACCTTCTGAGTGAACACACACTGAACATGCAACACATAGCCACACCAATATTAAATCCACATGTTAGGGCTGTACAATATCAGTAAGGTCAACAAAAAAGTCAAGGTTACTGGCTACATATAGTACACACACATAATACTATATTAAAAGTTCATACACTCACCCATTTTACCGCTGGAATCAGATAATTTAGAGCAAACACCCTGAGAATACATAAAAAACTAAAATAACTGAAAAAAAAGTCACTTTCATACCTTATTTTCAGGTACAGTCACCATGCACGTTCTCACTGCTGAGGTGTTGCTGTACTGTACTGAAAGGTCAAGAAAGGGTTTTTCCTTACCAGCCAGTAAACAATTCCTCAGTCATGTAAAGCCACTCTCCATGGGAACACCTTGTTCTCAATCTCACCCCAGCCAGACAGAGAGATGAGAAGTGAAAAGACGATCAGAGGACAAAGATGATTTGCTGAAAAAAATAAGCGGGAGATGAGAATGAGGAGTAACCAAGGACTTGGCCAGACTGAGCTGCTCACAGGACATGCACGTACACTAATGTCAAAACCAGCGCAACAATTAACAAATCCAAGTGTACCAACGAAGGCATACACACAACTGCACAGGAACACAACCTACAGAAAATAGTAATGTGGCACAGCAGGCTAGACAAATCGGGCAGTGACGGTCAAGATGTCCTTTACTGCAGCGCACGCACATGCAAAAAAACACACACACACACACACACACACACACACACACACACACACACACACACCAACACACACACACCACACCACCACCTACATATATAGATTTTTTAGTGCCAATGACTTTTTAGCCGATGACCATACGGGCTGCCGAATTTCTTGAGCCTATATTTGGAGCAGATACTGCTTTTGTTCCCTCAATAAAACTAAACCCCGCCACACTGGATTTGTTTTCAGAATCTGCTCTGACATTTCTTTAAAGTAATTAAGAAAACACAGATCAGTGTCACTTCTGCAATCATTTTACATTCATAGCACCCAAATTATGTGTGCAATGTGCATCATATGGATGGGTGCACTGCATATGGTTAACTGCGTAATGGTAAAAGGCTTTCATCAAAATCTACAACACAGCCTTGATGATGCATTACTTGCGGACATATAAGCCAGATATAATCAGGTCAAAACAAAATGTCCTTTTCAACACATTTAAATTACATAAAGAAAAACAAAAAAACCTGAAAAATAGCCATTGAATTAAATTGGATTAGCCTTGATGTGTAATTTCAGACTGCCGTGGTGCTAGTGGTGGACAGTGCATGGTCTGCATGTGAACTGCAGCGTCTTCAGCAACACAGAGCTGCCTGTGGACGTCTGTAAATAACGCCGGGAAAAAGCGATCGCCGAACGCAGCTGCCACAAAAAATGTAAGGTAAAGTAAATCAGTCTGTCACTAAGACACACTCTTACTAATTAGAAACAGACTATTGGCAAGGAGGCTCTTATTTCTGGCACATATTTTATACACCCCAGATGGCAGAAACTTGTGAAAAGTGAGTATTTTCACTTAAAAAACAGCAGATGCAAAAGAAAATTCGAATCTTCTTCTCTATCCCCACCCCATCTACCTCATGTCCCTCGCTCTCCCAACCCCTACCTCAAATCTGTCTCAATTTACCCCTCACCCTCCACCTCCCTCCCTCTGACCTGCTTTCTCTCCACCTCATGCCTTTTGCCTGTGGGGGGCAGTGTTGTTCTAGTCTGACTTATTTTTCAGTGATGCCTGATGCATCTGTTTGCTGATCCAGAACTGTGTCCACGACCAGCAAAAACCGTAAGACAAATTCAAATGGGTCATTGCTCTGTTACTGTGAATGCAGTTAAAAGGGGAAAGCTGCATTGAGCAGCAAACTGTCGTCATCATCTGGTAAACCAGGAACCACTGGGAGTTGAGGATGAGGTATGGTGAAGCCACTACATTTATCAAATGTGTTCTAGTTCAATCCTCAATCTCCTCAATAAACAAAAATAGCAAACTTGCACATATTTAGCTCTTCCATTTGCAACGGTAACAGCTAATGCTGAACCATTGTTGATTAACTGACTGTGGCGGTAATGCAACTCATGGATGCCAGCTGACAACCTTGCTGCTGATGGGGTGGGGGACTTACTAGGGAAGTGGCTGCTTGTGTCTACAACAACGTACGCAACACATCATGACGGCTTACTCTCCTGGGGTGAACTGGGACCCCATTGTCTGCTTGTCGTTAACGAGTAATGATCGGTCAACGAGGGTTGGCTATCGGTCAGAAAAAAGAAAAGAAAAATCTGAATTAGCATGCCTATACATGATTAATTACTTATCTTACTACTTACATACTTATTACTTGTAAAATATTAAACCTTTCCTAAGTAAAAATTCTCACATAAAGATTTGCTGCTTTAAATTATAACTACAGCACCTTACAGTTTTCTGGCCGATGGTCGGACAGAATAAGCAATCTTCAAACAACACAGCTGGGCTCTAGGATTGACAGTTCAAAGACCAAACAATCACTAAATAAAAGATCATTCATTTTATGTTCATGCAGGTGATCATCTCAAGGCTTTTCAGAAAAGCAGGCTAACTGCAGGCCTCAACAGGACCAGTTAAACAAAAGGGATGCAGGAGTGTGCCTGGATGCAAAACTTGAGTTACCTTTCCACTTTCAAAAAGAAATTACTAAATAAGAAAAAAAAACGTGAAACAGGTTTAATGACATTGTATATCTTGCCAGTTACTGAGGTAACAGGATTCAGTGCTACAGGAGCAGGGCATTGAAGAGCTGGGAAAATCTAGTGGAACATGACCATGCAGTGATGTGAACGAAGCTAACAGGAAGAGCGAGGTGCAACTTTTCTCCAACAATAAAATAATCAGGTTCCCTTTCAGCTAGCCAACACACTAGCTAGCAGTAAATATGTATTGATAATTGATGCACTTCTTTGATTGTTTTTGGGGGGGCAGGGCAGGAAAGGGAGAGACAGAGGGGATGACGCGCAGCAAAGGGATGAAGGTCGGATTCGAAACCCGGGCCACTGCAAAGGACTCAGCCTACATTGGGCGCACACTCTACATGGGTGGGCTAGAGGGTGCCCCCTTTTATGTTTTGTCACCTTTCACTACACACTGTTAAATAAAGCATATGCTAAATGGTCTCACTTGAACAAATGATGATATTGGAGTCATAATTTGGTTTTCATGGTGCAGTCATTACAGCACTTTGACTTCCATTGGAAATGTTTTTGCATAGATGCCATATGGTTTCCTTTGTCAAATAAAGGTACCCTTATATGTGATAACCGTGTCACATGTTTCCTATACCCTAAATTTTAGGTTTGTCAACACAGAAGGAGTTTTACAGATATGATGCCTCCCAGTAAACATCATCTCTATATTTGGCCTTTCCTGGGCTCATGTTGCAACTGTCACGTCTCATGACCCGAGGCCTCGTGCCATTTCCTGCACAATGCTGAAGCAACATCCCTGCAATCCTCCACCCTGCAGCAACTCTCCTCACCCCCAAAGTGCCCCGATGAGGGATCATGATTAAGCAGCAGCAATTTAAATGTACACAGACAAACAGCCACCCACAGATTAGGCAGCAGTTGAGTGAAGTCAAACCAAAACAACTCACTCTCCATTGAGCGGCAAGGGGAGGCATGCAGGGCAATAAGGCGTGGCGGTGGCAGGGTGCCATGTCGAGTGCCTACGTGCCAACCAGCCACTCATGATACTGTCTGTCTGTGTGGCCAGACAGAGACACTCTTCTCTGTCATTACCCCACTTGCTGCCCTGCCAGGGGTCCAGACACACACACACACTACATCAAGCAGCAAGGTTTTCTGTGTAATTAGCATCCACTTCATAATTACTTGATGATGCTGAGAAGGCTGACTGCCCGCTCATTTGTGGATTTGGATTGTTTAGTCTGATGCCACTGGGGGTATTATTTAGATTCATAGCTTTATGTTCTTATAGCAAGAGATGGGAGTTATTAACACCGTTATCTGGGAAAGCACTAGTGAGTTAGCGAGTGAGATAGCAAGTAAGCAAGTGTTGCAGGTTAGCATGGTTGGTTACATTGGAAGATATTCAGTCAGCTTTTAAACCAGCCACAGTGGTCACTTCAGTTCAAAATGAAAATAAACTTTTTCAACTCAAAACTAGAAATTATAGTCTTGTGGGACTATATTTCCTACTGCCTCCCTGGCCTGCAGCACCAGTTTAATACTGTTGGCCTGGACTATTCTCTGACCCCAAACCCCATCCCGAGTCAACCCCCTGTTAAAAAAACCCTCTAAAAACCAAGTCCTCCTCTTCAGCCTCAGGGGATGGAAAAGATGAGCTCATTGCTCTGATACTGGGCCGGTCTGGTCTGTGGTCTCCCTAATGGTCTCCAGGATGTCAGCACCGGTCCAACAAGTCCCTCTTACTCACACCAATTACCATTTCCACACATGGCCCAAGCCTAAATAAACAGAGCCCAAACTTGCTATACAATCAGCTTATATCTATAAACAGTGGTGAAGTTTAAATTAGGCCACTCCCAAGAGTACCGGCCTTTGCTTGGACAGCATGGCTGAGATGACAGAATGGAACCAGATGAACTCACTGCAGGGAGTTTCAAAGGAGTATCTTAAAGACAACACAAATAGCACAGACATGAGTTTGACACTACCTAATAGTTAATTTGGATAATTTAAACAGAACATTTTAATATCAAGTTAAATAATTATACCGGTAACTTGATATTAATTTGATTTAGAAGGTATTGCTCTTTTTCCATGGTAAATGACCCCATAAAGAAGACATTGAGCTAAATGACTCCTCTGCCTAAAGCTAAGGTGGGAACAGAAAACCAGATAGTTTAATTAGTTTTGGACAAAAAAAGAAAAGAGAAACACTTGTCTATGCTTGCTTACTGGCTTATTCTGGGTTGGCTGGACACCCACGAGAATGTTGCTAATATAGGTTGTGTTGCGTGTGTGTGTGTGTGTGTGTGTGTGTGTGT
>NC_045741.1:13321684-13325265 GCF_008692095.1 Etheostoma spectabile
GTGTGTGTGTGTGTGTGTGTGTGTGTGTGCGCGTGTGCTGTGACGTGCCAGTGGGAGGCCAGATAAGCCTCCCAATGACGCATTTAATATTGAACCAATAATTCATGAGGCATCTTAAAATAGGAGTGTCGATTTTTAAGATCTGCTGTCTCTACCAGTAGTGAGAACAATGAACCTGCCTCGGACATACTATAATAGGTCATGATGAGGCAGATGCAAGTCATGAGGAAGGAGGTATATGTTGTCCTAGTAAGGTGCACAAACTGAAGATCATGGTTCACCAGTTCCTGTGGTTGGTTCATGGTTCCTGTTCCCTCTCTTTGCAGGCCGTTTAACTAAATGTGGGCAGTGAACCCAACTAGGACCAACCACACTTCCTGAGTCAGGTGGGTAGAGCACCAGTAGTCATGTTTCCATCTAATTGTCAAGCAAATTTTAAGCAAACTTTTAAAATGTCCCAAAAAAGAATAAAAAGGAAAATGCAAATTAGAAGGGTTTCCATCAACTGGTTTAGAGCAAATAAACTAGACTACGCATGGTTGTAGATTGCAAACTGGCTTGCTAAATCAAAGAGTTTAGAAGCTAAGTTCTTGACTAAATGGAGAGAGGTAGCATTGTACAAGTTGGCCACCTGTGCAGAATACAGGGTTCAGGCAGAGACATTTGGTGTCGGCGAGACAACCGCTCCCCAGAGGGTTTTTTTGGCAACAAAAATTATGACTAAATATTGTCGTCAACGAACCTTTATCACGTGACAAAAACACGAGACGTAAAAGCTGGTCATGTGATGATGACTATAATTAAATGTATAATGCAGTATTGGTGACGAATAAAAAAGAAAGACTAAATGTAGTTTACAAAATAAAAACTACGGTAAAATGTCTCTTCATTTTGACCAAAACTGGAAATGTGGAAAATGTTACAACATTATTTTGTCTCGTTTAGTCACGTTATTAATATTATTTCGCAGTATTTCTGTTCCCTGTGTCTCACTTCAGGGGCTGCACCAGGTCGCACTCGGGTCGCACTGCGCAGACGCAGGCAACATTACTTCCTCAAGCCCTATCGCGGCATTATTTAATTTAGAAGATGCAGCGGTGAGTTAGAGAGTGAAATGAGCTTAAACAACAACAAACTAAATTAAGTCTGATACAGAGAAAGGGGCCATGGCCGGCCAGCTGGAGTTTGTCTTTGTGAAAAAACGATGGGGAGAAATGCGGCCACAAAATTAGGAAAAAACACCACGAACCTTAAGAGACATCTCAAGCCATTCCATAATGAAAATGAGGTCAAGTCATTAACGTAATGTTACTTTCTATTGTATAATGCTAACTCATGAAGCTGTGGTTAATGTTTCTTATTTTAAAGTTTTTGTTGCTGATGAGATTAACTCATTAGGTAGTGAAATTTGATTTTGAATGATAGGGTATTTTTCTATACTCGATACTATAGAGGCAAATAGGGCTGCACAATTAATTAAATTTTAATCACAATCAAGACTTTGGCTTCCCACGATCAAATTTGTGCGATCCAGGGATATTTTAAATGTGTCACTCCGTTCATAGTATGCTCCGGTTTTTGTTGATATTTACATGCCCCATTTCTTCTTTAAAGATGTGCCTGTGTTTGGATTCTTCCTGTCACTCTCCGCGCATAATATGGATGTGAAAGCAGTTATAAACAACCTATGTTACAATAAAATTTGTTTTGGTTAAAATCAACAAATAACTGTAATAATTAATCGTGATCTCAATATTGATCAAAATAATTGTGATTATCATTTTGGCCATTATCGTGCAGCCCTAGCCTTGTTCATCAAAACAGTACCCTTCCTGTGGCATTAATTTTCGTCACCCAAAATTGCGGAAAAAAGGCAGTCTGAATTACTTTGTCTAAAAAAAAATTCTCTTTAATCTTGTTGAGGAGCAGGTCTTCTCCTGAGAAGAGAAACAATGCAATGTATACGCATTATTAGGGCCAATCATGGATTTTTTTTTTTAGGTCAATACTATAAATATCACATTGGTAAATTTATTTTTCAACAAACATATGGCAATGTCTAGACCCTTCAAATTTGTTTAAAAGAACTGTGAAAAGACATGTTTGAGGCAGGACATTTTTTTCAGTTATTATCCCTCCCCAAAAACTTTTTTTTACATTTATTCAGATATTTATATATTATATATATTATTCATTGATGTTTAGTAGCCAAAGTCAAATATCAGTGACATGTGAACTGTCTTAGTAGTGTAGTGCAATGTGCCTTTCTATTCTGTGATATGAGGTCCAATAAGCAGTGTCCTGTGTACCGACTTGGGAGTATGTAGGGCCTGCCCCCCCCCCCCCCCCCCCCCCCCCCCCCCCCCCCCCCCCTCCCACACACCCACGAGCTGACACATCAAAGCCCTTCCCATTATGCTGAATCTTTGGCAGAATGCAGCAGCAAGAGATAATATACCAATATGCGCAAATAACACACTCCAATATCCATGTGCGTACATACACATGTGCGTGCAGAAGCACTTTTACCCAGAAGGTACAAAATTCCTTGTACTTTGTTACTCATCGCTGACTTGTCTTACACCATCTCCTGAGTGTCACATAATAGAGCATGTTCTCCTCCTTTCCTCACAGAAAGCCACAGCTCACCCACGCGCACAAATCTTACCCAAATCCCAAATATACTTCCGGTGAACTCTCTTCCTTCATAATGCCAACACACACAGTACCAACACCGCTAATTACATTGGCAAATATACAGGACGTATCTCTTTTTCAGTTAACCACACCTACCTCAATGCGAAAAATCTAATTTGGATATAGAAATGTGTAGTCCCAAAATGTTCTGCCTTTTTCTTTTTAGCGAGCTATTGTTTCAAAGTCCATTTGTGATCTGCAACACAATAAAAAACAGGATCAGACTTAACCCCTTAATATATGTTGCCTGACTTGTAGCCATATACAGTAGGTCCTAAAAATGTTTTAAAGTATGATTCATAAAAATGATTCATATATTTAGAAAACTCCTTATGTCTTATACCTAAAACAGAAATGTACAGATAAATTATAACATTGATGGGTTGGCCAAATGGTTGGTGTTTTCCCAAGCGTGCAGACAAGCCTGTATGACTGATACTCACTGAGGAAATCCTTTGCTCCTCCACACTAGGACATACTGTGAGGCATCCCCCATGAACGCTCCATACCAAAAGCAGCATAAATGACTCACACTGTCTCCAACAGCAATGATAACACTTTCTGTATTTAACAAAGCAAAATTGTCTAAAAAAGGATATATTCTTATTTCTATTTGCCCAAAAAGACGGAGGGAGATGATTCAAGGCACATGAAGTTGATACATTATAAATGCTTTTTCGTTGAGAAAACCTGGATGTGTGCTAGGGCTGCTTGATTATGGAAAAAAATATAATCACTATTATTTCAGTCAATACTGAAATCACAATAATTTAACACAATTACTTGTTGACTTCTGGAAAGATGTTGGAATTATTGAACTTAAACAGTGGTTAAAGTAAAATCAATCAACAGTAAAAAAAAAAAAAAAAAAAAAAAAAAAAAAA
>NC_045741.1:13325275-13325729 GCF_008692095.1 Etheostoma spectabile
TTTTCCTTAATACTTTTCCTATTTAAACTTTATTTTTTCATTCAGAACACAAGAGAAAGTAAGAGTTTACTTGCAAAACATAATTTGATAAATAGTTTTCTTGATTATTCGGTTTGTGATCATTGGGAGCCGAAATCATAATAACGATTACATTTTGATTAATTGCACATCCCTTAAGTGTTCCCAAAAATAGCCAACATTTCATATTTATCCGATCAATCTCAATTTGTTAATGTTAACGATAAATCCTCCAAGTACGCTAAATGGTGTTCCACAAAGCTCAGTGCTTGGACCAGTTTAATTCTCCTTATATATGCTTCCTCTAGACAATATTATTATCTTCTCATCTCATATCTATCAATCAAGCCAGACAAAACCAGTCAGTTAGCTAAACTTCAAGCATGCATAAATTATATAAAATCATGGATGTCCTACAATTTTCTGATGTTAAACT
>NC_045741.1:13325739-13326223 GCF_008692095.1 Etheostoma spectabile
TGAAGTTATTGTGCTGGGCCCTAAACACCTCAAACTTCATTATCTAGGGATATAGCTACTCTGGGTGGTATTGCCCCGGCCTCCAGCACTACTGTCAGAAATCTAGGAGTTATTTGTGATCAGGATATATCCTTTAACGCCCATCTAAAACAAATCTCGAGAACAGCCTTTTTTCATCTTTGTAACATTGCCAAAATAAGGAACACCCTTTTCCAAAACAGTGCTGAAAAACTAGTCCATACATTTGTTACTTCCAGGCTGACTACTGTAATTCTTTAATATCAGGATGCTCAAATTAGTCCCTTAAGATTTTCCAGCTGATCCAGAATGCTGCAGCGCGTGTTCTGACAAGAACTAAAAAAGGAGATCATATTTCTCCTGTATTAGCTTCTCTGCATTGGCTTCCTGTAAAGTCCTGGATTGAATTTAATGTCCTTCCCCTAACCTACAAAGCTCTAAATGGTCAAGCACCATCTTATCTTGA
>NC_045741.1:13326233-13326825 GCF_008692095.1 Etheostoma spectabile
TCTTAGTGCCTTATTGTCCCACTAGAGCACTATGCTCCCAGATGTAAGAGTTGTGGTTCCTAGAATCTCTAAAAGTAGAAAGGGAGCCAGAGCCTTTAGCTATCAGGCTCCTCTACTGCAGAATCAGCTTCCGGTCAGACACCGTCACCACATTTAAGAGTAAACATAAAACTCTCCTCTTTGATAAAGCTTATAGTTAGGGAGTGAGGAGTCGCAGCGTTTGCCTAGACCAACGGGGGAGGGTGTATAGCCGCAGACATGGCACCCCTTCTCTTCATAAAAGAGAATCCCAGTAATGCTTGTTACTAACCTAGGTCTGAAGAGTCATTACCCAGAGTCCTTATGTTCTTTTTCCCCCAGCATGTTTTCTTAGATTAGGGAGGCTCCAAAATCATGGTTGCAGCGGGTCCTGCTACACTGCCTGCGAGGCCCTGCTACGCTCTGCTGTGCCTTGTAATGCCATGAACTACTAGAAACTACTTTTTTAGTCACTGTTCCATTATCATTTACTGTCACTGTTATTGCTGCTCTTCATTTCACTCCCAACCAGCCCGTCAGACACTGCCTACCAAGAGCCTGGGTCTGTCCGAGG
>NC_045741.1:13326835-13327376 GCF_008692095.1 Etheostoma spectabile
AAAGGGAGTTTCTCCTCGCCACTGTCGCACTGTTGCTTGCTCTGGAGGGAACTACTAAAACTGTTGGGTCATTGGACAGAGTGAGGTCTAGAACTACTCTATCTGTAAAAGTGTGATCAATGTATAACTCTTGTTATGAATTGATACTATAAATAGAATTGAAATTTCATATTTTGCTATTTAAGTATTTATTTTTATTTAAGCCATTCTGAATTGTAAAACATTAAACAGGTTGGAACAGGTCTGTGCTCGCTGTATTTCCTCTCCCACCACGCTCAGGCAAAAATAACTAGGCTATGTTAACTATGTTTATGACGTTTTACAGTATTCATAGAAATAAATGTGATATGTATTGCAGAACTATAATAGGGCTATAAGTCCACTGATTTTGTATTGCGTAAAAGATTTGTGGTACCTGAGGTTCTGCTACTTTATTTGAAATCATGTTCAATACTCTTTTTCCCCAAAGTGTCTGTTGTTCTGCAGTGTTATAGGGGACACAGTAGGGCTGCACAATTAATCAAATTTTAATCGCGATCAC
>NC_045741.1:13327386-13327504 GCF_008692095.1 Etheostoma spectabile
TCCCACGATCAAATTTGCGTGATCGAGCGATTATTTTTTTAAAGCGTTATTTCATAGAAAGCTCCGGGTTTTTTGCATAGCCCATCTGCCGCTACTACTGTCTGATCATGAGCCAGTC
>NC_045741.1:13327523-13327655 GCF_008692095.1 Etheostoma spectabile
AGCTTAGTTTCTAGATGTAGACAGTCCCAGAGGACAGAGTAACGGGAGGAAAACTCAAAAGAGCAGTCGGTTATACGTCTGTCTGTTTACCAGTTTACCAGTAAACGCAACATTTTGTCCCGTTTGTTGTTT
>NC_045741.1:13327665-13327776 GCF_008692095.1 Etheostoma spectabile
AGCGGTGACCAGTGCTAGTCGGTGCTAGTTAGCGTCTGTTAGCTGTTAACTAATAGCGTTTGTTAGCTGTTAGCTAGTAGCGTCTGTTAGCTGTTAGCTCCTCTAGGACGC
>NC_045741.1:13327786-13337755 GCF_008692095.1 Etheostoma spectabile
ATGTCCTCCCATCCGCTGCAATGCTGTTTATATGGATATGGTTTAATTTTGCATTACGGGACCCATTTCGTCTGTAAAGCCGTGCCTGTGTGGGATCTCTCCTCTACTCTCTCTCCTCGTCTATCTCCACGCAGCCCCGCCACACAGCGCCGGTCCAAACTTCTGACATTTGTCTACAGTTTTTAATTTTTTATTACCACAGCTTGTATATGTTAAGTATGAGGGGCAAACCTGTATTTGTACCAGTGTTTCCGCGGTAACTCTGGTATCGCGGCGCCACGGCAAGAAGAAGTTACTGAATGCAACTAACTTCAGTTGGTAGAGTAACAGCGTGAGACGGAGCTGCTGGTCCTGGACCTGGACCAGAGATGTGACCCATTGGGAGAATATCATAGTTCATAAAAATGCAGCGCAGTGAAGATACAGACGTTTCATACACACGCCGTGTGTATCCGCCATTCGACCCGTGCGGGACCCGTTCATGATGATCAGCCGTCTCTCTGTGAGTAGCGTCCATCCCACTCCCTCTCGCAGTTATAAATAGCCTATGTGACAATACAATTTGTTTTGGTTAAAATCAACAAATAATCGTGAGAGTAATCGCGATCAAAATTTTGATCAAAATAATCGTGATTATCATTTTGGCCATAATCGTGCAGCCCTAGGACACAGTGCTGTCTTTCTGGGTAGAGCCCAAGAAACATTCCCTGATAAAGCTGCATTTGAGGGTTTTCACAGCTCAACACAAGAAACAGCTTTCCAACATTTTCCCAGGCTGAATTCCCAGGCACTGTCCACCTAAGACTGAAACCTAATTTCTCTCTCATCATTCTCAAGCTTGGCAATCCCTTCTCTCCCCCACAAATTTTCCCACATTTCACAAACCTCTACTTGAACTCACTCTATATGAACTCTCACACGTGCAGTAGGCCTCTTGGATATTATGGCTGTCCCAACCCAATACCCCCAAGCCCAAGCTAATATCTGCACTGATTTTTTGTTTAAAGACAACTGACAAAATGTCTTTGGCAACTTTTTTTCAAATCTGTTTCTCAAACAAATGGTAAGAATTTTATCTTTGTATCAAACCTCCTGATGGACAATTGACCTGAAAAAGGTGAATGGAATAGACTAATTGCTCAGCTGTTTTAGATGACAAAAACTGATCTGTCTTGTATCCCCTTCTCCTCTCTCTACTCCCTCATCAAGCCCTTGCTTTCACGTACTGGATTGCAACATTGCATAGTAAACTTTAACTAGCTGCTACAAATATCACCATTGTGTTTTTAGTATTGTCAGGGGTACCGTGATTTCAAGTCCCAAGGTGATATGTCTTTCATTAAAAAAAAAAAACTTTAAAAAAACTGAAGACTACAATGTTGTACATTTGGAATCCATGATTGAAAATAATATATATTTTATCTCATATATCATCATATGATATCATGTAGGCCTACATCATATATCTAATCTCATAAAAGATCTCAGCAACATGTGAAACTGTGTAAAAAGACAGATTGTCAAAAGCCCACGGTATAATTTTCTGGCAAACACATTTTTAGTCTTCCTGATTTTGCATCCTATGTGATTTAATTTCCTGAACAATAAACAGTTAATTCCCACACAACAAAGGTTTCAGCCCTAAAATTAGCTAGCTAACCCATGAAATGTTTTCAGAGTGTTCCTCTAGTCTTATTAATTCACTCGTTTGACTCATTCTAAAAGCCCACTCTCACGTCTTCTGTACTCCACATTAACTAGCCTACTACTTTTTGTTAACTTTATAATGTAGGCTAATAACAGCAATGGTTTTGTTTTTGTGTCTGGACCTGGCCTGTGTAGAGTGAGGGGCATGGATCTGGGCTAGCCAATGTGCTGCCTGGAGCCGTAAGTGTATTAGCTAGTGGATTAAGGGTGTCCATTTTACAGAATTAGCTAATGGCCGACGGTGCGCCGGAGTCCATTAATTGCATAATAATGAAGATAAAGAATTCGCCCATATGGTATAACATAACGTTACGTTACTGTGTGTAATGTGGTACAACAATGGTATTCAGTTAGGTATTTATTTCATTTAGTTACATAACCCGTCGTAGGACCTCTCATGTCGGTAACGTTAACGAACCGTGGTGAAGCTGTTAACATTGACGTTTAGCGTTAGCAACATTTGAGTCACAGAGCTAACTGTAAGCTAACTCACTGTTAGCCTCGGTTTTTGTCAAAGATAAAACATCACTTAAACATCACTTACCGCTCTTTGGACAACGTTTTGTTTTTTAGGGAAGCTATATTCTTTTCAATTGAAACCAATGTATTCTGCACGATTACGAAAAATGTATATGTCCTTTCCCAAACTTGTGATTGACTCAGCCAATAAAGATGGACGTCGGAAGTGACAAGTAACGTTAACGTTAGCCGTTATCTTTTTTTTCATTCATGGCATGTTTTACTACGCCTAGATATTTTATGAATGTGCGTGTCCGACTGCAGGTTTATTTTGCTCGGTATTCAGTGTTTGTGAAAAGGCACCTGCGTATTGACAAATCTGTTTGCAGTTTTTGTTCACAAGAACATGTAAAGTGTGGCTTACATTTATAAGATTTAATTTATTTAAACAATTAAAAATATAATGAGAGCCATATAAATACAGCCACCAAAATCATTTTTATTATTATTTAATCTGCTGCTTATTTTATTGATTACATACTCAGAAAATAGTGAAAATGCCAATTTAATTTCCCAAAATCAGGTGAAAGGTCTTTAAATGCTTCGTGTGTCAAAACAAGGGTCTCATAGCAAACATATTCAATTCAAGCCTACTAGAAGACTAACAACAATTAAATATACCTTCACATAACACTTGAACCATTACATTTTCCTAATTTTTACTTTTTATTTTTGTGTGTGTGTGTCTGTGCGTGCGTGCGTTTGTGTGTGTGTCTGTGTCTGTGTATCAGATTGTATCTGTCTGTACGTGCTGTACGAGACATTGCCTGCATGTGACTGTGGGGATGTTATCCCACTGACAAATGCTTAAAGAGTGTGTCTCAGTATCCAGTTGCCGTGGCAACCTGAGACGACTTGCTCATGGATGTGAGAGAAAACCCTGTCAAAGTCCCACTCCATTGTCTGTCCGTCTGTGTGTCTGGTCTGTTAATGGTAGCAGAGAAAGGAGGACAGAAATAACACATAATGTGAGAAAAGCGTGATAACGCAACATTGAGCTAAGAAAAGAAGTAGAAAATGGGAAGTGGTTGCATTTAAAAGAGAGGAATCATGTCGTGCTCTATAAATCCAACCTATAGGCCTGATTGGATTTTGTTTTCTTCATTCTTTCTCATGTTGTTTATAGCATGTGTGTCAATAATACTGATTGTCTCCTTGACACAAGCACAAAACCCAAAAATCTACTAGGGACATTTTGGACATCTATATTCTCATGACTTCATATCACTGTAAGATGTACCCACAACAAACACGGTTTCCACAAAAGTATTTATTTTTAGTTGAAACCATAGATGATACATATTCTTAACCTCAAATTTTTAACACTCTGCTTGCAATTCATTATCTTAATAGACAGTTCCTGCATAACAACTCAATACTATATTTTGTCTATGTGTGAAGTCCTCAGTTGATGTTTTGAAATTAAAGATATAGGTTGTATGTTGAAATTCAGTAGTTATTGTGTTTATCTGTTTTATCTGGAGTTTACTGTTGAAGTGTATATAATCATTTGCCTCTATTGTATATGTATTGTTCTGTCTACTGTGTAAGTGATACATATTGAATGTTCTTCTGTCCTTAAGAGGACTTAATCCTCTGTTGCACTTCCTTATGTTTCCCTCATTAATGTTTCCTAGTAGTGTTTTAGTTTAGTTTAGTCAAAGTTGCTAGAGTGTTGCATGCTGTAAAAACTTTAAAGTTCTTTTGGACATACTTATGGCTTATATAAGTTAACGTGACTTGACAAACCAGAGCTTCCAGGGTAAAGCTGTCAGCAACACAAGGCTTCCTTATGGGATGTAATACTTTTGAAAACCATTAAAATATTGTTTGGGATGGTATGGTTGTTTACTAGTGCAGAATGTCTTATGTTCAAGACATGTTTCGGACCTGCATGTGCCTGCCATTTACTATAAATGCTCTGTAGGCTACTACAGGAGATTACTGGAAGGAACGGCATTACAGGAGAACAAGTGAAAGACACACACACATACGTGTGTCATCACACAAGCTCTCACGCAAGCCAAAGAATTGTTCCCATGTGCTACAGACCTCTATGATTTGTGAAGGTTGCGTGAGAACAACACATGATTTATAAAGTTTAGAGTAATATAACCAAAGCGCTTAGTGACACAGCTGTGGAAGAACCAGAGAAAAGGGAAACAGAAACGACTGTGAAGTTGGTCACGCTACGGAAAAACACATTCCTCATTGTAGCTTTCAGTTTGGAGATTTTTTTCCTCTACTTTTTCTATGGAGTGAACAAATCAGACAATTACTCACTGTTCTTTATGTCAGTGATTCAAAGGACGAGTTTTTACAGATAGACAGTTCTATTCAATGGACTTTCGGTTTTCACCTATCTTGGTGTCTGGGTTGAAGTTGGTTGAATAAAGGGATGTTGATGTCAGTTGCAGTGCTTTTATGTCTTTTACCATACTAAGTCGTTTGTGACTGATGAAGAGCATAGTCAAAGCTCAAGATGCAACTGGATCAGCTGAGTTTCTGGACCATTGCTTTGTGGACGTCCTAGTAGATTTGTGGCGTATGTCTGTGGCCTGTATCTAAACTTTCAGCCCACTCAGCTGATTCCAGTCCAAATAAGGGCTTGAGTCAGCAACCCTCCAGTTCCCAACCCAACTACCTTCAGACTGAGCTAATGACACCCCAAAATGTGGTAACGCCTAACGACTTTGCGTGTCATCCAATATACTTATATACCAAACGGTTTCCAGGATGGAAGAGCATTTTGTCCTACTCCCAACCTCCACCACCTCACTGCTTCTACATGACTGGGGCCTGAGATACACTTAGACCCCTTTTTTATTCTGTGCAAACTTGGTTGTACTACAGCGTTTTGGAGATTTCTGGTTCACTACTGAATGTCTCAGCAGACGTTGACAGTACTTTGGTTTCAAGTTGCCAATATCCCCAAAATTCTGCCAGGTGTGTCAACCTGTTCTCTCACTGCTTTCACAAGCACAATGAGGACCCGCCAAGGTTCTTTAAACAGGCTGTCAGTGGTGTTTCTCTGCACCCTGAGCCACTTCATCATCTCTCCTCTAATTGGCTCATGGGATATGAATAGCCACATATGTATCCATCACGGGACTGATTTACTTGCTTCACTTACAAGGTCAAAGCAGCCTCGGGGGATCCAAGATGGGCATCATGTTGCCTTTTTCCTGGAAGCCACTAATAGCACCAACAAAAACTGGCAACTGTAACTGCGGATTTTTGTTTGTACTGATACATTTTATGAATTTGTTTTCATCAAACAGCTTTGCTTGTAGAAAATGCGTTTTTTCTTCTTCTTTTGTTTCATTCTATTCATTGTCTTGAAAGAAAAAGGTCTCATTATGAAGAACACTAATAATATTTTTCTTTACAAAATGATCTGCCAGTTCCATAAGAAAGCCCGATAACTCTCCATACAATTTAAAATCAATTGCCAAGCTTGTCTTCTTTAACAATGTATTCCTCTGAAAGCAGCAGCAGCAGTGTTTGACCCAGCTGGCCCTACAGTCAGCTATAAAGCCACAATGACGCAAAAGCAGGATCCACATAATATGCATGAAAAGAGGATATTTAACACTTTGTGGCCATGATAAATTTAATCTGTTACATAAAACCAACACTGAAAAGATTAGTGAATGTACCCTGCATGTGCGATCTCGCACTTTGATCATAATCTTGGCCACTCTCGGCTAAGTTACAAAATTAGTGCAAGGTGTGAATTCCTGAAAAATGATTGCACTTACTGTGTTACTTACTGCACACAGACAGCAGTGAGTTGCTCTTGTTTGGCATCAACAGATACCTCTGGTCCACCTGCTTATTATTGGCACTCCTGATGCTTCTACTGATGTCAAAGAAAAGAAAAGTTAAAAATAATCATACTCACATACACTGTACAGTACATACTATGCATTCTTTTAGCTTTTAGCTCTAATATAAAATACAAAATGAAAAAATTAAATAGGCTGCCTTGCTTTGTCTTGAGATGATAATAGGTTAAAAGGTTCAGGTGTCTTTTAGGCTGCTATGAAACACCAGCACAGCTCTACATAACTCACAGAACAAAGACTCTAAGAAATCCACATTTGTCACAGCACCATTGTGAAATAAAAACACGTGGGCTCAGGAACCTCAAATTTAATTACCCGACATCTCATGAGGCCTTCATCTATTCAGCCTAAAGGAGTTACATCAGCAACTCCTCTCCTCCCTTGTTTCTAACACCTGTGTGTGTGCGTGCGTGTGCATGTGTGTGTGTTGTATGTCTGTGTGTTAGTGTGTGTGTGTCTTTCCCTCTTTGTATCAATTTTTCTAACTTTAAATACACTTAACTATTACAGCAGCTTAAAATCTGTCTGCACACACTTTTACCTTACTTTTTGATGTTTTTAATACATAATTAGTAATATTAAAAATAATCACATTTGTTTTTATATAAGTATGAAGTATAACAACTGTAAGACTTATTTCAAATGTGACAGTGAAAAGGCGGGCCTATTTGTATTTTTCAAATTAAAAAAAATTAGAAGAAAAGATGTGGTGAGATAATACTTGTGCAGTTCCCTTCATTTTATTTTTGGCTTATTTCTAAAAAGAAAAATTTGAGATATGAGAGATTCATGAAGCATACACACCCACACTCTCTTTTCTTTTCTTTTCTGTGAATGTCTCGTTCATTCATTTACATGTAGAGGATACATTAGGGAATGTTTGAGCCTTAAGCCAATTCCCTATTATCTCCGAGCTAACCATTTCCTTTCCTTTGCTCTCAATTTCCATCATCTTCTTCTTTGTGCCACACAAGGGAGAAGTTAAGTGGTGTCATTTTCCTTGACTGGTGGGAAATGTTTTGCTCTCTTTTTAGCTTTATTAGATTACTCAGCCTTGATCGTGGACCACCATGCCTTTGTAAAGCAGTGACAAAGGAGGCCATGCGTCCCAAATGCCTGTCCCTCATCTTTCATCTTTTTTTCGTCATATGCACTCAAGTTCGTTAAATCAAATCTCTTGCTTTCCCTGGGTTATGTCAGAGGCAAGATGAGGAGACTTCCATAGTGGGAGATGGGAGTAGGTGGAGGTGGAAGGCAAAGAGGAGATTAGAAAATATTTGAGGCGAGGAGGAATGTATATACTGTATGTAAATAAGAGTAACACTTAAAAGATGAAAATAGCTAATGAGAGGAGTGTAAAATGGGGGTAAACGATGACAAATCTTGGTGTATTAAACAACTCATGATTTTTTCTTAAAGCAAGCTTGGAGTGGACACAAGGGCAGACAGCCTCACAGCTCTCATTGTGGGTCACAATGAAATCAGATATGAATGTGCATGGCTGGAAATTACACAATCCTCATACACATATTGTTAAGCTTTCATTCAGGTCAAGTTCAAATAAGTCCTTCCCAGTCAGAAGTTTGAAAATAGCCACTAAGGATTTTGGAGAAGGAACCTGACATTACATATTGAAATATTCAAATATACACATTTTTTCTTACCTAAATACTTATATCCAGTATTGAAAATGTGTCTCTGAAATTTGCTAAAAAACTAAATAAATAATTTAAGACTGTGACACCTGTGATCACTTTGCAAAGGTGCCTCATTATGTTTTTATAGGTGGAAGTTGTTGCGGTAAATACAGTTAAAAAGCCAATTACGAACATCAATAAATGTATTCCATGGGGTGTTTCCCAAATACTAGAGCCTATAAACCCCCTTCTTGGAAATATTGCTTCATCAGCATTTCTTCACTTTATTTCACCCTGGCTGTGTTAAGTCCCACATGTTGAATAAATCAATTTAATAATGTGGCGATTAAAAAACTAAACGTGTCAGCATCCACATTCTTTTCAGTTAAATTTTGTATGGAGTCACTGCAGAAGAACCAGAGTCAGGTTGATAGTAAAAACTAGAAAGCATTCACACAGTTCATGCCTTTGGAATGATTCAATGGATTAGCATCTGGAAAAGCATCAATATACACACAGCGAGCCGTCGGGGGGAGGGTGTATAGCTCGGCACCCCTCCTCTTCTCTGCTTCTCTTTATAGTTGTCCAATTCATCTACCAACCCTTGTAGGGCTGGCCCAGGTTATCCCTTGACCAGGTCATACTTAAGCTGCTATAGGTTTTAAAATTAAATAATAATAATAATAATAATAATAATAATAATAACAATAACAAAACTTTTAATTTATATAGTGCTTATATATATATACACTACCGTTCAAAAGTTTGGGGTCACATTGAAATGTCCTTATTTTTGAAGGAAAAGCACTGTACTTTTCAATGAAGATAACTTTAAACTAGTCTTAACTTTGAAGAAATACACACTCTATACTTGCTAATGTGGTAAATGACTTTTCTAGCTGCAAATGTCTGGTTTTTGGTGCAATATCTACATATGTGTATAGAGGCCCATTTCCAGCAACTATCACTCCAGTGTTCTAATGTACAATGTGTTTGCTCATTGGCTCAGAAGCTAATTGATGATTAGAAAACCCTTGTGCAATCATGTTCACACATCTGAAAACAGTTCAGGTCGTTACAGAAGCTACAAAACGACCTTCCTTTGAGCAGATTGAGTTTCTGGAGAATCACATTTGTGGGTCAATCAAACGCTCAATGGGCCAGAAAAGAGAACGTTCATCTGAAACTCGACAGTCTATTCTTGTCCTATAAATGAAGGCTATTCCATGCGAGACATTGCTAAGAAATGGAATATTTCCTACAACGTGTGTGTACTACTCCCTTCAGAGGACAGCACAAACAGGCTCTAACCAGAGTAGAAAAAGAAGTGGGAGGCCGCGTTGCACAACTGAGCAAGAAGATAAGTACATTAGAGTCTCTAGTTGGAGAAACAGACGCCTCACAGGTCCCCAACTGGCATCTCATTAAATAGTACCCGCAAAACACCAGTGTCAACATCTACAGTGAAGAGGCGCTGCGGGATTCTGGGCTTCAGGGCAGAGTGCAAGAAAAAGCCATATCTGAGACTGGCCAATAAAAGAAAAATTGAGATGGGCAAAAGAACACAAACATTGGACAGAGGAAACTGAAAAAAGTGTTGTGGACGGAGTGAATCCAAGTTTGAGGTGTTTGATCACAAAGAAGAACGTTTGGTGAACGCAAACAAATGAAAGATGCTGGAAGAATGCCTGACGCCATCTGTTAAGCATGTGGAGTAATATGAGGGTCTGGGTTGCTTGGTGCTGGTAAGGTGGGAGTTTTGTACAGGTTAAAAGGATTCTGAATAAGGAAGCTCATCACTCCATTTTGCAATGCCATGCCCAGTACAGCGCTGATTGGAGCCAATTTCATCCTACACAGGACAATGACCCTAAACACACCTCCAAATTGTGCAAGAACTATTTGAGCAGAAGCAGGCAGCGGTATTCTATCGGTATGGAGTAACCACGTAGTCACCAGATCTGAACCCCATTGAGCTGTTGTGGGAGCAGCTTGACCGTATGTACACAAGAAGTGCCCATCCACCAAGCCAACTTGTGGGAGCTGCTTCTGGAAGCGTGGGGTGCAATTTCTCCGGATTACTCAACAAATTAACAGCTAGAATGGCCAGGGTCTCTGCCTGTAATTGCTGCAAATGGAGGATTCTTTGACGAAAGCAAAGTTTGATGTAAACTTTGCTTTATTTTTTTTATTTGCTCTATTTTCTATTCATTTCACAACGTATGGTGGTGAATAAGTGTGACTTTTCAGTAAAACAC
>NC_045741.1:13337765-13338510 GCF_008692095.1 Etheostoma spectabile
GGGTGACCCCAAACTTTTGAACGGTAGTATATATATGAATAAATATTAGGCCTTATACATTCATTTGTATAAACGTTTTTTAATGAGTCAGACTCATGACCACTGACTTATGTCCATTTAAATCTGTGTTATTTTTGCTCCACCTTAAGGTGCAGTGGTCACTTTCAATAATATAACCCAATTTCACAAATCCTAAATTTGCCCAAAGAGTTGTGGCAGTTCATGAGAAACAGACCACGCTACTGAGAAATTGTTTTGGAAAAAATATGATTTTCTCTGGCTAATTTGTGTATGTTCTAGAAGGAGTTCAAAAATAAATGTACATGTTATCAATTGGTTTAGGCCCTGCATGATTTGTTGGCATCCAAACAATCCAGTAAAAAATGTAGTGTCTACACCACAGTCTAGAGTGCATTATAACGACCATGTGGTGATGCACCAAATACTTCCTCTTTGGCCCATGGTCAAAGTTCTGCCGAGTTTTTCTAGGTTTTAAGATATTGTGTTAAACAACGCACAAACATGCAGAGACTGAAAGCATTAACTCATTGGTAGAGGTCATCAATTTTAAACTTTGCATCTTCTAAAAATGATTTGCTGGCCATTTAAGTAGTCTGACATTATCAATGAAAATATGAAATAACCCTTTACTGTATATGTTGGGAACAGGCCTTGCAAAGCACCTGTAGTGTTTGTGAAAATATAAGCCCTGTGTGTGTGTGTGTGTGTGTGTGTGTGTGTTTGT